>NC_089235.1:70687634-70993467 GCF_963924675.1 Phocoena phocoena | reverse complement strand
GCAGTGATTGTAAAGTCACATCCACCATAAGTCACATCCAAGGTTTAGAGATGTGAGACTACAGAAGAAAAATGTGCATCTTGGAATCAATGAAATATAAGAATAAGCGTCAGCATTTATTGAGCACTTACCTATGCCAGGCATTTTCCTGCCTTTTTCAAGTCTAATCAATTTAATTTTCACCATAACCCTAGAAGGAAGGGACTATACGCCCATTTTATAGATGAAGAACTAAAGCCCAGAGGGACTGACAAACTTTCCCAAGGTCACATGGCTAGTAAATAGCGGAACTAGTCCTCAAACTCAAGCAGTATTGCTCGTAAGATCACCTAACTGTGTGCTATATTGACTCTCTAATCTAAATTTCATATCAGTCCAGTTCAAGGACCTGTGCACTTGGATCCTACCTATTCTCTGCAGCCTCATCTCACAGTTCCATCCTTGAACTCTGCACTCCAGCAGCACCTTGCTCCCCCTCCCCACCTGCTGTCTGACCCTTCTTGCCTTGTTCACGATCTTTCTTCTCCGGACTCCTTCCCTTCTCTTACCTCCCCTGTCCAGCCCTCTCTCACCCTTCAAGACTCAACTCAGATGTTCTCTCCCTCTAGAAGCTCGCCACAATGGCTCCTCTCAAAACTTGAGTTTGGTGCCTGCTCTGTGCTTCTAGGATACTTGAACTTCCCTCTGTAAGAGCATTTATCACATCGCGTTTTCATTGTCCCTTCACTGAGCTGGCAGTCAATCAACATGCACTGGTCCGGTGTCCTGGCCAGCAGCAGGTCTGATAGGATGGACCTTGGCACTGGTGAGTCAGGGCCTTGTGGCTGCCACTCATCAAATGGTGCCGAAGCACCACTGCATGTCCATCTCTCCTAACTAACAAACACTCCGCATCCTCTCACAGAGCCCTGCATCTGGCACATCTGAGGCACTCAATAAATGATTATAGAAGTAAATTCAATTGAAATTTGCCCATGGTCCACAGCAAGAAATCACAGAATGGGTCTGTTCATCACCCGTGCCTTGGGTGTTCAGGGAACAATCTTTGGAGAAGCCACCCCATGCCCATTAGAGGGATCAGCAATGAGGCAGGAACAGCAACATCTGAGAATCAGTAGGCTTCACTGGTGTCAGCCACAGAGGGAAACCTGGGGGAGGCACCTGGCAGCCACCGCTCATTCAATGTCAGAGCCGGGAGTGCCTTCAGAGACTTGACCTACCAATGCTAGGAGGGAGGAAACCGAGGTCCAGGGGAGGTAGTTCCCGGCCTAAGGCCCCTCAGGCAGTTGAGGCAGAGCTGGGACCACTAGATCCCATCACTTGCATCATCCGCTCCACCCCACAGACCAAGAGGGCTGGCTGCTGAGCCTTTTCAGATTCAAAGATGAGAATAACAGCAGGTGGGTTCCTATAAGTAGACTAGGACTTATAAAAAGACCACTTTCCTCTTGGAAGACTGTTCCTTTGGCCAGGAGCTTACTTGCTACATTTAGGAAGAAGACAAATGAATCAGACAGAGTTAAAAATGACTTGGAGAGATGTGCATAAAGAAAATTCTGATGGAGTCTCTCAGGACAAGGTCTCCAGCTAATAACCATAAAATCTGGCAGAAATCGATCATCCTTGTCATGAAAGACAGGTGATAAATCTGTGCTCAAAAACGTAGAACATTGGGACTGGAGGCGGCACCAAGTATAATCAAAATGGCAGGCAGCAGGAGCTCACCCAAAGGCACCTAGATTTGTAATCACTTAAAGAAAAAAAAGGAAGAATCCTGGACCTAAAAGAAGAGAGTCAAGAAATCTCTAAAGGCAGGAGGGGTGGGACAGACTGTGAAAACAAAATACTAACATTACTGTGCCCCTACTTTGTGTTGGAAACTTTACAGGCATTATTTGTTTACCCTTGGAGGCGTTCTATGAGTCATTTTGCCCATTTCACAGATGAGGGAACTGAGGTTCAAAGAGGTAAAGCGTCTTGCTCCAGGTCTCAAAGCAGGTCAGTGGTGATATCAGGTAGAGGTTGGTCAGGCAAACTGAAAACAGTCCAGGTGTTTTAAGCTGAAAAAGATTAGTCGTGTTAATCCTAATTAGACATCAGAAGCTTACAAAACTGTTGGAGGAAACCGAGAAGTGAAAGCCAGGAGAGCGGTGGATGGATCTGCCCATCATTAGCTTTCAGGTTTGCCATTGCAGCTGGATATAAAGATTGCCACCCAAAGATGAGGATAACGCAGGAAGACACCGTCAAGGTCATGCTTCCGCCAAAGCTTCAGATTTGTTAGGGAAATACAGAAGCCACGGCAGAGAAGTTTACATCTACCAAAACTGCTGCCAGCAAATGCAAAATGCTTTCTATTCCCTTCTTCCTTCGTCTCAGGGACACGCATTTCATTGGAAGAACCTAAGCCACATCTGGAACCATGCCGTCAGGCAAATAAAGGAAATATAGCTCCCAGTTTTCCAACCCCCACAATACAGGGAAGAGCATGGAAAGGCGTGGGAATGGCGCTGAGGGCTCACAGATAAAACCCAGGACAGCACAGAAAGAGAAAAACAAATATCATATAGTAACGCTTATATGTGGAATCTGGAAACATGGTACAGATGAACTTATCTGTAAAGTAGAAATAGAGACACAGATGTAGAGAACAAACGTATGGATACCAAGGGGGGAAGGGAGGGTGGGATGAACTGGGAGACTGGGATTGACATATATATACTACTATGTATACAATAGATAACTAATGAGAACCTACTGTATAGCATAGGGAACTCTACTCAGTGCTCTGTGGTGACCTAAACGAGAAGGAAGTCCAAAAAAGAGGGGATATATGTATACGTATAGCTGATTCACTTTACTGTACAGCAGAAACTAACACAACACTGTAAAGCAACTATTCTCCAATAAAAATTAATTTTAAAAATACCAAATACCAATCCATAACATCCATAAATAAATAAATAAATAAATCCACGACAGCAGAGGTGCTGGAAACCGCTCCAATCTGTCTGATTCCAAAACTTATACTTTTTCAACCAACTATCCTAACTTGAGGAAGAACAAGTTTTTTAAAAGTTAAAGTTTATTACAGGATGATAAGCATCATTTGCATATTGCTTTCAAAAGAACAAACAGGAGTAAAGAGTTAAGTACTTTCTTCAATATTTACATTAAATCGTAGTAGAACTACTTATTGCCAAGACAGTTGATCTATACTTAAGCTGGCTGAAAAGAGTTTATGGATCATTACAATTTACTGACACATGTGCAGGTATCTGTTCAGAAATCACTGAATCCTGAATTCCTGTACGTGGAGAAACAACTAAAAAATATTCCAATCTACTAACAACAACAAACTCCAATGGCATCCAAGCTTATAAAGTGATTTTTTTTTTTAGCTGAACTGAATGTATTAAAGTGCTAGAAAAGCAGGTATCAGCAGTGCATGCAAAACTCAAGGCTCAAAACACATCATGTCCACAAGAAAAGAAGACAAGATCTATACATTTTACTAGCCAACTTTTAAAAATACATAGCGTTGCAGACCTACTAGAGAATGGACTTGAGGATATGGGGAGGAGGAAGGGTAAGCTGTGACAAAGTGAGAGAGTAGCATGGACATATATACACTACCAAACGTAAAATAGATAGCTAGTGGGAAGCAGCCACATAGCACAGGGAGATCAGCTCGGTGCTTTGTGACCACCTAGAGGGGTGGGATAGGGAGGGTGGGAGGGAGACGCAACAGGGAGGAGATGTGGGGATACATGTGTACTGTACGGCTGATTCACTTTGTTATACAGCAGAAACTAACACAACATTGTAAAGCAATTATACTCCAATAAAGATGTTAAAAAAAAAATACATAGTGTTGGGAATTCCCTGGTGGTCCAGTGGTTAGGACTCGGCACCTCGCCAGGGCCCGGGTTCAATCGCTGGTCGAGGTAATAAGATCCCACAAGCCGCGCAGTGCAACCAAAAATAATAATAATAATAAATAAAAATACATAGCATTGACAAAAATGTATGCTTTTGAATTGCTTGTGAATTGGGGGAAATATTTAAGCAGGTTAAACCAAGGAAATAAATGGCGAAGAAGGTACAGTGTTTTATGAAACTAGAAATTTGATCGAGCTCCATGAAAGACAGGGGACTTGAGACTAGCCAGTGAGAGACTGCTGGGACGCTGACCTTGTGGTCTTTGTGACACAGACCACAGTGGGAAAATGTAGGTGTTATTTTGGAAAGTGGTTCCTGATCAAAGTTTAGGACGTGATTTTACGGGCATTATCACATTTGAAATTCACGACCACCCTGCAAAGGATAAGACTACCTATTATCCCTGCTCCATGTCACAGGAGGTATGAGCGAGGAGTTCGGTCCTTGAGACAGTTGAACTGGCCCTTGGCACTACCGTGTGCTGATATCAGGCCCTCCGGAATCTCATCCCAGCTTTTCTACTTCCTTGCTGTGTGACCTTGGCCCAAAGTGTCACCTTTCTGTAACATTACCACCGACGTATCTATTTATCCAACAGAATTGTCATGAGGACCATCCGTGTCAACCCACTAATGAATCATCTATTCTGCACTATATGCTGAATTACATTAAAATCCTGCCTGTGAGGAATAAACTTGGATAAAGTGAAGAGAGCTTTGCAAGCGCAAACTATTAGCATATCAACGTATTTTCTTGGTATTTGCCTCTTTTTAATAAAAGCCAAATGGGGCTTCCCTGGTGGCGCAGTGGTTGAGAGTCCGCCTGCCGATGCAGGGGACACGGGTTCGTGCCCCGGTCCGGGAAGATCCCACATGCTGTGGAGCGGCTGGGCCCGTGAACCACGGCCACTGAGCCTGCACGTCCGGAGCCTGTGCTCCACAACGGGAGAGGCCACAGCAGTGAGAGGCCCACGTACCGCAAAAAAAAAAAACCAAATGTAGGGGGAAATATGGCTCTGTGTTCCAATTGACTTCATTCTTGTTGACTAAAACTATAGAAAAAGAGAGAAGGCTATGCCACGAAGAAATTTCAAATACGATGAGAAGGACGAAATGTGAGCAGACAGGTCACATCTGGCCCTCTTTCCTCTCAACCGTTCCAGGGCCTATCATGGATGTATTAGTCAGGGTTTTCCAGAGAAACAGAACCAATTATATATATATATATATATATATATATATATATATATATATATATATATACACAGAGAGAGAGAGAGAGAGAGAGAGAGAGAGGAAGATATTTATCATAAGGAATTGGCTCATGGCTTATGAAAGCTGAGACGTGCCCCGCATCTGCATTTGCAAGCTGGAGACCCAGGAAAGCCAGGGGTGTAATCAGTCCAAGTCTGAAGGCCTGCGGAGAAGACTGATGTCCCAGTTCAAGCAATCAGGCAAAAAAGGCCAAATTCTTCCTTCCTCTGCCTTTCTGCTTTTGTCCAGCCCTCAACAGATTCAGGCCCACAGGGTGAGTGGGATTGGATGATACCCACTCACCCTGCGGAGGGCAATTTGCAGTAAGTCCACTGATTCACATGCTAATTTCATCCAGAAACTCCCTTAAAGGCACACCCAGAAATAATGTTTAATCAAATATCTGGGTACCAGTCAGGTTGATACTTAAAATTAACCATCACAGTGGCGTTCATGGAATGTAGAATATAATGAAACACTGTCTTATTTTTGTTTTTTGCTACTATTTCATGACAGCTAGCCTGGTCTCTACAACTAGGCTGAAGACATCTTGAGGGCATAGACCTATGGAGGGCAATTAGTTTTATCTTGAGCACCAACTCTTCTGATGGGAGGGCCTTACCACTCAAAGTGTGGTCCATGGATGGGCATCCACTGTGAACTTTTTAGAAATGCAGAAACTAGCACCCAACCCCATATCTGCTTACTTGGAATCAGCATTGTAACATAACGCCCAGGTAATTAATGTGCCCTTTAAAATGTGATAAGTGCTGACCTTGAGAATGGTGTTAAGACTGTATGGTTCTCAGCTACAAGAAGTACTTCAATACTTTTGTGACATCTTTCATGGCAAAAGGGATCAAGAAGCAGTTGGGGTCCCAACCTTGGCAAACACCAGGTCTTATACTTCAGTATCTCCAACATCACCTAACACATTTATGGACAGAATCCAAGTACAGTAGGTTCTTGATACTCACATAATGACTCCATCTGAACCCTTTACTTATAACCAAGTTTAGACATATCATTAAGTCACATAGACATCACAAAGGCATATGATTTCTTCTATAGTATAAATGTAAGGGAGTTGCTGTGGAATTCTTGGAGACAGAAAGTAGACTAAAGGTGATCGGGGTTGCAGGGGAGGGAAAGGGTGAGAATTATTGCTTAATGGTTATAAAGGTTTTGCTTGAGTCATGAAAAGGTTTTGGAAACAGCAGTGATGATTGAATAACATTGTGGATGTAATTTAATCATGCCACTGAATTGCATACTTAAAATGCTTTACCTGGAAATTTATATATGCATAAATATAATAAAAATTAATTTCAGAAAAGAGAGAAAGTTGCTCTGGGCCAGGGACATTGAAGGTAGGACAATATTAGGCTGGGATCTGTAGGCTGGCATTGAGTAAGGCTCAAAGGCTGCCTCCTACCCATTCCTGTGAGATCTCTAAGGCGAAGGGTGCAGAAAGGATAAGCAAGGCAAAGGAATATTTATTACCAGCCAATTGGATGCTTAGTATTCACAGAAGATTTTCAAAGTGTCATAGGTCTTCAGAGGTCTTCCAAGGCAAGTGAAGAGTGACAACGTGGAGAGGAACCAGGTGGCTGGAGACTGATGGAGCCTGCCAAAAGGTGCAAAGAGTAGCAGACATGATCTGGCCGAGGGTGGGAGACGCCCCAGGTGGACACAAGGGAACAGGGCCGAGGAAGCGCAAAGCACGCTGGGCTTGGCAAAGGTTGCAGAAGTTACATCACAGGGCAATCTCACAAAAGGGCCTTATGGTCACGATAAGAAACAGAACTCCCATATGATCCTGCAATTCCACTCCTGGACGTATATCCGGAGAAAACCATAATTCAAAGAGATACATGCACCCCAGTGTTCACTGCAGCACTATTTACCATAGCCAGGACATGGAAGCAACCTAAGTGTCCATCAACAGAGAAGTGGATAAAGATGTGGCACATATATACAGTGGAATATTACTCGGCCGTGAAAAAGAATGAAATAATGCCATTTGCAGCAACATGGATGGACTAGACATTATCACACTAAGTGAAGCAAGTCAGACAGAGAAAGACAAATGTCATATGATATCACTTATATGTGGAATCTAAAAAAAAGGAATCATAATTTTTGACCATGATAAATCTCCATACATTGGTACTAGTCTAAAAATGATCTATTCCTTTCCCCTTTTGCAGGTGAGAAACTTTCGTCATGGCCTCAAAGCCTCTAAAGTGAGGCTTCCCAGGTGGTTAGTGGAACAACCCGGATGAGATCTCTTGTCTTCTGATTCCAGTCTCTCGCCCTCCATCGTTCTCGGGCAAGAACCATAGCAAGGATGTCCACCTACTGCAAATTATTCATGAGAATCCCTCATTCTTGTGTCCCGGGATTTCTCGCAAGAGGCAATGACTTGCAGTTCAAAACCATCAATACAAGACATAGATCTTATTAAAGAGTAAATCTATTTACTAAATAGATTATTTATCACAAATAAATATTATTATTAAAGACCTTAAAAGAGTTTACTTTCATACTGCAGCCAACTATTTCTCTAGTCCTTTGAAAGCTAGCAATTATTATGGCCAAAGACCAAAGGGCCAGAACAAACAATTAGCCAACGCATGAATCTGGGCTCTGTTTAGTCTTCTTTTGTGAGGGATGATCACGTGTTCATTGAAGTGAGACCGTATGAGTCAATTATGTGTTGGCTGAGCAAAACCACTGTTTAGAAATTCAGAAGTTATAGTTAAAACATGTGTGGACTTTTTTTTTTTTTTTCTAGTGGGAAGCAGCTGCACAGCACAGGGAGATCAGCTCAGTGCTTTGTGACCACCTAGAGGGGTGGGATAGGGAGGGTGGGAGGGAGACGCAAGAGGGAGGAGATACGGGGATATGTGTATACATATACCTGATTCACTTTGCTATACAGCAGAAACTAACACACCACTGTAAAGCAGTTATACTCCAATAAAGATGTTAAGGGCTTCCCTGGTGGCGCAGTGGTTGGGAGTCCGCCTGTCGATGCAGGGGACGCGGGTTCGTGCCCCGGTCCGGGAGGACCTCGTGCCGCGGAGCGGCTGGCCCCGTGAGCCATGGCCGCTGAGCCTGCGCGTCCGGAGCCTGTGCTCCGCAGCGGGAGGGGCCACAACAGTGAGAGGCCCGCGTACCGCAAAAAAAAAAAAAAAAAAAAAAAAAAAAAAGATGTTAAAAAGAAAAATGTGTGGAAATTCCGACATGTTATCATTTACTTCTGAGGCTAATGATTACTATGGGGATAATCATTTCATACCAAGAAAATCACCATCTTACCTTCAGCAATAAATAATGGATTGTGTACATAGGGGTGACCCTCAGTTTGCCTGGTCTGCAAAGGACTGAGAGGTTCCCTGGAAATGGGACTTTTGGTGGTAAAAGTCCCAACTAACTGGGACAAGCTGGTCACCCCTTGTGTACACCATGAGAATGTGAAGAGAGAAGTGAAATATGATCCTTTTCCTTAAAAACATTACGATAATGGCAGAAGCATTTTTAATCTTTGTTTTTATATTGTTCTTTTTACTTTCCTTTTTTTTTTTTTGGTCATACCGTGCAGTATGTGGGATCTTAGTTCCCCGAGCAGGGATCATACCCATGCCCCTTGCAGTGGAAGCACGGAGTCCTAACCACTGGACCGCCAGGGAATTCTCGGTATTTTTAACCTTAATGTATATGACTTTCTCTCTCATCATGCAAAGGCATCCATCTGCCTTCTCAAGGAAGTAGAGGGATGTGTGTGATTAGGACTCGTACAGCAGAAGTGCAAAGAAAGGGAAAGCACATTTGGTATTCAGTTTTTGAATACTAAAATAGAACTTCCAAGACAATATTTTAAAAGTCATACTTTATAAAGACATAGTATATATTCCTTAAGCACCAATGAACATATCAAGAACCAGACCTGCCTGACGTGAACACTGGGTTTTTTTCTAAGCAAGGCACAGAGAGTACTCAGTATGTGACATGATGGATGTCCCACCTGACAGACGGGGAAGTTGGTCATCTTTCTGACCCAGTGGAGAAAGGAAACTGAAGCAGGGGAGCAAGCAATCAGAAACATAAGCAATGGACATTCAGGTTGTTTCCATGTCCTGGCTATTGTGAATAGTGCTGTAATGAACTCTGGGGTACATGTGTCCTTTTGAGTTACGGTTTTCTCAGGGTATATGCCCAGAGGTGGGACTGCTGGGTCATATGGTAATTCTATTTCTAGTTTTTTAAAGAACCTTCACACTGTTCTCCACAGTGGCTGTGGAATCTAGAAAAATGGTACAGATGAACCTACTTCCAGGGCAGGAATAGACGCAGATGCAGAGAACGGACATGTGGACACAGGGGGAAGGGGAGGGTGGGACGAACTGGGAGATCAGGACTGACATATATACACAACCATGTGTAAAACAGACGGCTAGTGGGAACCTGCTATAAAGCACAGGAAGCTCGGCTTGGTGCTCTGTGATGACCTAGATGGGTGGGATGGGGGAGGGGGTGGGAGGGAAGTCCAAGAGGGAGGGGATATATGTATACGTACAGCTGATTCACTTCACTGTACAGCAGAAACCGAAACAACATCGTAAAGCAATTATATTCCAATTAGAAATAAATAAATGATTTTTTCAAAAGAAAGAAACATATGCAACAGACTCCACATCTAGAATTTCAAAATGGAGGACTCAATAGTTTGAAGGCTTTGCCAGACACCCCTGGTGTCCCAGCCAGCCCCGCAAAGTGGAGCAACCGCATCGATCCGATTGGCGATTCAGCACAGCTAGGCAGAGAAAAAGCCAAAATTGGGATTCCTGAGCTTCCCCCAGCCCGGCCCCACCCTCAGTATGGAATGGACACAGGCGTCTCCGCATTCTTGGCAGGGACATTGGAAGGTAACTGCACTGCCGGCCCCAGGTGAGCTCACAAAGTCAAGAGGTAAAGTGGCAGAGCCATACGGGCCGTGGGGGAGGGCAGCCACACTGGGGGCAGGAAAGAGGGCATGCAGCATGAGAGACAGAGAAAGACAGAAATCCCAGATTCAACCCCTGTACCTCAAGGTCACCAGTGCACGTGACTGGAAACCATTCCAAAACATTCGGAGAGAACCAAAGGCAAGCTCTGCCCACAGAGCCAAGGTCTCCTTTCCCATGGCCACAAAGACACAGGAGTCCCTGTTCCCTACCGGGCGCCGTCTTTGGGAGGGAAGGGGTTGAACACTGAATAACTGAGCATTTACCAAAATGCACAGCTTGGAAGTGAAAGAGATTGTTTTAATCAGAGGAGACTTAGATACAGTTTACTGGCAAATAAAATTCTTTCTACCCCAACTCACCCTCTCCTCTCTCTCCCAACCTTCTATCCTGTGCAGTAGGGGCTCATGAAGATTTCATCAATGATCGGAAACAAGGAAGCTCCTTTTCTTACACATGTAAGAGATGGTGTGAAATTTTTTCTGACCTCACCTCACAATATATAGGTCGAAAAAGGATCACAAAGGGAATATGACCAAATCACAAAGGAGGAATTATTTAAAGACAGATTATCTCATTATCTGTTGGGTGTGCCTTGAGAATAAAGGTGCAGGACAGGGATGTTTTAAGTTGAGGAAGATTCCTGAAGACCTAATCTTATCACTTCAGAGGTTAGGTTGTGCTGCAGTGACAAACAACCCCAAAATTTCAGAACCGCAGACGTTTATTTCTTGCTCTTGCCACTTGACTGCTGTGGGTTGGTGGGTCTGTGTTCACCATACCGCTTCAGGGACCCAGGATTATGGAACAGCCACCATCTGGAACTTTGACAGTCACCGCAAAGACAAAAAAAGCTCAAAGGGGTCTCAAGCTTGCAATTTAATGCTTCAGCCCCAAGTGCTAGCATCCACTTGTCCTCACAACTTATTGGCTGGTGCTAACCCCATGGCTCCATCCAAACCCAAGGGGGCCAGGAAGCTTAACACTACAACATGCCTGGAAATGTCTGGCAAACCACAAGTAAGGTGCGACTTTGTTATTTCCTTACATGATGCTCTTTCAACATCACATGATTCAAAGTCAAATTGGCCGTGTGTATAAGCCTATTAATTGGCTAAAGTTTTAATCAGCACACAATAGTCTTCCTCCTTCATTCTGTCTCTGCTTCCAATAGAATGAGTTTATCCTCCAGGAAGCTCCTCGGGCAGTACCCACCCCCTCCCACCCCTGTCAGTCCGATCTGCCCAAACATGTCAGAATTCCCCCCAGTGGACACTGCTTAGGCTCAAGCTAGGATTCCCTTTAACTTAGTTCTTAGTCATTTTCATTGTTCCACTTGATAATAGTAATACAAATATGTGCTTATACAAATATATGCTTTTATTTTAAAGCACTATATAAATTGCATCATGCCCAGACAGGAAAAAGCCACATAAAAACAACATTCCAGAAGATGCTTCTATGATTTTCCACAGCTGAACACAGGAATCTTGACTGAAAATTTCAGAGAAGGTCTATCCAGTCTGTAACTTGGAGGGTATCTGTAACTTAAGATGTTATTATTAACCCAGATAGTAGTTGGGTGCTCAGAGATTTATGTAAAATGAATTCAAATCCCCTCTCTAAGGTCTGTGGAGGCCCAGAGCCCTTTTTGTTATTTCTCTGCCTTTCCAGAACTTTCTCTCTTGAGCCCCTCTAGTCAGTGCCTATATCTGCAGTTGCTGTCACTGTATCAACCCATGTCACTCAGATTCAAGCCCTTGTCCGGTCTCCATAAGATACCTACTCCCAGCAGACACTTGTGAGTTTATTTAAATTATGTTTAATATCATTAACTTTTTTAAATTAATTTTTATTGAAGTATAGTTGATTTACAATGTTGTGTTAGTTTCTGCTATGCAGCGAAATGAATCTGTTATACATATACGTATCTCCACCCTTTTTTAGATTCTATTCCCATACAGGTCATTACAGAGTATTGAGTAGAGTTAAATATCATTAACTTTTAAATAAATTTGATATTAACTTCAATAATAAATAAAGATTATTTAAACCCACTGAATATTTGTGAGTCACAGGATAAGACAGGATCAGAATACACCACTGTTATTAGTCTTCCTGGGCTGCCATAGCAAAATGCCACAGACTGGATGCCTCAAACAACAGAAATGTATTACTCACAGTTTTGTTGGCTGGTTAAGTCCAAGGTCAGGGTGCCAGCATGGTCAGTTTCTGGTGAGAGCTCTCTTCCTGGCTTGCAGGCGACCACCACCTCCTTGCTGTGTCCTCATATGGCCTTTCCTGTGTGCACACATCAGGGGAAAACGTGAGTTAATACAGACAACCCACTTTCCCTAAAGCCCTGGTTATCATCCCACTTTGCCACAAGGTGGCAGTATTGGAGACCACTGGTGCTTCCTTTCGGCCCTTAAAGCAATAGTGGGAAAACAATGCAACATTAAAACACAGCTAGTACGTGATAACCAGCTTCCAGAGCTCAAACATAGTAAATATTTTCTCATAAAGCAGAACCTGCTAGGAGTATTTGATGTGCTTTATAGCCGGGTATTACACGATAAAGCGACTGAGCCACTTGCTAGTTCCAGAGCAGCGCTCTTGAGAAGGAGGGAAGAAACGATTTGATTTATGTAGAAAAGGAGAAGCAATGGTAGGAGTAAAGAAGAAACTGTGCGGGATGTAAACATTAAAATAAAAGATTCGACATTAAAATTGTGGCCAGTAAAAAGGAATGAGAGTCAGAAATCTAGTCCCATTAGACATAGAGAATAGACTGGTGGTTGCCAGTGGGGAGGGGGGTGGGAGAGGGTTGGATTGGGAGTTTGGGATAAGCAGATGTAAATTAGTATATATGGAATGGATAAACAACAAGGTCCTATGGTATAGCACAGGGAATTATATTCAATATCTTGTGATAAACCATAATGGAAAAGAACATGAAAAAGAACTTATATGTACGTATAACTGAGTCACTTGGCCGTACAGCAGTAATTAACACAACAGGGTAATTCAACTGTACTTCAACTTTAAAAAAAACTTTTTTTAAGGACATCTAATCCCATTACGTCTGGGAATCAACCTGTAATGAGGCCCAGCATAAAAATACCTCTTTAGTGTATGGAGTCAGATACACGGCAGATTGTTCATTTGTGAATTACGCCAACAAGTATTTACTGAGTATCTTCCGTGCACCAGGCGCAGGGTTGGAAACATCATGGGATAAGGTAAAAAGAACAGCAGGACTGTCCACAGCACGGCGGAAGCATCCAGGGAGGACCAGGAAGGCTTCTCCAGGGAGGGGACATTTTAGTTGAGCCCAGGGAAGTTGGCCTGTCCTGATGAGTGGAAGGTGGCGGGTCATAGGAAAGGGGCCTTGGAGAGGCGTGAGAGAGGCAGGAAAATAATCCAGATGGGAAGAGCAAATGCCCAGGGGTGTGAATACTGCGTTGGAATAACAACATCCTGTTCAGAAGACAGGAGAGAAGCTGACAGGGAAAGTGGCCAGAAAACCAAGCAGAGCTGCATTTGCCGAGAGAGCCTGAACGCTGCCGGCGATAGAAATCACCAGGGCCTTTCACACCCAGCTGGTACTCTTCAGAGAGGTTCCTCTAAACACTCCTGAGGATTGACTGGGGTAGACGGAGAGCTGGAGAGGCCAGTCAGCGGGTGTTTGTCCTGGCCCAAGTGGCCCACAGTGACCTTGACAGTGAAGACGGAAAGCAGGTACAGATTCACGGATATTCAGCAGGCCAGCAGAATGCAAAAGACAGCAGATGCCAGAGAAATTCTGTTCTCTGGCTTGGGAAGAAGAAGAAGGCAGAGGTTGTGGTTTATTACAGGGAAAGAGTCCAGAGGAGCTCCAGGCATGACATCTCAGTGTCCTCTCCCTGTGGACTCCTGCAAACAGCACTGACTTTCCCAGCAATGATGTGGCAACACTCACGGAGTATTTGGAACCAGGGGAGCTCCCCTGAGGGGCTTGAGGGTTCGTCACCTAGACATGGTTGACAGCCCATGTCGCTGACCTTAGTCTCCTTCTCTTGGCCGATTCTGACCGGTATCCTTTCACTGTAATAAGCCACAACCGTGAGCATACCAGCTTTTTTGAGTTCTGTGAGGCCTTCTAGCAAATCACTGGACCTGGGGGTGGTCGTGGGACCTCCCCAACTGCACAGGTAGAGAACACAACACTAATCACAAACTGGAGACCCAGTCAGGATGAGGGTAATCATGAAAGTGACCCGGCACTGTGCCCAGAGCTTAATAGGCGTTATCTTTCATAATCCTCAAAAGAATCCATCAAATAGGAATAATTACTTCCATGTTATAGATGACACTGAGCCTCATATGTGTGTCCTAATGGATAAATCAAGCACCTTGCAGTTAGGAGCCTAACCAGATCTGACTTCAAACAGATGTTCCCAACATTAGGCATATAATGAAGTAGAAGGGTAAATATTTTTAATATTTTAAAAATAATTATTTAAAAAATAATTAATATTTTAATAAGATTTTGTTTTGTTTTGTTTTCTGGTCCCAAACTTCCTTGTACCTTGTGGTTCTTTCCCTGCATTTAAGCAGCAGGTAAACATTCAGTGTTTAGGGGCTCAGGGAAGAGATGACCAAGGAGAATGCAGACAGAACAAAAGAAGCAATTTTGAGTGTTCAGGTTTTAAAGCCCAAACCCCAACAAAAGCATCAGAAGAATTCGTGGTAAGGACAGATTATGCTTTGGTTTCACTGACGCCTCACGAAGCTCGCCTGGGCTGGGGTAAGGACAGAGTTTGGGTGCAGGGACCTTGGGTCCTGCCACCACCCCCGCCAAGCTCGGGGCGGGGGGGGGGGGTGTGATTAAGCCCCCAGGAATTTAAAGAACCCAAGAGCAGGTGGCGCCTGGGGAGCCCAAGCTGGGATGGTGTGGGAGCAGAAGAAACGTCTGTATATGCCCGTGAGGCAGAGCATCGAGTCCCCTAAGCCTCGGTGGGGCAGCTCTCTGCTGTAGCCGTTCCCATTTCACAGAGAGCCAGGGGGCAAAAGGAGACTCACAGTCAGGGAGGAGAGCGGTGGAGCAAGAACCGAAGGCCAGACAGGAACGTCACGTGCAGGGATGACAGTGCTGAGTTCCACTGATTCCTCCACGCGGTTCCCTGGAAGTCAGCAACCCTCCCAGAGCCTCGATGCATCACCCAAGATGCCCAAATGGATTGAGATGACGTTTCCAACGCCTGAACCTAACAGAGGCTTGAAATCCTAACCAGATTCCGTTGTAGAGAAGCAAAGAAAGCTACGTTTCTGGCCCACCTGAGGTTTGAACCTAGATTCTTGCCTGCCGCCTCAGGGTCTCCATGCTTGAGGAGTGGGTGGTCTGCCCTGAGGTTTCAGCACAAACCGGTGATAAGCACTGCACGACGTGAAACCCTTTCTCGGCTGCTCTGTGAAAGCAGATGGTTTCTTTGTGGGTGACACCCCATTGGTAACACTCTATTTAGTCTGCCAGGTCCCGGAGAGCATTCCTTTCTGCTTCCTCAGAACAGGTTCGTGGTGACTTCTCTGGTGGGACACCTAGGAGAACGCCTGCCCAGCCCCGTCCGTGATGGCAGCGTTCAAAGTTAGGACGGCTGGGGCTTCCCTGGTGGTGCAGCGGTTGAGAGTCCGCCTGCCGATGCAGGGGACGCGGGTTCGTGCCCCGATCCGGGAAGATCCCACATGCCGCGGAGCGGCTGGGCCCGTGAGCCATGCCCGCTGAGCCTGCGCGTCCGGAGCCTGTGCTCCGCAACGGGAGAGGCCACAGCAGTGAGAGGCCCGCGTACCGCAAAAAAAAAAAAAAAAAGGACGGCTGAAGAGGGCTTCCCTGTCGAGGACTCCGGGGGTTTCAGAAGAGCCCTGGACCGGGGGTCAGGAGGCCTGGGGCTCCCATCCGAGCTCTGCCATAATCAGCCGTGACCTTGGGCAAGCAAGTCAATCTCTCTTCGCCTCAGCGTCCTGTCTTAGAATAGAGGCAGTAATTTCTTCACTGCTTAGTCACAGAAGTGAAGTGAGGGGGCAATGAGGTCAGGAACTGAAACACTGGTCTAAGGACCAGAGAGCAGCTTGACGTGGTCCCGTCGTCCTTGCCCATCTTTCTTCTCAACTTCTTCTATCAGAGGTGTCAGGGCTGCATCTTCCCTTTTGGAATATGCCATAACCTCAGCTGTGGGAGAATGTAACAAGACACAGTCCCTGCCCTAAAGGAGCCCTCTACCTTACAACTCCCCTGCTAGACTCACAGCCAGTTCCAAACCCTTCCAGGGTCTACATCACGTGCCACAGAGCCTGACCCTGTGTCTCTCTCCAACCTCATCCCCTGGGATGTCACTTTGCTCATTCAGCTCCCCTACAGTGGCGTCCACACCCCCCACAAACGTTCACGTCTGTTCCAGCCTCATTCCTGCTGTTCCCTCTGCCCCAAACGATCTTCCCTCGGATCTCCCCACACTCCCTCACTCACTTTCTTTGGGTCTCTGAGCAACATCGGTGCCCAAAGTTTCCCCCGTTCCCTTCCCTCGGTTGGCAAACAACAGCGCATCTTCCAGCTCTCAGATTGAACGCTGATCATATTCGTATTGGACCATCCTGTCTCCCCTCCGCCCCAGCACACACACTCCACCCCACCTCCCGTATTGGAAACCCAGCCTTCCCAACTGAACCCCTTCAGGCAGCAGAAGGACTTTGAATTTTAGGAAACAACGTTCAGCTCTTCTCTCCACCCCACTGTCCAAGTCTCTCTTTACCTTAGTCCTCCCTCTAATTGTTCCCAGCTCACAGCTTTCCCTGGGGACTTAAATACATTTAAGGGGAAGGTTTAAAAGGGCAACAGCAGCTAGTAGGCTGCCAGGTGACTCAGAAAAGACTCGGGCATCCCTAGTTCCCCTCCCAGCCCTATAACCAGCTCTGTAAATCACATTCATTCACTGGGCTACCCACCTCTCACGCACAGAAACAAAGGGCTTCAACTGTAAGGTCCCTAAAGACTCCTCCAGTTCTGTGAATTCCTTTACAATCTGAACACAACCAACCATCCGGCTTCTTCAGATACAACATTCCCTTGCCCCTCCACGCCACTCAGGATTCATCAAATCTGAAGCCACTTGTACTTTTTATACAATCAAGACCTAGAAAAGAAGATGGGCAAGTTATTGAGGAGGGGAAACACTGCCTTAATTTACTCAATCATGTCTGCCTGATACTACTTTTCCAACCTTGTGACCAAAGGCTGTTTCTCTAGACCAGCAATTTTCTTCGCCTCCAGGTTCAATGAAAGAAAAGAATTTTCCTTAGGCTAACTAAATTATGGAAGGATTTGGATTCCAGGCAGATCTTCTGCACACACATGGCTCCATTTGAAAGACTTGCCTATTGTTTTTGGAAGCCCTAAGAAAACGAAGCATATGTTCAACTTTTTTTTAATAGTCTCGTGAAAATGAGTCCGTTTATAGTGTGTTTTGAATGGAGTTCTACATTCCTGTGGGCTTATAGGAATTGAAATTGGTTAAAACCTACCTCCAGAGGAGCTGAGTAACTCAAACAACTCTGACGCTGATTTCTAAAAGCCACAACCAGAGTCTCGTGGTCCTGCGGTGGTTCGACCCTGACTTACCACGGGGACCTTCCCCAAAACAGTGCTCAACTCTTCACGTGCTCTGTATCAGTTAGTGCTGGAACAGCCGGGAATGGAATAGCTGGGGGTCCTCACACATCGCCCTCTCTGTGTGGTCTACCTGCCCTAATGCACGGCTCCCCAGCTCCAGGTCATGGGCTCCCAAGGTGCATGTCCCAAGAGATAGTGCCAGGCAGAAGCTTATATTGCCTTTTAGGACCCAGCCTCGGACGCCGCGCGGAGGCAGTTCTGCCACGATCTTACGAATGAAAAACGTTGCCTGCCCTGTCAGCAAACAAAGGATGCTGCAGCCATCAAGCCATCAGCCACCGTAGGCACCACTGACAGTGAACGGGGGAAACTCAGAATGCAAACAAAAGGGCTGCCCACTGCCAAGCATCAGCCACGCAGCCACCCCCAGCGGTGCACCCAGAGGGGACTCGGGATGGGAAAGAATAGGATACTGACCCTAGAGAGCTGAGGTGCACATCAAAGGAATGATTTCAATGAGCCCAGACTCTTGCATCTTCCCAGACATAGAAAAGCGCTAAATGCATTAACTTGAGATTTCCAAGGTTTTTTAATTAACAGTAATCTTTTGATGTTCCAACTACCTGGTTTTTGTTGCGATACTCCTATATATCCTGGCTACCCGCTTTAGCCCTTGGGAACAGTCCCTTAGAGCTATCTGAGAGGCTGCCTCCCGGGCTTAAGTCCTCGGAAAGTCTGCCAAATAAAACATAATTCTCAACTTTTAGGTCGTGCATTTTTTTTCATTCGACAGTCTGTTGGTCAAGGCAGTCCCAAAGGCCTGGCTAAGTTCAAGGGGAGGAAACATAGACCCCACCTCTCAGTGGAGGAACATCAAATCCACATTGTAGGAAGAGCGTATGGGATTGGATACGTAGTGGTGTCGCCATCTTTGAAATTTTTAACCTGTACCACCCCCCTACCTATCAGGGGCATATCAATGCCCCCAATTACGGATGAAGAGACTGAGCCTGACAAACGTGAAGTGACTTATCCCAGGGCCACACGGTGAATAAGTGACAAGGCCAGGATTTGGGGGAAAGGGAGCCTGGAGGATGGAAGGTTTGGGGATTAGAGGTGAGAAGCTCCCCAAGCATCCCAGAGTCCCCGCAAAGGTAAAAGGCAGGAGAGGAAATGCCAGGAGGCAGGGGCTTCAGCTAGCATCCCAGCACGAGAATGAGATCCACAGAGACGGGAGCTATCCTGGAGCTCACCTTTTTACCCCAGCAGAGTTCAGCACAGTGGGGACAGGCAGGGAAGCTCAGGTATTGGAATTTGCTCCAGCTTGAAGCTGAGGGATCTTGGTCAAGGCTCCTAATCTTTTTGAGCTTCAATGTCCTCATCTGTTAAGTGGTAAGCATAATTCCCTCCTAATAAGGCTTACGGGGGTTTCAAGATGCATGTGTGTGAAGTTCTTGATCTATAGTAGGAAATCAGTTAAAGGTCACCATCATTATTACACAGACATTTATGTAACTGAAATCAATCAATAGGTTCTGGGAGTTAATGCTTGTGTTAATGCTTGGGCAGCCTCAGGTGAAAGGTGGGCTGGGCCCTCTAATGTTTGGGTTGATACGGAGAACAGAGCTGAATCTGAGTTGAAATGGTGTGAGGGAGAGAGTGGGCAAGTTTACGAGAGCTGAAACAAGTACCCGTTACATGGGTGTGGACAGCGGAACCAGACAACTCTACTAAAACTTGGTCGAATTGCTTACTCTTTCAAAGCATTAGTTTCCTCAACTGTAAAAATAAGATAATGGTACTGACCTGATGATACTGGTATAGAAATGAAACAATCAGTATAAACACCTAGCAAACTGCCTGACAGATAGCAAACTTTTAATAGGTGTTTGTTCTTTCTCCCTCTTTCCTTGATATCTGAGGAAGAATGGTGTTATACTGGTCATTATATTAACTACTCGTATTCAGTAAACGTGTTGAGTTGGAGTTACACCATCCATCCCAATGAATCGGTTTGGGCCACACAGCCTGCATGCCGCATGCATTAACTGAGCACCTACTATATGCCAGGCACCGTGGTGGCTGCCCAATGTACAACAGAGAAACCAAAACACAGCCATTGCCCTTGAGTTGGTTAGTGTGGAACGGAAGACTTAGCAGGAACTTTCCAGTTACAGAAGAGAAACAAGCCTTTCATTTCTTCCTTGTCATCTGCGTTAAAGTCTGGCTCCTACATGGTAAGTCTGTGATCTCCATGCATGTGATGGCAGGTGGTAGAGAAGGCACTGCTCATCCAGATCAGACCTCAGGATGGTTGTGGGCAACATCTTGTTGTGCTTCCCTGGCCTCCCCATCAACCCTCTGGGTTTCCAGGACACCTGGTAGCAGGACCAGCTGAAGGAGAATGGAAAAGTGCATTGAGACCTGCCTCCTCACCCTGCTTTCCCCAACTTTTCTGCAGTGTCCCTCTCTCTGCCACCTTCTACTTAATGGCACAAACACCCTTGCATTTTCACTTCTACTTTACACCAAAAACCAG
The DNA here is from genome assembly GCF_963924675.1 of Phocoena phocoena. Lineage (NCBI taxonomy): Eukaryota > Metazoa > Chordata > Mammalia > Artiodactyla > Phocoenidae > Phocoena > Phocoena phocoena. The sequence goes on along the minus strand of NC_089235.1, from coordinate 70,973,079 downwards.
CTCTCCACAAGAGACATGTTCACAATTTTACACATAAACTTCTGTAACTGGCATGACAACTCTGCAGGTTAGATTTCATTATCTCTTCTTTCCATGAGGCTCAGAGAGGTTAGGTGTCTTAAGGGGTCAAGCCAGCAAGTGGTGGAGCTGGATTTGGATGCAGGGCTGCCCAGTTTCAAATCCAGCTTGGTATTAGTTCATTTCTGTTCATCTAGCATTTAACGCACACCTGCCTCGTGCCAAGCACCAGGCAAACAGTGATGAGCAAGACATGCTTGCTGCTCCCCAGGGCTCACAGACTAGCAGGGAAGATGAGCACACCACGAGGAATTTTAAATTTAGGATAAATGAGATAATGCATATAAAATTCTTGTCGTGGTACCTGGAACATAGAAAGCTCTCGATCAACATCCGCTGTTGTTACTATGAATATATGTGCAAGGGAATGTGAAGGGAAGGATGCCACGTAGCGCAGACTAGGATAGGCAGCACAATATTGGGTGCAGCATTGCTCTTCCTGGGTTATTTGTACTTTAACGCATTCTGCATTCAGTTTAGAGCATCATTTTGGAGAGACTCAGGGGAAGACTGGGACAGCCCCAGGTAGAATGCCTAGGAGTGATAAAACTTGAACCCTACCAAGGAGAACTCCTAAGAGAACTAGGCATGTTGAGCCTGATGCAGAGAAATCGAGGGTCCATTAGGAATTCCATGCCTGCTTATAAAAATGACCTGAACTAATACTGTTTGTGTTCTGACTTGGGCTGGGCTTGAGGAATGCTAAGATTCTCTTTCTAATTGTGAAATGGATGATGTGTCCCTGGTTAAAAGAATTTCAAGCGTCCTCAGCTGGGGAAGAAGTATTTCAGGAGAGTCGGATGCCCTCCTGAAGTGTCTGGAAGTCCCTAAGTAGGAAGGTACATACTCTGCTTATAGGTCTCAGTGACAGGGGCAACCACGTGAATCATAAGTTTTAAAGATATAAAATTTATCAAAGAAGAATTAGGAAGTTATAATAAGGAGAAACAAGGGGGAAAAAACACCTATAATCCCTTCAATAAAGGGATTTTACACTTTACACCCGATACCAGCTCAGCAAGCCTGGAGAAGTTATTCAACTTCTCCGAACTGCAGTTTCCTTATCTGTAAAATGGTCATGATAGTAATTACCTTGAAGAGTCATTGTGACAATCGCATTTTTTAAATGTATTTAAGGGACATAATACATATGTATTTAATACATAACCCATCATCAAAAAATTCTAATTTCCTTTCTTTTTCCCATTGTCTTTCCAAAACACCATAAACACTGAGTATTTTCTTCTAATCTTTATTTTGTTATTTAAGCTTAATACTATTGCAAATATATTTTTGTATCCTGTATTTTATTTAGTACATCATAATTATTTTATTATAAACATAATTTATAACATATTCTCATGAACGTAAGTTTCATGGCTGTGTAATGCCCCAGCCAGTGGATGTATCGTAACTAATTTGCTGCTGGTAATTAATACATTTCACCTATACTTATATAGAGAGAAGAACATTTTGTGAATAAGAACTTCTTTCATTTTGGATAATTTCTTTATGATATATTTTCAGAAGAGAAATCACTGTACCAAAGAGTCAAAACAATTTAAAGCCTCTGATACATATTGCCAAATTCCTTTCCAATATTTCATTTTTATATATAAGCCAGTTTCACAATCAAGGTTTTGTCTGTTATTTCTAAAAATTTGTGGGCTGCTTGAAGACAGAAGTTGTATATATCCTGTGTCCCCACCTCCTATTACAGGGTACTTTTAATAAATAGTTATGTAATGAATAAAAATGATCATGTCTATTCACATTCCCATCAGCGTGAGAATGCCTGTTTGTTTCATTACATCCTTATTATAACTGAATGTATGGAATATACCGAAACTAGGGGGAGAGGAGGTGGTGGATCCAGAGGACAAATTTCTAAATATTTGTCATGACCTTTCTAGAAACTCCTGCGCTATTTCAAAACTTATAAGAGCTGGCAGAACCTGTTTCTGACTTCTCTTTCAAGATCTGTCCTTCCCAACTTGTATGCACATTGGCAAAAGCACATACTTAGAAACAGTCTTTGACTATTAACAAAAGCAATGAGTTTTCTGCAAAATGTTTGTATCAGTCTGTACTGCTATGTAACAAACCACCTCAAAACTTAGTAACTTTAAAAAGCAACCGTTTATTCAATTCAGGATGTTTCAAGTCAGTAATGATTAGCCTGGGCTGAGTTGGGCAGCTCATCTGGTCTAGACCATGCTCACTCACATATCTGCAGTTACCTGGTCAGCTCCTGGCTTGGCTGGAGGCTGGCTGATGGAGGATGGCTCCTCTCACTCTCCAGCAAGACAGCCCAAGCTTGCTTACCCTAGCATCTGGAAGGGTTCCAAGAAATAGAGTGGAAGCCTGCATCGCTTCTTGAGGCCTCAGCTCGGTCCTGGTACACCATCTCTTCCATGGCTTTCTATTGGCCAAACCATGTCACAAGGCCAGGCCCGATTCAAGGGGTGAGGGAATAGACTCTACCTCTTAGACAAAGGAGCTGCAAAGCCACAAGGGACAGGAAGTGGGTGCAGGAAAGGATGGAATGAAGAATTTAGCCATTTTGTAATTGGTCATTGTTTCCCTAAGTGGTAGAATAAATCGGTCTGCTGGTTGGATTACTTAATCTTGTCCAATTAGAACTTGAATATTATTGACCTCCAATAATTTATATAGTGTCCTAGAGATTTTAAATATTTAAAACAGTGTTGTCGGGACTTCCCTGGTGACGCAGTGGTTAAGAGTCTGCCTGTCAGTGCAAGGGACACGGGTTCAAGCCCTGGTCTGGGAGGATCCCACATGTCACGGAGCAACTAAGCCCGTGCGCCACAACTACTGAGCCTGCGCTCTGGAGCCCACAAGCCACAACTACTAAAGCCCACGCACCTAGAGCCCGTGCTCCACAAGAGAAGCCCCCACAATGAGAAGCCCGCGCACCGCAACGAAGACCCGACACAGCCAAAAAAATAATAAAATAAAATAAAATAATTAAATGAATAAATTTATAAAACAGCGTTGCCTTGGCCAATTTTTGTATAATCAGCGCTTTAGGTTTGATGAGCAAGGACCATCAATTTTTAGGTGGAAGATGAGTCTCAATGAAGCTTAGTTGACAGGGCAGCTGGTAGAGCCAACCATCCTCTAAATCTCTCCAGCTCTGTGTCCTTAGCACAGGGGACGTGGCTCATCTCTTGGCTTTGAATAAACAGAAGCCACAATTCCATTCATTTCTAAACTGTGCTGCACTGCACACGTGTTCAGGGTTGGGGGGGAGGGGATAAAATGAGAACAGACGCCGTCGCGAGCTCATTTTCACCTACCCTGGTTCAGTCAGGCTCTGCAACAACATTAACAGCCTGGATTCATGCCGAGAGCTCGCAGCACCCTCCGATGGGCTCAGCTTTGCTCACAATTACTTGGGATCTATGAGATGTACTTACAGGAAGCAAAGGGAGACAAATCCCTCACCCCACCCTGCAAACTCTACTTGCCTGAAATTCCCCTAATGGGAAACCAAGCCATTCCCTTCACAGTGGGAAATCGGTTTTAAAGTGTGGACCACTAGGACCTTAATTATTATCATAACAATTATATAATATACTATATAATTATGCATCTGTACATAATACATATATTCCTTTATTAGGAGACCAAGCCATTTCTTTCACAGTAAGAAATCTGCTTTAAAATATAAACCACCAGGACTTTAATTATTGTTAATTTATTATAATTATCATTATACTAATTATACAATATATTATAGAATTATGTATCTCTGTATATAATTTATATTCCTGTATGTAATATGTATATATTACAACTAACCCTTGAAAAACATGGAGGTTAGAAGCGCCAACCCCCATGCAGTTGAAGATCCACGCATAACTTCTGACTCCCCCAAAACTTAACTAATAGCCTGCTGTTGGCCAGAAGCCCTACCAATAACATAACAGTCCATTAACACATGTTTTGTGTGTTATATGTACTATATACTGTATTCTTACAATAGAGTAAGCTAGAGAAAAGAAAATGGTATTAAGAAAATCATAAGGAAGAGAAAACACATTTACAGTGCTGTACTATATTTACTGACACCGTAAGTTTACATTATCTGTTTACAAGATGATGTAAATATTCATCATCAATATTATCCATTATCAGTATTATATGATACAAAACACTGTTGATGTTATATGTATTACTAACACTAGACATCAAAAATGAAAAGATAATGTGAAAGAGAAACTCACATTTATCTACAAGTATAACGATTCATGCATTGATAACAAAAAGCAGCAATCTGATTGCTTCATGGTAGTCTAGGGTAATCGATATAACGCTTCACAGGAGCCCAGCCTTACACTAACCAATATATCATTATAAAACTTTTATGGCATACAGTATTAGAGTCATAGTCATAGTACAGTATTGGAAACTTTGTTGCATTTTCTTTAAAGACCGCTTACTAGTGATATTACGATGATAACACAGTTTCTCCAGTTGAGAGAGAGAGAGGCATACTGTATGGTAATGTAATTCTTTGAAAGCAAAGTTGTAAAACAATGTAATAATTATAAGTAACGTGTTACTACCACATTATTAATTTTATATTAAATAGCACTCACCTTATACTTATGTAAGGATAGGCTAGCATCACATATATTCTATGCATTCATGACACACCATTTTCTTAAATTTTTCGATATTTCTAGGCTATGCAGTTTGCGAGTTTTTTCAAATTGTTTCCAATCTCAAAAAATTTTTCAAAAAAAAAGTCTCAAATCTCAAAAAAAAATCCTCGTATAAGTGGACACTCACAGTTCAAACCCATGTTGTTCAAGGGTCAACTGTATATAATTGTTATAGAACATTAAGTAGTATATTACATAATTATAAAACGTAATTCTTGATAATAATGAATTTTTTAATGGACAAAATATATGAAGCATTGGACATCAGGCAACAAAGAACAGTGCCACCTGAGAGATGGGAAACAAATGAGGTGAGCCCCCCGATTGCCCCAGGACATTGACTTGGCTATGGCAGGGGTTCTGTGCTTGATTGGTGATGTCTGACCTGGGCTCGTGGAGGCCAGCAACAGCCCTCAACCATATATTTCCCAGTCCTGTGTGATTGTTAAAATCTCTGACCTTTCCTACCTTCTTTCAGACCCTGACTTTCAGGACTCCTCATTTTATATTAATACTACTTTATCTTGGACATGGCACACAAAACATTTTACAGGCACTGTACCATTTGCTCCTCGTAATTATCCAGTACATCAGCTACACGCTTTCACCTCCAGGTAACAGAAACGCAGATTCAAAATGGCTTAAACAATAAAGGGACTTATTTTCCCAGATGCAAAACATCTGGAAGTAAGGCAGTTTCACAAATGGATAATTCAGTTCCTCGACATCCTCAAGGACCTAGGACCTTCCCATTTTCTCCTCTGTCACCCTTTGCTGGTCATCCTTGGACCCCATGGTCCAAGCTGGCTGCCACATGTCCAGACACTACATGTGAATACACAATGTTCCTCCAAAGGAACACCGTTCCCGAGCCTTTTTCTAGATCCCTGTGGCTGCAAAATACCTGAGCAGCCCCTCAAACCTACGTCCGACTCCAGAGCTAGTGCTGGGTCAATATTATCTGTTTACAAGATAATAGGCCTGTGGCCTTTTTTCACTATTCCAAGCAGACTTTCAGATGACCCTGCCTTGGTGAAGGCTACTGATTTGTTGACTTCCTTTCAGCAGGGAATTTAACATAGTAATTACCGGGTTTGACTTCTTCCCTCCCCACCCCACCCCCCACCGTAAAGGAAGTTTAAATTTAGCTTCTACCTGCATTTCTCCTCTGTGACTGTGACTTTGGAGCAAATCTACTCAACACTACCTGGAAAACACTAATCGCGTCACCTAGTTTGGGATTCAAGTAGTTATCTGTTATTGCTGCTGCAGATGATAGAACATACCTAATCGGGCTTGAGGAATACATACTTTGCTTAGACTGTGACAGGGAGCCCAGCAGGGTGGGGCAGGTCTTCAAGCTGGCTGTCCCTGGCAAAGGAGGAACAGTCATCCTTGTTCAAGCTGGCGATATTCTGATGACAAAGCAGTATTCTTGTGCCCTGCTATAACGTAAAACCAAAAGCAAAAAAATGGATTAAATAAGTAAACGCCTATCATAACCTGTGTCACAGCCAACACTTGGGAGATGATATAAATGATAGAGCTTAGTGGTCAAGAACACAGACTCTGGCACCTCCCTGGCTCTGGTCCTTATTAGTTGTAAGATCTTGGCAAAGCTGATTAACTTCTCCATGCCTCACTTTCCTCATCTGTGAAATGGGACCAACAATAATAATATTATCTATCTGACAGAGCATGTAAAGCACTTAGAACTGTCCGCACAGCGTTAAGTGCTAGACATTATTATTACATTATGTTATCTCATTGATTTGAAAGTTACTAACACCTCTGTAGGATGGCCAGAATTGGCACACAAGTAGCCATGCCCTAGAGCTGTTACAAGGGTGATAGGAGATGACTGGGGAGCATTCGATCAATGGTTGCAAAAACCAGTCCCCCAGGAGGGGACAGAAGCCACATGAGTAAGTGACCTAGCAGGTCATCCAGGCAAGCTGGCCCTCCTGCCTCACAGCCCTGGACATGGTTTCTTCCCCTCATCACCTCTGTTTTGAGCCCAACATTCCTCTGCTCACATCCACCAGTGGTTCCCATTACACAGAGGATAAAATGCAGCCTCCAGGCAGTTTACAAATGACCTGGCCGTGGTCACCACTCTCACCTCGTCTCCGGCTGCCCCTCCCCTCACTCCCGCTGGTCCAGGGCCTGTGGCCTTTTTTCTCTTCTTTCTACTGGTCAAGTTCATTCCCATCTTAGGACTTTTGCCCTGGCTGTTCCCTCTTTCCACAATCTTTTCATGACTGACTCCCTCATTGTTCAGAACTCACCTCTTTAAAGACTCTTTTCCTGGTCACACACCCTTAAGTAACCATTAGTCACTAGTTTAATGGATAGCTTTGTTTTAATTAAGTACAATGTGAATGTACTTAATACCACTGAACTGTATATTTAAAAATGGTTAAGATGATAAATATTATGTTATGTGTACTTTACCACAATTAAAAAAAACTTTTAATACAACTTCCATCTTCTTTGCACCCTCTCTCTCTCTTTTTTTGTCTGCGCCATATGTGGGATCTTAGTTCCCCAACCAGGGGTCAAACCCATGCCCCCTGCACTGGGAGTGTAGTCTTAACCACTGGACCGCCAGGGAAGTCCCACCCCCCCTCTCTCTTTCCCTCTCACTTGCTGGCTCTGATGAAGCCAGCTGCCATGCTGTGAGCTGCCCTATGGAGAGGTCAGCATGGTAAGAAACTGAGGGCCTCCGTCCAACAGCCTGGGAGGAATTGATTCTTGCCAACCACTACGTGAGTGAGCTTGGAAGTAGGTCCACGCTTATTTAAGAGACACCTTAATTCTAACCTATAAGAGACCCTGAGGCTGTGGACCCAGTTACGCCATATACAGACTCCCGACCACAGAAAGTGAGATCCTGAATGCTGGTTGTTTTATGCCACTGAGTTGTATGAATGAAGAATGTTGCCTGCTGTATCAGCAAACAAAGGATGCCATGGCCACCTAGCCGTAAGTCACTACCTGCAGCCCCTACAGTAAGCCTGAGGGGACTCAGAACAGGATACTGTCCCTAAAGCGATAAGGTGCGTATCGAAAGAGTGATCTCAGTGAGCCCAGACTCTTGCACCTTCTTAGACTTAGAAGAGTGCTAAATTCATTAACTTGAGATGTCTGTTTTTTCTTTAATTAACAGTATTCTCTTGATGTTCTGACTACCTGGTTTTTGTTGCAAGAAGTCTTACCTACCCTGGCTCCTCCCTTACCTCCCTCACCTCTTTGGAACAGTCCCTCAGAGCAATCTGAGAGGCTGTCTCCCAGGCTTAAGACCTCAGTATGTCCGCCGAATAAAACATGACTCAACTTTTAGGTTGTGCTTTTTGTTTTTTCAGTCAACATCAGGAAGCGAGAAGATGGGGGAAATTCCTGAGTTCCTTGGGAGATGAAAATAGGCTGCTTTACCTTCAAGCTGTTACTTATTCAGCAACTATTTTTTTGAGAAAGTATGGCAGAAGGGATAAGTTATTATCTCTTTCTGTCCAATCAGTGTGAGAAAGATCTAATCTTGAGTACTGGGCTTTGCTGCTCACTACCTGTTGGGCAAGTTATGTTAGTCTGTCTAAGCCTCGATGTCTTCATTTGTAAAATGAGGGTTAAAAATAGTTTCAATTGCACAAGCCTGTGTGAGGAATAAAAGAGATAATCATGAATAGTGCTTAGACAGCTACGGTTCCTCACCTGCAAATGGGATTAAAAACCTCATCCTTAGGGATGAGGTTAGGTCAGGTATCCTTGGTCTAGCACCTGCCACAGTGAAGGGGTTTGCAGTGGATTGAATGGTGGCCTCACAAAATATAGGTCCACCCAGAATGTATGAATATGGCATTATTTGGAAAAGGGGGTTTTGCAAATATAATTAAGTTAAGGATTTCAAGATGAGACCATCCAGGATTAGGGAGGGCCCTAAATCCAATGACAGGTGTCCTTTCAAGAAAAGAGAAGGGGAGAAGATGCACGGAGGACAAGGCCGTGAGAAGACAAAAGCAAAGATTGAAGGTATGCAGCCCCAAGCCAAGGAACGCCTGGAGCCACCAGCAGCTGGAACATACAAAGAGGGATTCTCCCCTAGAAACTTTAGAGGGAAATTTGGCCCTGCCAACACCTTGATTTCTGACTTCTGTCCTCCAAAACCACGAGAGAATACATTTCTGTTGTTTTAAGCCATCAAGTTTGGGGTAATTTGTTACAGCATCCTTAGAAAAATAATAACAGGTTTAATAAATGTACACTATTGCTACAATCCCTTGCCTTTCTTTGCCCCACACGAGTTGGACAACCTTCTCTTGTCTAAGGAGGGCAAACTTCTGTGTGGAGCCCAGGCTGGGACACAAAGACAAAGGTCCATCTGGAATGACCTAGGTCCCTGCTCCTGCCCTGCCTCCGACCCCTCTTGCCACGCAGGGCTCCATCCTCTGTTGCCTTTGTGCCAGGGTCTCTGAGGCTGGCAGTACACCCCAAGCCAAGAGATTCCAAGCCGCGGCATGAAGCAAAGAATTGTCAGCGAGATCCCAGATTGTTTTGTCACATACACTTTGCAATATGACAAGTAGGCGTCCAAAATATGTTCCAGGAGGGGGGAAGCAAGAAATTTTCCAAAAGCCTACTTGGCAGCCTGAGTCACTATGCTGAATCGAGTGCCAGTCTAGTGCTTGGCTGTCCTCCTCCTGCCATGTGATGCTGTGTCACTCAGGACGGGGGGTGCCAACTGAGTGTCACCAGGAAAAGAAAAACCTGCTCTCGGTGGGGTTGGTCTTGACTCTATTGGCTGCTTTGGGATTTTTCTAGATGACATCATAATAATAGCTCTATTCCTATAATCACAAAAATTACAACAATCAGTAGCTATTAGGTGCATCCCTGTGTGAGGCATGGCACTAAGACATTTATGTGCTCTTCCTTCTTTAATCTTCACAATAATTGTATGAGGTGGGAATTATTATTAGCATCTCTCTGTTGCAGAGAAGCAAACTGAGGAAGAAGGACTTTAAACAGTTTGCCCAGGATTCCACTTCTAGGAAGTGGTAGAGGTAAGGTTCCGACTCTCATCAGTCTGTCTATAAAGCTAGAAATGTGGGCACTGTGCGGCCACTTTGTTCAGCCACTTTCCATCATATTTTACAGTTTGTTAGAATAAGGAGCAGAGGCCCCTCATTCCCATACAGCGTGATTGCTTGTCTGTGGGGCACCCTCCCTCCAACTGGCTATTACAGATAGGAAGTGAGCCAGTAAGACTGTTAAAATGAGGAAAACATAGGTAGCTTGAACAGAATTATTAAAGTCGGGCAGACTGGGTTTTCTCCCTCTCCCACCTCTTTTCCTAGAGCCTGGCATGGACAGATGCTAAAGAAACAGAAAGCCTTTTGTCATGTAACTCAGGGCTAGGAAGGAGATTAAGATTCTTTTAGCACAATATGGTACAAAAGAAATCTTAGCAATAGGTTAAGATGTGTAGTTGAAAAGGTTTAACTGAGGCAAGATTACTCCAAAGGGGTCTTCCCTTTCCCTTTGTACTCTTAAGGTCTTACTATAGATTGTCCACCCGGCATTCATTCCTCCCTTCTTCCTTCCTAATCAAACTCAGGTTTTGTTCTCTCTCTCCTACATCAGACTAAGAGGGTAGGTGACCTGGCTCCAAGCTCCAAGGATGGGCTTGACTGACCTAAGGGTAATCCTGCTGTCTCTGCCATTGATTGGTTTAGGAACAGTCATTCCCCCAATTCCAGCCAAGGAAACACAAAGAGAAGTCTTTCCAGGGTGAGTGGTGGCTTGGTGGCTTCTGGGGAAAATGTCCTTGCTTCTAGGAAAGAGCCAGGGAACGAAATGGACCCCTTTTTCGTCTAGATCTTGTCATGTCTGGATATGATGCTCAGAACCAATGCCACCATCTTGTCACCAGTGTGAGAATGAGGACAACTGATCATGGCAGAACAGAGAGCTAGAGAGGAAGGACTTGTAAATGCCTTTGTTGAATGAGTGATTCAACCAGCTTTGGATCCGCCCTGCCCCCTGGAATTCCTGATATGTGAGATAATAAATTCCCTATTGTTTAAGCCAGCTTGAGTCAGGGTTTTGTTTCTGCCACCAAGCATCCTAATACAGGATTCAACGCAGACTCTCCCCCCCTCCTTCCCCATCCAGCCGCTGAACTGAATGCCACTGAGGATTATCAACAACCCATTCCAGAGGCTGCACATAAGAGGATGAACCTGGGACAGGAGGTCATGGAACACAAGAGGAGTCTAGGACGAAGCCTCCATATCCACAGGCAAGTTGAATAAGCTAGAGCACCATTGCTGATTTCCCCCCATCCTATTTACTCTGAATGTGTTGGAACATCATGTTTGATTGATTGAATAGTCTCCATAGTTCCATACGGTGCATCCCTGGCCAACAGTTAACCATCCTTTTGCAGGTCATATCACCCTTTCTTCCATGAAATATAGCACACTGCACACTGCTGGAATTACAGAATGTTGACCCCAGTAGAGTCTTAAAAGGCCCACTAATCCCACCCCTCTCATTTTGTGAATATGGACCCAAGGGCCAAGAAGAGGAAGTGATTTCCCTGAGGCAGTGCAGAGGAAGTCTGTGGCAGAGCCAAGATTGACATGTAGGGCTCCTATCTCCCAAGCCAGTGCTTTCCCCACTGTAGCACCATTCCCCCCAGGTGTTTGCCTGGAAGTTGTCAATAGATTTTAACAGCCAGAACAGTCTTCCATGGTCAAATAAATAGACTTAGAAAGTGTGGCATTAAATAAATCATGTTACAGATTTTTCTGTACTAGGGGAATTTCTCATAGTTTTTTGTTTTGATTTGTATGTTGATTTGTTTGTTTGCCAGTAATGCTTTGTGACACTTTAAAACTGAAATGTAGTATACACTCTTTCTCAAATCTGTTGGACCATGGAAACTTTCCCAGAGCATCTTATTGGAACTGTGTTCTTCAAATTACATCTTAGCAAATGGATAACATGGACCTGCCTCCATAAGGAGAAAATGAAGTCAAAACACAAAAAGAAACAGAGACAGGCAGGGGTGAAAAAAATGGATGGATGAATTGTCGGATAGAGGGATGGATGGATGGAAGGATGGTTGGGTGGATGGGTGGAGAAAGGCAATAACTCGAGCCTCTGGTCTAAAGAACACCTGTTACATGAACCAATACACTTTTTTTCTTTTTAGGCTATTACCTCGAATTATACATTAGTCAGGTTGTTGTGATAATAATGCATAACAAACAACCCCCAACTTTCAATGATTTACCACAACAGTGTTCATATCATACTCTTGAATCAGCTGGGCCAGGCTGGACCCCAGACTCCTGGTTATGCTCAGGTTTTCTTCATTTGTCTTCATTCCAGGACCCAGACTAAGGGAACAAAGGTCCCCTGGTGCGTGTTCTTCTCATGGTGGTAGGAGGAAGTTCCAGAGAGTTGCTGGCACTCCCAGCCACATTTCATTGGCCAAAGCAAGTCTAATCATCAAAGCCCAGAGTCAATAGGGAACGAAAACTATACTCTGCTCACAGGGAAGACAAGACAAGAGCAGGGAAGAAAAGAAGAATCGTAGACAAATTTTAAAGACCCACCAGAAATTGCGTCTTCTATTGTTTACAACCTGAAGAGTTCTGAAAAATTCAATCAACTGGTTAACTTGTGGGTTCCTACTTGGTAAAGTGCCTTTAAGCTACAGAACCCTTTATAACCAGACAATGTCGGGTGCTGGACCCTCCTTGGCCGTTCCTCACTCCCATGACGTTCCTGTCTTTTCCACTCACTATTATTTCACCCTTCTCTTCAGATTTGACGTAAGCAATTGTTTCCCTTTTGTGTATTTAATACAGGTTTTTATCATCGTGTTATGGATGAATAATTCAAGACTGAGAACAACAGCTCAATGTCAGCAGAGCTGCTGTATTTGTACATCAGTGGTTGTTTGTTCAATTCTGTGAATGTTTCTATCGCATCCACTCTTTTCTAAACATGAACTGCATTAGAGAAAATGTCAGTACCGATTTTAGCCATAAGAAGTGTCGATCTCATAAACTTAAGACATTTGCAAGAGAGATGGAAGTCATACTTTAAGGAGCAAATCTTGAGTCTCAAGAGGATCACACAGTATATTCAATTTTGAAGGAAACAAGCAAAATCAAAGAACATGGTCATGGTTCTGAAACTGTATTGTTCAAGACCACACTGTAAGTGAGGTATAATCGGGGATTTAATTATATTTTCAGTCCTCTGGGGATGCAGACCCTTTGGTGATACATAAGGATAGGATTTGAACCTGGACAAAATGATAATTCAAAAAGATACATGCGCCCTTATGTTCACAGCAGCACTGTTCATAATAGACAAAACATGGAAACAACCTAAACCTCCACTGACAGATGAATGGATAAGGAAGATGTGGTACATATATACACAATGGAATATTACTCAGCCATAAAAAAGAACGAAATAATGCCATTTGCAGCAACATGGGTGGACCTGGAGATGATCATACTAAGTGAAGTAAGTCAGAAAGAGAAAGACGGGGCTTCCCTGGTGGCACAGTGGTTGAGAGTCTGCCCGTCGATGCAGGGGACACAGGTTCATGCCCCGGTCCGGGAAGATCCCACATGCCGCGGAGCGGCTGGGCCCGTGAGCCACAGCCACTGAGCCTGCACGTCTGGAGCCTGTGCTCCACGGTGGGAGAGGCCACAACAGTGAGAGGCCCGCGTACCGCAAAAAAAAAAAAAAAAAAGGAAGAGAAAGACAAATACCACATGATATCACTTGGAATCTAAAATATGACACAAATGAACCTATCTACAAAACAGAAACAGACTCACGTACATAGAGAATAGACTTGTGGTTGCCAAGCAGGGGGGAGCAAAGGGATGGACTGGGAGTTTGGGGTTAGTAGATGCAAACTATTACATGTAGAATGGATAAACACCAAGGTCCTACTGTAGAGCACAGTGAACTATATATCCAATCTCCTGGGATAAACCATAATGGAAAAGAATATTAAAAAAAGAATGTATATACGTATATAACTGAGTCACTTTGCTGTACAACAGAAATTAGCACAACATTATAAATCAACTATACTTCAATAAAAAAAATAGAGAATAAAAAAAGGATAGGATTTGACTTGCAAACATGGACTTTCAGATATATTTTCTGAGGAACACCATTAAGGAAAAGAAGGAATTTATTGCCTATATTTACAACATATTAACAGGAACATGGCCACCTGCCAAATCTGTGAGCACAACTGGAGAGAGCACATTAGTCAAGAGCATGGTGTATTGCTGCATACAGAGACCTAGTTCAAAGTCTCAGTTCTAGGACTTTGGGAAAATTACTTAACTTCAGTTTCCCCATCTGTAATATGGGGGACAAGACCACAGACATCTCAGGGTTGTTGAGAAGTTAAAATGAAATAATTAGTTAAATCTTATGATAGACCAGGCACTGCTCATATACTTTAGAGGGTAACACTTACTTACAACACTGTATTAGGGATTATCCATCTTTTACAGAGGAGGAAACTGAGGCATAAAGAAGGTAAGTGACTTACCCAAGGTCACACAGCTAGCTAGCAGTAGAGCTGAGAGGCAAGCCCAGGTCATCTGGCCTCACAGTCTGTGTTCCTGATCACCTGCTACAGACTGAATGCTTGTGTCCCCTCGAAACATGTTGAAACTAATCCCCAATGTGATGGTATTTGGAGGTGATTAGATCATGAGGGCATGAGATTAGTGCCCTTATAAAAGAGACCCCAGAGAGCTCCCTCACCCCTTTCTCCATGTGAGGACACAGCAAGAAAATGAACATTTATGAACCAAGAAAAGAGGCTTCACCAGACACAGAATCTGCTGGCACCTTGATCTTAGATTCCCCAACCTCCAGAATTATGAGAAATAAATGTGTGTGGTTTAAGCTACTCAGTCTATGGGGTTTTTTTGTAAAAGAAATTTATTTATTTATTTTATTTATTTATTTTTGTCTGCGTTGGGTCTTCGTTACTACACGCAGGCTTCCTCTAGTTGCGGCGAGCGGGGGCTACTCCTCGTTGCGGTGCGTGGGCTTCTCATTGCGGTGGCTTCTCTTGCTGCGGAGCACAGGGTCTAGGCGTGTGGGCTTCAGTAGTTGTCGCTGGTGGGCTCCAGTAGTTGTGGCGCGCGGGCTCTGCAGCACAGGCTCAGTAGTTGTGGCGTGCGGGCTTAGCTGCTCCACGGCCTGTGGGATCTTCCCGGACCAGGGCTTGAACCCATGTCCCCTGCACTGGCAGGCGGATCCTTAACAACTGTGCCACCAGGGAAGCCCCAGTCTATGGTATTTTGATAAAGCCACCCAAAGTGAGACACTTCTATACCATCATGTCTCTCAAACAAGGTAAGTATGTGAAGTTTAACACACAACAGATTCTTAGAAAGTGTGTTTCCCTTTTTTCTTCTCAGTGAGGACTACTAGAGGGACTGAAACGATCCCTTGGGATCCCGTGGTACGCCTGACACGTGCTGGATGTCTCTTTGATGACACACAAGCACATGGGCAGGTGTGCAGTGGCTCTGCCTCCTCTAGCTCTGTGACCTTGAGCAAGTCATCAAGCTCCCTGACCCTCTACTTCCTCACCTGGATGTACAATGTGACTGAAAATACTTGCCCCTAATAATTTCACACAAGTGTTTTGAGGCTTAAAGAGATAACAAATGCAAACTTCCCTTGAAATTGTAAATCCTCTGCAAATGCTAGATTTGTTTTATAAGAGAATGAGGCTGATACCAGACCTTACCCTCCAGATGAGAGCTGGCCTTCCAAAGCATCCCCTCCTCCTTTCCTACCAAATCATAGGCTTATTCTAACAGCACCATTTTTGCTCAAGGCGTGTTTGGAATGTTTCTTCAGAAATTACCTTTATAGCTGGTTTAGAAGCCAAATGGGCAAATCAGTTTTATTACCTCACCTACAGGCTTCTGTTTCATTTTGGAGAGCCAAAAATAGTTTCTGAGCTCTTCTCCCATCGTATTCATAAGAAGCAGTTGTCAATGATTTATGTCTATTTTTTAAAAATCTCATCCACCCACACAGGGGGCAGACTTGCCTCTTGGACACCATCAAAGGAACCTGCCGTGGGAGTCTGAAAGCAGAATCATGATTTCACAGTCACATTCCACACTCATCCAACTTGAACGACTGTGCCCCGGGGTACCAGCTGGGTCTGTGAACTAGGGGCTTAGCCTGTCCAACTAGCAGGAAATCCATCCCTAGAATCACCTTAGAAGTCATGTTATCTAAATCATTCCCTTCATTTATTCAACTCATGCATTCTCTCAAAAAAGCATTTACCACACACTTTCCCAGCATATGTGAAGATGTAAAAGAGATGGAGGAGGATGCAGCCCTCAGAGCCTTCACATTCCAGTGAGAGAAGCACACAAGTGCGAGAGTTGCGTCATGCACACTCTGATAGAGGCCTGCGACCACGTGAGAGAGAGAGTCCCGGGAAGGCTAGGTCCAGAGCCCTGATTAGGGAGCTTTCTGGAGGAGGGGCCCTGGAAGGACCAGTTAGAGTTAGCCAGGTGAAGAAGGGGTAAGGTAGCTGGGAAGAAGGACGCATGCATACTCAGGCCTCCAGAGGTGAAAGCACATGGTGCCTTTGGGAAACAGCACCACTGGGGAGCCGGGTGGCCCTGAGGTGGCCCAGAGACGGAACTGGCCCAAGACTAGTAGGTCTGGTCCCGCAATGTAGATCTGTACACCAAATACTAAACCACTTGACAATATTTCAAACTCAGAGTGGGAGAAAGGGATTCTTAACAAAGACCTAGCTTCCCTAGAAGAGGCTGGCAAATGCATGTACATCTCTCCAGGGAACCGTCTGTAGGGCTGAGAAATACCTGTTCTGTTGGGTTAGAGCCTACTCAGCCTCTCTGGCTGGGGCTTTTCTTACAGCTGCCCCACTTCCCTCATTCATGTTCCTTTCCTGGCTCCTGTTGGTACTGATTTGACCACCAGGCTTCTTGGCTGCTTGATCCCATTTCCTATGCCTGGTTCAGAAATTCTTAAATTGGGGTGCAAGAATTCAAGATTCAAGAACTCAAGAGGAATCCATGAACTTGAAGAACAGAATTTACTTCTTTTTTCACTCACCTCCAGCTGAAATTTATTTATTTATTTTGGCTGCACTGGGTCTTCGTTTCTGCATGCGGGCTTTTCTCTAGTTGCGGCGAGCGGGGGCTAATCTTCGCTGTGGTGTGCAGGCTTCTCATTGCAGTGGCTTCTCTTGTTGTGGAGCACGGGCTCTAGGCACGTGGGCTTCAGTAGTTGTGGCATGCGGGCTCAGTAGTTGTGGCTCGCGGGCTCTAGAGCGCAGGCTCAGTAGTTGTGGCACACGGGCTTAGTTGCTCCACGGCATGCGGAATCTTCCCGGCCCAGGGCTCGAACCCATGTCCCCTGCACTGGCAGGTGGATTCTTAACCACTGCGCCACCAAGGAAGTCCTCCAGCTGAAATTTAGATCTTCATTCATCCATGTGGACAACAAACTCCAGTAGTAACTGTAGCCCCTCCCCCTACAGCTTCATCACCAACAGGAACAACTGATATTCCCATTTCATAGCAGGACTTTTGCAGAATCTCAAAATAGTGTTTGTATTCATCGCTGCTTTGCAATTGCAGTACATATTAGACCCACCACTGGATCACATCATAAATGTGGCGGAGTTTTTTTTTTTTTTTCACATTTTGCCCAACATTTTTCAGTAGATTTGGCTTCCTTTCTAATCCTATATATTTCATTTTATGCACTTAATCCATCTAAGAAGGCATCTATAGCACAAAAAAAATTTTTTGTACAGTGTTGGTAATCTCCCACTTAAGCACTGTTCTATATGCTTATAAACACAAATTAGCACATTTAATTTTTGCTATCACTGACATCATTAATGATATGACTTTTACAGGTGAAGAAACCAAGGCACAGAAAGCTTAAGTGAACTACTCAACACCACACAGCCTGTGAGTGGTGGGGGGTGGGGGGTGGGGGGAATCCGAAGAGCCTGGTTCCAGAGGCCATGCTCTCAACCCCTGGGCTGTGCTAACTGGAAGAGCCTGGAGGGGTGCAGGTCCAGGGCCCCAAGGCCTCAGTTTGGTCCTGGAGGTGATGGGAAGCCTCACAAGGGTCTGCAGCAGAAGAGAAGATAGTCACGTCTGAGCTGGGGATGGATATTTCTTTGCCAACGGAAGGAGGAGTGAATGGAGTGGGGAAACTGGAGTCAGGGAGGCGGGTAGAAACCCGACAGGCATGGAAAAGGCCCGACCACGGCTGTAGCAGTGGGCAGGATGGTGGTGCCCAACTCCTATAGTATTTAGGCTATGGAATCAACACATCCTGGCACCCAGAGAATGAAGCGGCTCAAACCAGGTTCTTTTTTCCACCAACTCTCAATGACAAGACTATATTCTGAAGCCAATTATAATCCATAGGGAGAAAAATGCCAACTTTTAAGAACATTTTAATTGATTTGGATGGTCGGGAGGGAGTCTTTGGACTTCCAACAATGGCCAATTCAACCCCACACACTTCGGTGGATGTAATACATGCCTGGCACAGTGACAGGCTTGAGACTAGAGAAGGGTTACACAGTGTGGCCCAAAGAAGGGGCCCTGGCATTGTGGGTAGGCCAGTTCTTCATTGTGTGGGTCTGTCCTGCACACCGTGGGACATTTAACATCCCTGCACTCCGGGCATCATACGCCAGCAGTACCTCATCGCGTCATGGCGACTGCCAAAAAGCGAGCCCTGCGTTTGCAAATGTACTCTGGGGAAGAACTACCACCCTGCTTGAGAGCCATTAGGCTACAGACGAAAGTACGAATAAGAGGCACCACTGGACCCATGTGCGTTAAGAGTCCTTCCCAGTCTCACAGCAATGTCCTGCTATTAATGATCTAATACTAACCACAAATTCTTCCCTGAACGTGCTCTCCTTAATGCCTCTGTGCCTTTATCCAGGCTGTTCCTTCTTTGGACACACTCTCCTCCTGTGCTTATTTGCCTGGAAAATTCTTAGTGTCTAGCACGTAGTCAGAACTCAATGCACAGTACCCGTTATGTACGCCCATCTACTCTGTGAAGGCCGTTCGGCATCCCTGGGTAGAGTAAGCCACACTTTCTGCAAGCACTCTGCTTTACGCTTACTTCCACTGAGAAAATGACCAAGGTGAATTGTAATCATTTCTTTCCAAATAGAACATAAACGTCTAGTAGACACTCAAAAATATGTGTGGAATGAATGAATAAATAACATCTTAATCTGCCCAGTGATCTGCAGCAGCTCTCAACAGCCCCAAGAGGAGACGGGTCACATAATATTTCCATTTTTCTGAGAGGAAAACCACAAGCCCCACGCTCCCTAAAATACTATCATGTGTGCGCTGAATGCTTGATCAGTGTTCAGCAGTGTTCTGTCATTTTAAATGCACTACATCATTAACTAGTAAGTCTAAGAAGTTCAACGGCTCTCCCAAGGTCAAGGGCAAACAGCCAGTGAGCTACACACAGAGGTCATCTGCCCCCTAACCTGTGGGGCTCACTGGGGACAAGGGAATAGGGCACAAAGCAAATCCATCAGGATTTATAAAGAGTGTGTATTAGGGCTAGAACTCGCTGCATAAGGATTTTTGATCATACCTTAAAAAGCGTATGTTCACATCGTCATTTAAAATTTTTTCTGACTTGTAAGGTTTCACTTTCTCACCCACTTCTGCAGAAAGCCACCAGTCGCATGAAGCCGGGCCCACCTGGGCTCCTGGGAACCCAGACACCCCTGTCAGTGCCAGGAGGGTGGTGAGTGTCCTTAGCCTGTGGGAGCTGCCGCCCTCTGGGTCCTCTCCAGCCCCTGAAATCCCTCCCTTGGCATGTTCTGGGTTCTACTTTCTTGGAGCTCACCTGGGAGGGAAACCAGCGCCCGGAGAACACAGGGCGTGCTTGGCTCCAAGACGCACCCGCTATGGGCTGAGGTCGTGGGCTGCATTTTGCATTTGCCTCAACGTGTGGGTGGTCTTCAGGGCTGGTGCAAGGAGCGCATATTGTAGCAATTTAGCTGGGAGACCACAGAAGTGGGTAAAGCAGCAAAGCTTGGAGAGGGCTTGGAGGTGTGCTCCACACCCCAAATCCTGCCAAACGCCTCTTGCCACCCACAGGACGAAAATGTGTTTCCAGAGCCTTCTTGCGCTGGACAACCAATTACCCAACCCTCCCTTCCTTCAGGCTCTGTTTACTCTGATCTAAAATAAGGGGTAAGATTGTTCACCCCTTAGATTCAACATGCGGACGAGACGGTGCGTTGTTTAAATGCTCACAGTGGCAAGGGGAATGGTAGAGAGAGGGGAAAACCTGTGTGACCCATGAGGCAGAAACGGTGCACAATTCAGTTCTGCAGCGATTTATATCTAATAGACGCCCCATTCCAGACCCTTACGGAGAAACAGAGACGCAAAAGATAAAGCCCCAGCTGTCATAGCCCTGACGTGAGGCCTGGCTTGCATTTTCTTTCAACTTGGAATGACGGAGGGAAGGCAGTCAGGATGTGAGAGGGGAGCGAGTGCCCCGGTGGGTGGGACAGAGGCTGGGGAGCTGGACCCCATGGGGCTTCCCCCACTGAGCCCAGGGCCCAGGGTCAGATTAAACCTGGAGCAACTTTTCATAAGAACATCGCATAATGAGGACCTGCTGTGGGCTGGCCCCAAGCGGAACACATCAGAGGCATCATCAGATTGTCTTAGAAGTTTTCTAGGAATGAATGAAGCTTGTCTTCAGCCTTACAAAGGAAGCATCATTAGCCCTTGTTTTAGAGACAAGGAGGTGGTTCTGTACACAAGCCAAGGATGGGCGCTTCAGAGCCAAGCAACTATGTGACTTTGGCAAGTTTTTTAACCTGAGCCTCAGTTTCTTTATCTGTAAAATGGAAAACATGACTAGCTCCCTCCCACTTTTGTTGATGAAGGTTAAAAGCCACCTACATTTAGCATGGCATCTGGCACATCAATTATGAAGTGATAATACATAGATATTAAGATAATTCCAGATATATATTCTAGATACTCAAAATAACATGGATTAAGTGTGCAAAACACTGCAGACATTTGACAAATGTTAGCTTTTTTGCTGTTACCCCTCTCCAGCCCAGGCATACCTAAGTTCTGTGTTCCCAGAACTTAGCACAAAGTTAAGTCCTCCAGGCACACTGGCTGAAATACACAAAATGGTAGAACGAGAATGTCAAGCTGGGTATCCTCTAGATCTGTGATTCTTTCACCATTTCATGCTTTAGCATCCCTCAAGGAACATGAGCATCCTCTCCCCCAGGACAGACAGACAGACACACACACACACACACATACACATACACACCACTTGGCATTAACAGCTCAGCAATCTGTGGCTTCCAGGAGAGGTTCAATTGTCAGATGTACTCCAGCCCGCTACCCCTCAGTACCTGTGCAATTACTTATCAAGACGGCTCTTCATAATTTGGAGAGAGCCGCGCGGAGACGCTGGAGTGAAGCTCTCCTGGCCGCCCCAGGGGGTCCCACACCTCCATCTCCCTCACCTAATGATGACCCAGTGACTTGGGCCCTGCTGTGCCTGGCCAGGCTTTGCTACTTTCCCAGCCAGAGCAGCCACACTCCAGAAGGTCGAAGGGATTACAGGAAGAACTCTAATCTGAGCATAAACGCCTCCAAGAATTCTTTAAATGGATTTATGCTTCCGTATGGCAGCTGACAAAGGAAATAGTTACTGCAAACCTTTTTGCTTCAAGCTCCCCCTTCCAAGGAGATGCTTATCTTCCCTGAGACCATGTCTGTTTCAGAAGAGCTGCTAGCAGTGCAGGGTCAGACAAGGTAGGGGACTACGGTGCATACATCACCAACAACTGTGGGAGCTGGGAGTGTAGGGCCACGTGAGAGTCCCCTCCGTCCGCAGACACTCACACAGAACCAGACGCCCCCAAATAGGAGTGAACGGTGCCCCTCTGGAAGGAGACTAGCTGTTCAATTCCTTCTTTTTATTTTCCTGTGTCAGAGACAGATTCGCTATTCTACAGGTCTGGAACCAACATTGTTGCCAGACAGTGGGATCCTTTTCCATCACTGGTTGAAATCAGGGTCTGTTTCAATACAGCACATTGAGTTTTTTGCCTGTTTTTTTTTGTTGTTTTTCTTTTTGGGGTACGCGGGCCTCTCACTGCTGTGGCCTCTCCCGCTGCAGAGCACAGGCTCCGGGCACGCAAGCTCAGCGGCCATGGCTCACGGGCCCAGCCGCTCCGCGGCATGTGGGATCTTCCCAGACCGGGGCACGAACCCGTGTTCCCTGCATCGGCAGGCGGACTCTCAACCACTGCGCCACCAGGGAAGCCCTGTCTGCTTTTTTTAAAATTGACGCACAACACTGAATTTTAATTAAATTCAACAAACACGTGCAGAAGGCCAGCTACAGGCCAGGTACCTGTGCTGGGTGCTTGGGCAGTGGGATGTAGCCTCACTGAGCCTGTGTTCTTGCTGGCAAACCTTACACAGGCCTTGCGCTGACTCAGGAGCTTCCCAACTCCTTCCCCAGTATCTTGGATTTCATTAAAGGTGCCATTTACCCAGGCAATCACCTTGGTTTCTTTAGCAACAGGTTCAGACAATTCTAACTGCTAAATGACTCAAAACTCCATCCTTCTCCATGGGGTCCTGCTTGCTACCATCCTGGCCGCTTTTACCTGTTTCCTCTCTATGAAATTCTTACTCTTTATTTCACAAGGCCCTTCTCACCATGCGTTCAATTTGACTCTCCTCTTGTCTGCAATTACTCCTCCGCCCCACCCACATTCCTGCAGGGCCTCAGCCACACAAGGAACCACTGGAAGCTGCCCTGACACGGCATCTGACTCATTCTCCAGGAGCGAGGTGGGTACCACTGTCCTGCTCAGGGACCACGTTACTCTCACGTCAGCATCTCTGCTCAAGGTTACCACACACTCCCTGTTAGGGTGGGAGTGGGGGGGGATTTTGTGTATCTAGAGATGTTGGAGGGGGATATGGGAACTCTTGGATTCTGAGCTGAGCTGCTAGAAGGCTGAGCAGAATCTCGGAGCACAGAACATCACTGCACTCTGGCAATGGAACGATCATTACCTATCGGGGTCCTTATGAGATGGCTCCACACACCCTGACTCTGGGGGTTGGTGCGGCTTGCTTGGGTAGAGCCTTGTGACTCGGCAATCTTGGGTCTCTGTCTGAATATGTCCTTGCCTTTTATTGTGTGACAGACTTCAGGGCACCCTTGGGTACCTCTTCTCCATTCCCCCAGGGTGCCAGTGTTTTATCTGAGCACATGGCTGCCCAAATTGGTCAACATTTCCCAGCCTCCCTGTAACAAAGTGGAGCCACGCGACGGATTTCTGCCCCATAAGAGGTGACTGCAAATGGTGTGTCCTTAAAAAGAATATGCCTGATGGATAAACAACAAGGTCCTATTGTATAGCACAGGGAACTATACTCAATATCCTGTGATAAACCATAATGGAAAAGAATATTTAAAAAGAATGTCTCTATGTGTATAACTGAGTCACTTTGCTGTACAGCAGAGACAGGCACAACACTGTAAATCAACTACACTTCAATTTAAGAAAAAGAAAGACTATGCCTGGATTGCTCTAGTCCTTCTACCCCATCCCGCCATCTGGAGATGGTGCCCGCTAGAAGGGGCACTTTGGAACTGGAGATGCAAGTTGTCATTTGAAGATGGTGACACTGCCCTGTCCCCTGGACTTCCTACCTCTGCAGTGTTTTATGAGAGAGGAATAAATGTGCATCTTCTCTAAGTCACTGTATTTTGTTTTTATATCAGCTTAGCCTGTGTCCTTACTACACTAGGCTCTTGCAACAGCTTCAGTATCCAAGTCTTTTTCTGCCATTTATACCTGTGGCTTTGAGAGCAAAATGCTAGGTTTTCCCTTTTTTTTTTTTTCCAGTTCCAGAGTTGGTGGATAATGTCTGGTTAGGGTGGTAGGGCAGGGAGAGCAGATGTCTTAGGGGATAAGTAGAAACCTGGCCAGAGACTGGGGAAGTGTGGGATTACTTGCTGCTCTTCCCCTACCTTCTAGGTACATTCCCCAGAAATGGCACCTTTTCAACTATTTTATTTTATGTTTTAATTTATTTTATTTTGTTTATTTTTATTTTTGGCTGCCTTGGGTCTTCATTGATGCACACAGGCTTTCTCTAGTTGCGGCAAGCAGGGGCTACTCTTTGTTGCAGTGCACGGGCTTCTCATGGCAGTGGCTTCTCTTGTTGCGGAGCATGGGCTCAAGGCACGCGGGCTCAGTAGTTGTGGCTCACGGGCTCTAGAGCGCAGGCTCAGTAGTTGTGGCGCACGGGCTTAGTTGCTCCACGGCATGTGGGATCTTCCTGGACCGGGGCTCGAACCCATGTCCCCTGCATTGGCAGGCAGATTCTTAACCACTGCACCACCAGGGAAGCCCTTTTCAACTATTTTAACTTCATATATTTCTATGGCTGTGAGAGTCATTATAAACCTTCACGACTATTGTGGTATTTTCCCTCTGAGCACATGCTAAGCCTGCACACTTCCTCCCTCTTCAACTTAGATGCAGACGCATGACTTTCTTTGGCCACTGGAATGGGAGAAGGGTGGCACATGTCCATTCTGGGTGAAGTGCTTGGGGTCAGTGCTGGGCACTGCAGTGCACCTTCCCCTGCGGTGGTGATCGTGGCAGATCACATTGCACCAGAGCCTCCAGCCTCCTGAATCCCCAGTGGACAGGCAGGGAGCAGCACCCCTAGGAACCAGCCGTGGGTATGCAGCATGAGTAAGAAAACAAATAAACCTTCGTTATTACAAACAACTAAGGGCTGGAAGTTGTTTGTTTCTGCAGCATAACTTAGCCTGTCCTGACTAATGTCATGGTGGTTAAGACTACAATGAAAACCAAAGCATTCCAGGAGGTATTTCTGAGATATGAGTGATGAGACTGTAAGACACTGAGGGAAGGTACTTCAAGGGTGACGCCTTTTTTTGGCCGCCCGGCATGCGGGATCCCAGTTCCCCCACCAGGGATCAAACCTGCGCCCCCTGCAAAGAAGCACGGAGTCTTAACCACTGGACCGCCAGGGAAGTCCCAAGGGTGATGCCTTTTTCAAGTATTTCCTTCTCCACTAATTGGCCCATGTTCTCCCCTCCTTGGCTCTGCCCCTAAATGTAAGAACCTGGTTAACTGGCATTTCAAGGCAAAGGAGGGAGAACTGTCTGGCCCTGCAGGGAAGGGGTGTTGAGAGAGCTGGGGGAGGGGAAGTATTTTATCACTGACATCGTTTAAATTGACATTGTTAAACTGCTACCAGAAAGCAGAACAACTTTTAGTCAGTTTAATTCTTTTACTAACACACCCTTTAATGTCTGCACTGGGCAGTCACCCTCCACCACCCAATTAGTACATCACCAACCTGGCTTCCCCTCTAGGTACAGGTGGACTGATTCAGTGCGTGCTGGAGAGCTGGGGTCTGAAATGGACAACAACTCAGCAGTTAACCCTGAACCAGTACCTGCTGCATGAACGCTGCTGCTCCTACCTGGACGGCTGCTCCTGCTTTCTTAAACTGGTAAAGCCCTTCACAGTTCAAGACCAAGTCCACTTGGCACCTCCTGTGTAAATCTGGCCATGATATCCCTGGGGAGATTTCATCTCTACCTCAGCTGTGATCCCAGGACTTACTTTTCATACTACAGTTATGAAGTGACAGTTGTTTATATTTACACGTCTTTCTTTTCCCCTAGACAGTGAGTTTTGAGGGGTCAGGTGTGTGTTTATCTCTGGGTCCCCATGCCGAGCACAATGCCTGGCACCAGATAAGTACTCAATACATCTTTCTGTTGACTTTGCAAATATTCCTCTAGTTCCAACTACATGCCAGATACTGGACAAGGCTGTGTGGTTACAAAGACATGCAGGTCATTAGGTGTGAAAGGCACTCTGTGACCTACCCCCATCCCTGTTCAGGAAACATCACTCTCTTTCCTTCTTGCCTGGCAAGGATGGAAAGTCGTCCTTTCATTTATAAGCCACAACATACAACAGAATGCCGTCTGCTTTATGGCCTCCATTATCTTCTTTCCTGAAGGTTGTTAAGGGATCACAGAAGGATGCCTAGTAGCCAAAAATCTATTCTGAGTAAAGAAGAACAGGTCATTTCATCTTGGCCATAATTGTTTCTTTCCAGCCACTCAGCTCCCCAAAGGCTGGGCCTCCCCATTTGCTGCGTCAGCATGTACCTTTGCTCCCAACTTGTGACTGTGTCACAAGGAACCACCCAGACATCTCACCAGGCTGGGGATCTTTGATTTTTACTGCTAGTCTGTTGCAATATTTAGCAAGGAGGGGGAGAAATTATTATATTGTGTGATTTTAATATATTGTACTATTAACTAACATTAGCTACCTTGCATGGATTGCTTAGATATGCCAGACAAGCCTTTGAGCTATGTCCTTTGCATTCATTTGCCCGACTGCTCTTCAAATCAGCTCCACAACATGCATAATTTTATTATTCTCATCTTACAGATAAGGACACTGTGATACACGAAGATTAAGCAATTTGCCCAAGATCAGACAGCTAGCAAACACTAGATTCGGAACCTGTATCAGATTTGTGTATCTTCAAAGCCTGGACCCACAGCCCTACACTTGCAGTGATGGCTTGAGCCAGTTCGAACTGGCTCAGAGCCGACTGCGCCATCTTTTCCCAACCCTGCGTTCAGTGACATCACGTGGGGAGCTTGAAATGGGCCATGGTGGGAATATTTACACCGCAGGAATTGGCAATCACTATGAATCTGGTTTCTTTTCTTCTGAAGATACAGTTGGTAAAGATTTATCAGCACATTAGATGTGTGGCTTCCTGGCTGGGAGGAAGAAAGAAAAAAAAAAAAAGAAAGAGGAGGAAGGGAGGAAGAACTTCTGTTTTTCCTGACTTAATTCTACTGGCCCATTAAACAGAGAGATAATCCTGGAATATAGGGAGCTCAGAAAGCTTAGAAAAGGAGTTGCAAGTCTCTCTAAATTTCATCCATTCTAACACTCCATGACTCCAAAACCTGACGTTTCTTCCCCCATGCAAACTGAGAACCCATCATGTGCCAGGCCCTGTTCATGGGGGCCTATATCTAGGGGCTGAAATCGTTACACCACAGTTGGTTCTCCCAGTTGGAACAGTGGGACATGCTCCCACATGCTCCCTGGCCAGGGCTCCCAGGCAGTGCCCAGGATGTTTGGACAAGCAGGAGGAGATCTGGGGAGTATTCAGGCCAGGGAAGCCTCCTGCCCTTACAGGTATTCTTCTTGGGTAGCTGGTATAGGAACACATGTGAGGTTGCTTCACTCGCTATACCTCCCAGAGTCTGGGTCAGGCCGCACCTTCTGTCACCGGCCCCACAGACAGGGACGAGTGGGTTGGGCTCCAGGTAGGGCCCAAGCTGGGGCACCAGCCAGGTAAAGGTGGGAGGAGACCCAGCTTGAAGCTGATCTCTTCTTAGCTAGCTGACAGCCAGCTAATCTATTAAATGTACAGTTCAGAACAGAGAAGGTAGAGTAATGGTCATGAGAGTAGCCTCTAGAATCAATCTGTTGGTGTCCAAATCCTGGTTCTACCACTTTTTGCCTTGGGGTATTTGGGTAAGTGGCTTCACCTCTCCTGGGCCTCAGCTGTCTAACCTGTAAAGCGTACACGAGGGTGTTCTGTCTGCTCACACTTGTGCAATTCTATGTGCCAGCCATTTGCATTATTTTAACTCATTGAACTCTCACAGCGATCCAATCTTATTCTCATTATGCCCATTTTTCAGATAGGAAGACTGAAGCATGGAGAGGTTAAGCCACTTGCCCTAGGTCACACAGCTTGAAGTAACAGAGCAAGGATCCAAACCCAGGCAGTCTGGCTCCAGACTCCACGTACATAACCCACACTCTACTGCCCATCTTGATAATAAAAGACAATAACTGTGTCTACCTCATAAAGGTATCACGAGGATTAAGAGAATTAACACATGTACAGTACCGAGAAAAACACCTGGCCTTTACTCCTTCCTTTTTCAGTGAGAACAGACAGCTAGACAATTCCCTGGCCTGATTTGTTTATTTATGAGCAAATATACTGAGGGCCTATCTTGCTACTTTGTTTTTTTTTTTTTGGCTGCACCAAAAAATCTTAGTTCCCTGACCAGGGATTGACCCCGTGCCCCCTGCGGTGCAAGCATGGAGTCTTAACCACTAGACCACCAGGGAAGTCCCCAGAGGGCTCATCTTGTTCAGGGCCCTGAGATGGACACTGAGGACACCAAGATGCAGAAGACAGAATCTGGAGCTCACGGTCCAGGTGAGGACACCTGCTCTTTGCTCCAGATAAAGGCGTTATCTCAATCATCCAAGGCCAAAAACACACTTGTCCTTTGTTCCAGGAGATGTTCTATCTTCCAAGTCTGTTTGCTTTGAAAACATCCTTGGGAAGATAGTCCAGAATAAAAGCAGTCAGTGCCTCTGCTTGCAAGATATACAGAAACGCGAGAGACCCTTCCAGAAATGTCTTCCAACAAACCTACAAGTTGCAATCCTTGTCACATCACTGGGCAACACTTTAGAAGAAAATGTTTTCATGTCTTTCATTGTTGTTTTCTTGTTACTTTGTTGTTGTTGTTGGCATTCCCTGTGTTACGTTGTTTAACATTATTCCATATAAAATTAATATTATTTTAATATTATAATAATAATAATATTACCAATATTGAACTTTGAACAATATACCAACTGCAAAGCTAGTGAGCCACTGCTGTCCTTATTGGGATTAATCACTCTAAAGCTACGGCAAAGAAGTGTTGAAACAGGGAGCAGCTGAGATAAATTCCTGGCTGCTGCATTTTAAAACTGATAAACCTTAAAGGATACAGTCAATATCAGAAACAAATCTGCAAGACAAGCTAAACAGTGTGGGTTTTCATCTTATACATGCACAGATTGGTTTTCAGCCAAAGACAAGGGAACTCCTAGGCAGACTTCTGGAACTCCTTTTTTGCATAGGCTCCTCCTCTCCAGAAACCTGTCGCACAAATTCTAGCTGACTTAGCGTTCTCAAACTCCAACCTCAGGCTTCTCAACTCAGCAAGATTACCATCCTCTCTCTGGGTTCTCTTTTCCCAGACTGTGTCCTGGAAACTGACTCCGGCCAGTTATCTGGACCAATCATTGGGCTCATCTCTTTTGTTTTCTATCTCTCAGAGATCACATTCCTGTACTGCCTAAATAGAATGTCTGAAAACAGTTGTTTTATATGTTTTATCTTATTTTCTAGTTGTTTACATTGGGGGACAATTCCTATAAAAGTGAATCCTTCATGATTTTTTTTTTCTTTTTTGCTCTATAAATACTTACTGGGGGAAGGGTAGGGGAATCCTTCATGATTTGAAAGAAAATTTTAACCTACACATTGTTGAATAAATGATTGAATGAATAAGTGGCTATGACTTCATCATTATTCATCATTGAAGTAATCAATGTGGCAAGAAACATGCAAAACATTGATTGGATAGATTCAACTCCACTAAACCTCACCTAAAACACATTAGCTGAGAGTGAGGGAGCCAGAATTTCCTATAGGAAAATTCTGATATAATTCCCAGGAGAAGGGTGAAGGGATATGGAGAACAAAAACAGCATATTCATTATAGATATCTAGTCCACATCTCTGAAACAACACAATGATCACACACAATCTTCTTGGATTCCTGCAGTGACGGGGAACTCAGCACCTCCATGTCAACCCATTCCTTCTATGGTCAATCTTAATTCGTTAAAAGTTTTTCCTTATGTTGAACAAGAATCTGCTTCTTCCTCATATCTTCCTTTCATTACTTCTAATCTTGCCATATTGAGCTACAAAAACAAGTCAATCTCCTTTCCACATAATAGTTCTTTAAATGTTTGGATCCTGGGCTTCCCTGGTGGTGCAGTGGTTGAGTGGATATAACTGGCTACTTTAACGAATTCACTATTCAAATAAGAACCTGTTGGTTATGAACATAGGCTTTGAACTTCGATTTGAATGCTGGTTCTGCCATTTACAGGCTGTGGGTATTGGAAATTTTACTATGATCTTAGTTTCTTCATTTGCATAATAGAAATAATAATGGCTTCCTACTTATGAGGATTCAGTAAGATAATATTTATAAGGTGCATATATTAGAGCCTATTAAACAGTAACTTATTTATGAAATTGTAACTGTTATAAAAGTTCGTCAAGAAAATTAATCAATCAATTCCACACAGGCCCTATGCCAGGAACTGGAATAAAGGATGAACAGGATGTCTTATTGCCCTCTAAGACAACCAACATTAATATGTGTTAAACATGAGACTAGCAATAAAACCCCCGTGCTAAGGAAGCAGACACAAGAACACTTTTACAGAGGAAGTGGCTTTGGAGCTGGGCCTTGCAGAATCAGTAGCTTCCTAATCCGGGATGGGAGAGTAGCAGGGGTGGGAGAGAAAGCACATTAGAGGCAGAATTAGAACAGCAAACTCACAGAGCTGCTATAACCATCTAAAGACATAGCCTCCAAATTCTCTGCCACACCTTCCAGCTGCCCCAGAATCGGCGTTCCGTGACAGCTGGATCAGTAGAATATGTGGACATGAAACTGAGCTGTTTCCCAGCCTAGGACTTAAGAAGCCCAGGCTTTTACGTCCTGTGTCTTTGAACACTCAGTCTTGGAACCCGCCAGGCATGCTATGAAGAAACCAAGCAACCACAGGGAGAGGCCATTTATGGGTATTCCTACTGCCAGCCCCAGCTGAGGTCTCAGCCACCAGCCAGCACCAACTGCCAACCATGGGAGTAAACCGATCCTGTAAGCAGATCCTCCAGCGGAACCTCCCAGCAGAGGCTTCATGGCCCAAGGATGAGCCTTCCCTGCTAAGCCCTGCCCAAATGGCAGTGCATGAGCTAAATAAATGATGGTTGCTGTCTTAAGCCATGAAGTTTTGCAACAGTTTGTAAACCAGAACCATTGAGAAAGTTGGCAGAATGTTTAGAGACAGGTAGATACTCTGATTTGGGAAAGAGCGTAAGATGCAAAACAGAGAGTGGTGGAAGAGGCTCTGGAGATGATCCATGTGGAACTAGATGAGGATTTCCTGCAGGTCAGAAGCTCGGGGACACTCAGTCAGGAAGACCAAGTGTGAAGCAGCAACTCCAGACAACCTCTAGTGCAGTATTGCCTAGGTGATAATTCCTGAAGAAAATATTCTATGGTCACATAAGTTCCACAGTCACAAACAAAATACATGAACATATTAAAGTCTCTTTCCACATATATTTTTCCACCCACATATGCTTTTGTTTCTGTGCAAGCCTTTTAATATACTGTAGTAGCTGTGTTCTGTGGGACCCACTGCTCTGGTCCTTCTATCTAAGTGGATGGAAGACTTCATAATTCATCTCATCTTCACTACTTTGGAGAGGTCCTACTTGCCCCAAAGGGTTAATGTACAGCCCACCAAAAATTCCCCCTCCTGGCATAACTGTTGCCTTGGGAGAATCTGATTCAGAGACACCAGGCACAGTCATCAGAGGAACTCAGCAGAAAAGAGGACTTAGTTTTCCAAGAACCAAATCAACGCCAGCAACACTTCGACTTCAGAACTTCCACACCCTTCATGAAGACTTGTCAGGTACAATGTGTTTACTGCCTGGTGTGCCCCAGGCTAAACAATCCCTAGAAATACATGTGCTTCATCTGTTTTCCTTACTGGGGCCAGGCGGGTATTCCAAATTGTAGCAGACCTCTACTAATTTCTTGGAGGTTCTGAACATATAAAACCATGCTCGCAACCTCAGCAAAGGTCAGTCTTGGTGGACACACTGTGGGGGATCGAGGGGGCAGTCACATGTGGTTTCCATTCATTCAAGAAATTGTCACGGAGCACTGGGCTAGCACAGAGAACACAGCAGGAAACAAGACAGACGTGGATCCTGACCCGATGGGGCTTACAGTCTAGGGGTGAGGATGGGCAAAATCAAAGAAGAAACAAACGCACGTGATAATTACAGACAGTGGCAAGTGCCCCAAAGGAAATCGACAAGGTGCCAAAATGGAGATAATGGAGCAACAAGGGTCTATTTTGGAGCCAGTGGTCAGGGAAGATGAATCTGAGGAGGTGATAGTTGAAGATCAGGACAGGAAAGAGCATTCAGGTAGCGGTAGCTTTGGCATCTAAAGATCTGTTGACTCAGCTGTACACATCTCACAAGTTCCTGCTGAAGGCCCACGTGGATCAATGTCTATGATAGGGAACTAGCAGCCAATTTTTAGGACCATATTTCCATTTCTACTGCTATGTGGTCAGAGGTTGGATTCCCCCGAAGCAGACCCCAATGCAAAGATTCATTTGAAAGTGGTTTATTAAGAAGTATTTCCGGGGAAAAAAACAATAGGGTCTTAGGCATGTGGAAAGGGAAGAAAAGGCAGCTAAGCAAGGACTCAACATCAAGCAATGAGAGGAACTAGGGGTCAATCCCAAAGGGGAGTTTTGGAGACAGCGTAGGTCACACCTGAGTCGTCCCAATCAGAGGACAAGGGAGCTGGATTATTTACCCTCCTGCATTCTTCAGCACACTGGTCAAAAGCTGCCCCCTGGACAATATATATTCCCAGGCACTTCTGGTCTTGGCAGGGCACAGGTCAAGCAGGCTCCAGCAGCCTGAAGCCACATTGCTGACAAAAAGCCACAGGAGCTGGCTGATGGAACCAACATTACGCCAGGCTTCAGTGTGTCACAGGTACCGTCTGCTACCAGTATATTTATCTATTTGTTTCAGCTGAGCTCTCCAGTGTTTACTGCAGTCATTAATACCTGTTAGGAGGTAATCAATACCTGGTTGAAACTCTAGGTATTGCATTCCTAACCTCAGTCAATACTGTTTCAGAATTACAGTCATGACAAAAGCATGGAGCATTCTTAGCTTAGACTAAGAAATGATCACCCCTCACCTGGCCCTTTGGTGGGTCTAATGGCGGACTCTGGGAGGACTCATGCCAAGGAGTATTTCCCAGAACTTCTGCTGCCAGTGTCCTTGTCCTCACGATGAGCCACAGCCAACCCCTGCCTCTGCAGGAGACCCTCCAACACTAGCAGGTATTCTTGAGTTTTGTCTTGGCATGCAATTCTTTGGGAACCATTTGGCCTTTCAAGAATTTTTAGTATAGAAGAACTACAATCTTGCAGCCTGTGGAACAAAAACCACATTCACAGAAAGATAGACAAGACGAAAAGGCAGAGGTCTATATACCAGATGAAGGAACAAGAAAAAAACCCAGAAAAACAACTAAATGAAATGGAGATAGGCAATCTTCCAGAAAAAGAATTCAGAATAATGATAGTAAAGATGATCCAGGACCTCGGGAAAAGAATGGAGGAAAAGATTGAGAAGATGCAAGAAATGTTTGACAAAGACCTAGAAGAATTACAGAACAAACAAACAGAGATGAACAATACAATAACTGAAATGAAAACTACACTAGAAGGAATCAATAGCAGAATAACTGAGGCAGAAGAAAGGATAAGTGACCTGGAAGACAGAATGGTGGAATTCACTGCTGCGGAACAGAATAAAGAAAAAAGAACGAAAAGAAATGAAGACAGCCTAAGAGACCTTTGGGACAACATTAAACACAACAACATTTGCATTATAGGGGTCCCAGAAGGAGAAGAGAGAGAAAGGACCTGAGAAAATATTTGAAGAGATTATAGTTGAAAACTTCCCTAACATGGGAAAGGAAATAGCCACCCAAGTCCAGGAAGCACAGAGAGTCCCATACAGGATAAACCCAAGGAGAAACATGCCGAGACACAAAGTAATCAAATTGGCAAAAATTAAAGACAAAGAAAAATTATTGAAAGCAGCAAGGGAAAAACGACAAATAACATACAAGGGAACTCCCATAAGGTTAACAGCTGATTTCTCAGCAGAAACTCCACAAGCCAGAGGGAGTGGCATGATATACTTAAAGTGATGAAAGGGAAGAACCTACAATCAAATTACTCTACCCAGCAAGGATCTCATTCAGATTCGTTGGAGAAATCAAAAGCTTTACAGACAAGCAAAAGTTAAGAGAATTCAGCACCACCAAACTGGCTCTAAAATAAATGCTACTCTGAGTGGGAAACACAAGAGAAGAAAAGGACCAACAAAAACAAACCCAAAACAATTAAGAAAATGGTCATAGGAACATACATATCAATAATTACCTTAAACGTGAATGGATTAAATGCTCCAACCAAAAGACACAGAGGCTCACTGAATGGATACAAAAACAAGACCCATATATATGCTGTCTACAAGAGACCGCACTTCAGACCTAGGGACACATACAGAATGAAAGTGAGGGGATGGAAAAAGATATTCCACGCAAATGGAAATCAAAAGAAAGCTGGAGTAGCAATACTCATGTCAGATAAAATGGACTTTAAAATAAAGAATGTTACAAGAGACAAGGGAAGACACTACGTAAAGATCAAGGGATCAATCCAAGAAGAAGATATAATAATTACAAATATATATGCAACCAACATAGGAGCACCTCAATACATATGGCAACTGCTAACAGCTCTAAAACAGGAAATCGACAGTAACACAATAATAGTGGGGGACTTTAACACCTCACTTACACCAATGGACAGATCATCCAAACAGAAAATTAATACAGAAACACAAGCTTTAAATGACACAACAGACCAGATAGATTTAATTGATATTTATAGGACATTCCATCCCAAAGCAGCAGATTACACTTTCTTCTCAAGTGCACTCGGAACATTCTCCAGGATAGGTCACATCGTGGGTCACAAATCAAGCCTCAGGAAATTTAAGAAAACTGAAATCATATCAAGCATCTTTTCTGACCACAATGTTATGAATTTAGAAATCAATTACACAGAAAAAAACGTAAAAAACACAAACACATGGAGGCTAAACAATACATTACTAAATAACCAAGAGATCACTGAAGAAGTCAAAGAGGAAATCAAAAAATACCTAGAGACAAATGACAATGAAAACACAATCTGAAACCTATGGGACACAGCAAAAGCAGTTCTAAGAGGGAAGTTTATAGCTATACAAGCCTACCTCAAGAAACAGGAAAAATCTCAAATAAACAATCTAACGTTACACCTAAAGGAACTAGAGAAAGAAGAACAAACAAAACCCAAAGTTAGCAGAAGGAAAGAAATCATAAATATCAGAGCAGAAATAAATGAAATAGAAACAAAGAGAACAATAGCAAAGATCAATAAAACTAAAAGCTGGTTCTTTGAGAAGATAAACAAAATTAATAAACCATTAGCCAGACTCATCAAGAAAAAGAGGGAGAGGACTCAAATCAATAAAATTAGAAATGAAAAAGCAGAAGTTACAACAGACACCACAGAAATACAAAGCATCCTAAGAGACTACTATAATCAACTCTATGTCAATAAAATGGACAACCTGGAAGAAATGGACAAATTCTTAGAAAGGTATAACCTTCCAAGACTGAACCAGGAAGAAACAGAAAATATGAGCAGACCAATCACAAGTCATGAAATTGAAACTGTGATTAAAAATCTTCCAACCAACAAAAGTCCAGGCCCAGATGGCTTCACAGGTGAATTCTATCAAACATTTAGAGAAGCACTAACACCCATCCTTCTCAAACTCTTCCAAAACATTGCAGAGGAAGGAAAACTCCCAAACTCATTCCATGAGGCCACCATCAACCTGATACCAAAACCACACAAAGATACTACAAAAAAAGAAAATTACAGACCAATATCACTGATGAATATAGATGCAAAAATCCTCAACAAAATACTAGCATACAGAATCCAACAACACATTAAAAGGATCATACACCATGATCAAGTGGGATTTATCCCAGGGATGCAAGGATTCTTCAATATATGCAAATCAATGAATGTGATACACCATATTAACAAATTGAAGAATAAAAACCATATGATCATCTCAATAGATGCAGAAAAAGCTTTTGACAAAATTCAACACCCATTTATAAAAATTCTCCAGAAAGTGGGCACAGAGGGAACCTACTTCAACATAATAAAGGCCATATACAGCAAACCCACAGCAAACATCATTCTCAATGGTGAAAAACTGAAAGCATTTCCTTTAAGATCAGGAACAAGACAAGGATGTCCACTTTCACCACTATCATTCAACATAGCTTTGGAAGTCCTAGCCACAGCAATCAGGGAAGAAAAAGAAATAAAAGGAATACAAATTGGAAAAGAAGAAGCAAAACTGTCACTGTTTTTAGATGATATGATACTACACATAAAGAATCCTAAAGATGCCACTAGAAAACTACTAGAGCTAATCAATGAATTTGGTAAAGTTGCAGGATACAAAATTAATGCACAGAAATCTCTTGCATTCCTATACACTAATGACGAAAAATCTGAAAGAGAAATTAAGGAAACACTCCCATTTACCATTGCAACAAAAAGAATAAAATACCTAGGAATAACCTACCTAAGGAGACAAAAGACCTGTATGCAGAAAACTATAAGACGCTGATGAAAGAAATTAAAGATGATACCAACAGATGGAGAGATATACCATGTTCTTGGATTGGAAGAATCAATATTGTGAAAATGACTATACTATCCAAAGCAATCTACAGATTCAATGCAATCCCTATCAAATTACCAATGGCATTTTTAACGGAACTAGAACAAAAAAAATCTAAAATTTGTACGGAGACACAAAAGACTCCGAATAGCCAAAGAAGTCTAGAGGGAAAAAAACGGAGCTGGAGGAATCAGACTCCCTGACTTCAGACTATATTACAAATCTACAGTAATCGGGACAATATGGTACTGGCACAAAAACAGAAATAGAGATCAATGGAACAGGATAGAAAGCCCAGAGATAAACCCACGCACCTATGGTCAACTAATCTATGACAAAGGAGGCAAGGATATACAATGGAGAAAAGACAGTCTCTTCAATAAGTGGTGCTGGGAAAACTGGACAGCTACCTGTAAAAGAATGAAATTAGAACACTCCCTAACACCATACACAAAAATAAACCCAAAATGGATTAGAGACCTAAATTTAAGACCGGATACTATAAAACTCTTAGAGGAAAACATATGAAGAACACTCTTTGACCTAAATCACAGCAAGATCTTTTTTGATCCACCTCCTAGAGTAATGAAAATAAAAACAAAAATAAACAAATGGGACCTAATGAAACTTAAAAGCTTTTGCAAAGCAAAGGAAACCATAAACAAGACGAAAAGACAACCCTCAGAATGGGAGAAAATATGTGCAAATGAATCATCAGACAAAGGATTAATCTCCAAAATATATAAACAGATCATGCAGCTCAATATTAAAGAAACAAACAACCCAATCCAAAAATGGGCAGAAGACCTAAATAGACATTTCTCCAAAGAAGACATACAGATTGCCAACAAGCACATGAAAAGCTGCTCAACATCACTAATTATTAGAGAAATGCAAATCAAAACTACAATGAGGTATTACCTCACACCAGTTAGAATGGCCATCATCAGAAAATCTACAAACAACAAATGCTGGAGAGGGTGTGGAGGAAAGGGAACCCTCTTGCACTGTTGGTGGGAATGTAAATTGATACAGCCACTATGGAGAACAGTATGGAGGTTCCTTAAAAAACTAAAAGTAGAATTACCATATGATCCAGCAATCCCACTACTGGGCACATACCCAGAGAAAGCCATAATTCAAAAAGACACATGCACCCCAAAGTTCATTGCAGCACTATTTACAGCAGCCAGGTCATGGAAACAACCTAAATGCCCATTGACAGATGAATGGATAAAGAAGAAGTGGTACATATGTACAATGGAATATTACTCAGCCATGAGAAGGCATGAAATTGGGTCATTTGTAGTGACGTGGATGGATCTACAGACTGTCATACAGAGTGAAGTATGTCAGAAAGAGAAAAACAAATATCTTATATTAATGCATATATGTGGAACATAGAAATTGGTACAGATGAACCACTTTGCAGAGCAGAAGTTGAGACACAAATGTAGAGAACAAACGTACGGACATCAAGGGGGGAAAGCGGCCAGGGGTGGTGGGGTAGCGGGACGAATTGGGCGATTGGGATTGACATGTATACACGGATGTGTATAAAATGGATGACTAATAAGAAAAAAAATTTTTAAATAAATAAATAAGAAATGATCACCCTCATCAGAGTTGTAAACAGACCCAAAGTGATATGACTTCTAATGCAACAGAAGACTGTTTATCTGGGAGTTCACATTCAAGAAGAATCCAAATGATATAACTAGTCTGTACAGAACTTTTAAAATATCATCCGTTTAAAAAATCATCCTACTGGGATCACTGAAGGACGATTTGCTACAAGTCATGGCATAGAGCTGCAAACGAAGGGTCTGCATACCCAGCAGCTGATCAGAGCAATTGGAGGGTATCAGGAGGGTGGAAATCTATGATCATGGAGATGGCACACTGGTCACTCTGATAATGGTTCTCGGTGATTTTTCTCAGTCATTTATCTACTTATCTCTTTTGGCAACTTCAATGTCTACCATTAAGCTTTTGGGGAGGTAACCTAACCTAAACTCCAGAAATAGTATTAATCTCGAATTAAAGCAGGTAAATCCTCTTCTACTGAAGTTATTCCTGATGGCGAATCTCAGCCCAAATATGGTTTTCACCCCAAACAAATAGGGAGTAAATCCATTTCCGTGACAAAATACTCTAGAATTTTCAGCTGTACAGGCCTTATGTGGATGGAAGGGGAGGATTTAGAAGCACAGAATAAATAAGGAACGAGACAACCTACTGCACCCAGCACTGAACTAGGCAGTGAGAACTAGTGGGGAGAAAACTCAACAAGAACCCAACCACACAGAACTCAGTCTATGAAGAAGAGATGTGACTCCATAATCAACAACAATAAAATGTAGTGCATTTTGCATGAAAGAGAAGACTTTGGGAGCACACGGCAGGGGCATCTTTTCTTTTGTACAGGGAAGCATCAAGCGGGAAAGTCTTGACATGAGTCAGAGCTGGTCAAGAGAGAGGATCAGTATATCAGGCAGAGGGAACAGCAAAATGAAGGCCGAATGTCAAGAGACTGAGATCGTGGGCGTAGGGGAGGGCAGTTTGGGGAACTAAAGCTGGCACCCATGGCTGAAGAAGAGAATGCACGTGGTGGAAGGAGGAGAGAAGGGGTGACCCCGGAAGGTAGGCCCAGGCCCGCTTTTGAAGGTCCCCAGTGGAATTTGGATTATATTCTGAAGGCAGTAAACAGCCATTCAAGGGTTAATTTTAGATGACTATTTGAGGAGGAAGCCTCCTTATCTTCATATTTAAACAAACATCAATACAATATAGAGTAGGAAACAATTCACTTGATTTTTCTAAAGATAAAAACAGATAGAAAATTTGCAACATAATGTGGCCTGGAACTGGCCTCAGCCCTTAGGGTACTTTGGTGGAAAATTTTTAGAACCACTGCTTGGAAGTCAATTAGTCTTTCTACAGGGAAAGAACTGTCAGGAAATTAAGGAATTTGAAAATCTGATTCCTGAAAGACAGGCCAAATGTCAAATGTTTTTCCGAGGCTTTACACTGTGATCTCAGGTGGTCTCTTGGACAAGCAGTGGCAAAGTCTGGCTTTTAAGTTTGAATGTCAAGTCAAGCACACTCTTAGTTACTAGTATCCACTCTTGTACTATGCTCAGGGCACAGCCTGTCTGAGAAAGAAATCTAACTACTTTGCATATTAAAAGTGAAAATGAGGGTTCATTCATTTATCCAGTGAGTATTTATTAAACTCCTACTGTGTGCCTGGCACTGTTCTGGGCTCTTGGAAGATATCAGGAAGCAAAAGAGACTAAACCCCTGCCTTTAGGTTGGGCTTATATGCATGAGGTTGGTATTTTTTCTTCTCTAATGCTAGGATGGGAGCCAGAGAGGATGACACACATCTATACCCACCCTTTCATATATTTGTCTTGGGGCTATTATTGTCTTGGATAAAATGAGTTTTAGAACCTGTTAAACTCTGCAGGATCTCTAAAAATAAGAACAAAGTGGATTTTATTCTCAGCATCATTTTTATCTTTCTAATTTGTTTCTAAACTTGCATTTCATACTCACCCCGAGGTGTGAACAAATCCAGTCACAGCATTTGAAAAGCAATTAACGATATACAGAGCCTACCAAGAATAGGCTTCTGTAGCCCTGAGACCGTCCCCGCCTCCCCAGCCCACTGGGTCTCTCTGGTCTTGGATTGCTGGCAAAAGTAGACTCACTCTCGTACCTCGCCCTGGGCTGTAGCCGGGTCCTATCTGTTGAGGGATGTAAAAGTGTTGGGAAATTACCTTCTGCACTAAAGTTTAAGTTCCTTCGGGAAATATGCCTTTCCAAATACTTCCTGTTTGAATTCCAAACAGCCAAGGAGAGGCTAGCATTTTCTCCTCTGAATTTAGAAAACAAAGAATGAAAATCAATACCAATAATAACAATAGCAGTGACCTTAATAGCACTTCACTTTTTTTACAGCACCTTACAGACAACAAGGTCTGCCCTATTATTTCTTTGATTCTCACTCTAATCCTGTGCGGTGAGCCCCAGGATCATTAGTAATTATTCCCCAGGGCGGGGGGGGGGGGGGGGGGGGGGGGGGCGCGGGTGGTAGTAGTATGGTGGTATGGATTTGGTACAAGTTTATGGAATTCATGACAGTTTTTCAGACAAAATATTGAGTTTTAAGTTTTGCGATTGTTTTTGGTCTTTTTAAAATATTTATTTATTTATTATTTATTTTGGCTGCCCTGGGTCTTAGCTGCGGCATGCAGACTTCTTAGTTTCAGCACGCAAAC
This sequence comes from Phocoena phocoena, assembly GCF_963924675.1. Classification (NCBI taxonomy): domain Eukaryota; kingdom Metazoa; phylum Chordata; class Mammalia; order Artiodactyla; family Phocoenidae; genus Phocoena; species Phocoena phocoena. The sequence goes on along the minus strand of NC_089235.1, from coordinate 70,932,255 downwards.
TCTTAGTTGCGGCACACATCTGGGATCTAGTTTCCTGACCAGGGATGGAATCCAGGCCCCCTGCTGTGGGAGCGCAGAGTCTTACCCACTGGACCACCAGGGAAGTCCCTGTTTTTGGTCTTTTTTTCTTTCTTTCACAACTCATGTTCACTGTTGAATTTACACTAATCAAAATTTTTAAATAAAATAAAATAGTACAACAATCTAAAAGTCCACAACCTATAGAAAACCCACTGTTTGATGAATAGCCTTTGAGGTTCTCCCCCATGAAAGGAGTTATAAATGTGTATTCAAGAGGAATGTGTGATATTTACTCCTTTTAACTCAGTATATTACGTGACAATATATTATTGCCATTTTCTATGACAAAAGGCATAAATCTACATAATCTTTGTCTGATGCATTCTATTGAGGAAACATAATTTATTGGACATTTACATTTTCAGGTTTTGCTGTTAATGTATACAATGTCACAACAAATACTGATGTTTATTACATTTGTCCAATTATCTAGGATAATTTCTCAGAAGTGAAATTTCTAGGTCAAAGAGCATGATTTTGCATGTGTGTGTGTGTGTCTTATTGGCTATATTGGATAAATAGAAATTGGGCATCATATTTAAGACAGAAACACTGTACAAATATACACTTCTCCTGGCTATTTATAAACATGCCCATCTTCCCATATCCAGGACCAAACTGGATATTATTAAAAAATATATATATATATATTTGTATTTATTTGGCTTCTCTTCTTTCCTCCTTCCTTCCTGAATAATTCAGTCCAAAATCCATTTGGCCGGCTTGATTGAGGAAGATGGCCCCGTGAGACTGAGACCCTAGTGAGAAAAGCAGCCCAGCTGGGCAGCAGCCCAGCAAGACTGGGAGATTGGTTAGATATGGGAGGAGGTAAATGAATAAGTAAATATTTGAGGATAATGGGAACCAGGCTTCTCACTATTACAGAAGGGAAATATAGAAAATATACAGAAATAGAGAAAGCTAAAATAGAAAAATATAAAAAGAGAAAGCTAAAATGAGCCATTGAATTAGAGACTGAAAGAGCCTAGAAGTAATAACAGCCAAATAGCAATGAACACACCTAGCCTCCAGATCTTAGTCTCAAAATAACATTCTTCATTAAATGGAACCAGGGCTCCTCAGAGAAATGGCTCATTTCAAGGCTGAGTCAGGAGAAGTATAAGATAAGCCTGGAATATCTTGTTGTACTAGAAAATGTTCAAAGTCCTCAAAGAATGATGGGGACACATCAGAAGGACACGGGATCAAGCTTGAAGGGGCTCCCACTGGCCTAATCGAGGACAATTTGAGTATCAAAATAAATAAGGATAATAATGGATCAGGTGCCACTGAATACATTAAGAATTCACACCCCCACCTTGATAAAAACACATAAATAAATAAATGGGAAAAATAAAAATCTCTTCCTCTCGACAGAATGCCAACTACAAACTGTAGAAAACATCATGGAATTAGAAGCTCACCATTTGGCAACTGTTATAGTAAAAGTTAATTCAGGCAAGAACCATCCATGTGGGCTAATACTAAGGGAGGTGAAACTGAATGAGGAAGAAGATATTTACATAGTCTCAAAATATCTCCCCACAAAAATACTTATTAATTATATTAATTACAAGGGGGAAAGGATAACTTTACAGTGGAAAAGGCTAGTACCTTGATGGAGTGATCAAAGTTAACACCACCAGTAATGGTTAAAGGCAGCAGCACGCGCCACTTGATGAGATGCAGCGAGAAGATCAGAGTCACTTCTGTGAAATTCCTTCCAAAAAGGCATAACCCGAATCCAATCATCAGGATACATCAAAGTCAAATTGAAGGACATTTTACAAAATAAATGTTCTGTAGTGTTTAAAAAGTGGGTTTTTAAAAAATGTCATCCTCCAAGAAGAATCAATGAATCATAAGAAAACACCAGATATTCTAAGTGCATTTTCCACTGTCAAGACTTTACAACGGACCTTGAACTTGGCCAGCATCTACCTCCATTACTAATAAGTTTTATTACTATTGGAATAATCGCTGCTGTAAATTGAAATTTTTAAGTGTCATATTTAAAGGAAAAAGCAAATGTTGAAGTCATGAATGTCAAGAGGAACTTGAAGAACTGTTCCACCTTGAAGGAGACAGAAGACACGTGACCACCAAGGGTGACTGTGATGCTAAACTGGATTCTTTTGTTATTCGAGGCATTTGGCAAAACTGGGGTGGATTCCTAGGAGGAGGTAATGTGGGCGTTCTTTACATTGTTCTTGTTACTTTTCTGTAAGTTTTAAGTTATTCCAAATTTCTTAAATGAATAAGAAACAAACTATTCCTTTGAAAAGTATGGAGGTCATACACTCTGGAGGAGACACGACTTTTAAATGATGACTTAAGTCTTTCCTACTATATATTAGTCCAAGCCAAAGTCTTTTCTTGCTGTTTCCCTGAAACTCTCTTTCAACGTATTCCACTTTTAGTATTTCCTCTTCTTGGATGATTCCTTGCAAGTTGTCCATAAATGTCTTGCACCTTGGATTAGACCTGTCTGATAGGCTCATGAGAGCTGATGCCGTCTATAGATAGTGTAGGTCCCACTAACTCCCACCAGAGAAGCCTGACTGCCTTTTCATTTTCACCCGAACTAGAGACCTGCCATCCAGGCATTCACATTGCTATTCAGAAAAATTAGGCTGAAACTAAAGGCCACTCTCAGGGGACATGGGCACATTTAAATGATTACCTCGTGGAGGCAATCTGCCCAGGCTGTGCACTGATCCTCTCATTTGATCCGCACAAGCCTATAATGGAGATACATTATCATTTCCACTTTATAGATGGAGGAACGTTGTCCTACAGAGATTAAAAATAGCTTTTGGCTTCAAGAGCAGGTGGGGTGGGGATCAGATGAACCTACTAAAATCGGCATGTTTATTTCCTCAACATGCTAAGTAGATTGGCTTATATTTGAAATCTGGCTCAGGAAATACTCCAAGAAATAACTGCTATCTTCATAAAAGTCAAGGTCTTTATAGAACCCAGCCGGTGCAGATTTATCATGACTCTATGGTTCATAATAGTAGCTACCATTGCTTGGATACCTACTATGTGTCAAGCACTATACTAGGAATGCAATAATCTCATTTGTAAAATGCCATTTTCAGTGTCTACTGATATGATCATTTTTTACCCCTCTAATTTTTGATGTAATGGATTATGTGTTGTTTCCTGATATTGAACCACCCTTGCATTCCCACAATATACCATGCTTGGTCATGGTGTATTCTTCTTTGGACATATTCTAGATTCTATTCCCTAATAATTTATTCAGAATTCTTGCCTCTATATTCATAATTGAGATTTCTTTTTTTTTAATATACTATCATTCTATAATAGTAATGTTGGCATCTACGTGAACTAATTTAATCTTCACAACAATACCATAGGTTCATCTCTTATATTACAGATAGGAAAATTGAGCTCAGAGAAGCGAAGTAACTTGTCCAAGGTCAACACAGCTAGGGTAGCTAGGATTTGAGCCCAAGCATATCTCCTTCCACACTGGACAGGCTCTAGTTCACATCCTTCCTTCACTTTCCAGACACGGAAAGAATTCCACACCCAGAAGCAGTGCATGCACTGATCTGGGATCTTAGAGACCCAGTGCTAGCTTAGCTCTGCTCTCGGGTTAGGGAAGTGGGCAGGTCACCTCCCTTACTGGGTCTTGGTTTTCTCCTCTGTAAATTGAGAGGGTTGGCGTAGGCAATCACTAAGATTCTTTCTAGCTCTGTATGTCTGTAAATCTAGACATGCTTTGCTAGTCAGTCTTAGCCAGCAACCCCTGAATCTCCACTGTAGGAATGGAAACATGGCATGCGTTAACTTTGGCAGGGGGAGGGAGAGAAGAGGAGAGAGAAGGGAAGGGGAGTAAGGAGAAAGGGAGGGGAGAGGAGGGGAGGGGAGGGGAGGAGAGAAGAGGAGAAGTTTATAAAGAAAGATAACTTGTCTAAAGGGTTTAATTCCTTTTTACAAAAATCTGCCATGTGTCCGTTCTATTCCTAACCTTTCCAATGCATTTAGCTCACACCTACAACATATTTTTAAACACATATTGAAGTCCAGACTCAGGCAGAAGTTTCTGCTGCTGATAATAACTGGACTGCTGCATTCTGGTTTCCGGCACCCACTTGTACTTGATCTCATCCTGCCAAGTTACCGAACCTCATCCACCTGTGCTTCACTTCAAGGTGCCTGGGTCACAGCCTACTGCAACCTTTTTGGAACATGTTCCTCTAGCTTTGCCCAGAGTATCTGCTGAGGAACCTGACCTAGTACTTGCCTTTGGCTTCCAGATACCACCACTGTAGGAAAAGCAACACTCTTGCCTTTTGCCCTGAGCCAATGGGAAGCCTCCGTCCCTGAGGAGGTGTATCCTCACCCTGTTCTCCAATGTCCTTTAACTATCTCTATATCATGATGCTCAAGTTAAAGAACAAGTGACTGTTATTGGCTTAATGTTTTCCTTCTTTAGAGTCTTAAGGGCAAAAAGTAACATCCTGACGAGGCGGTAATAGACTGGGTCAAGATATTGATCCTTCTGGCTCCTGAACAACAGGGAGGGGCCTGGAGGTCAGGAACCTCAGGGCCACTCACTTCCTACTGCGGAGAGCTTAGTCAGTTTACCCCAGGACTCTACGTGTCCCATAAGGTTGGGAAAATGTTAGGAAGCCTGGCTTAGAGGACTGTTTAAGAGAAACCAAAGAGGCACCTCAGTATCTGTACGTCTCAATAAGTCTAGTTCTCTAGTGAAGCAGAGACCTGATTTTTTTATTCTTATTTGAGTTTTTGTTGTTGCTGTTGTTGACTATCCCAATAGCTTTCTCTGGTTTTCTGATCACGACACCAATTTCTCCTTTGAGGAGAAGTTCCTACGCTGGAACGATGGTCCCCTAGAACTGCCGGCAGCCTTCTTCCCCAGCTGCATGGAGGAGATCTGGCTGCGGAGAACAGAACGAGGCTCCTGCACAGACAGAGCGGAGCTGAGAGAGAAAGAGGGAGACAGACAGAAGGCAGGGAGTCCTAAAGAGAGTCTGACTCTTGCCTGCGCTTACGTCTCCCCAGATCCTCACTGTCAGAGTGATTTCTTTTTTCCAGTCCTCATGTTTCCATGAGATAAGTTCCACAACAGAAATATGTGCACCCCTTGCTCTCTCCTCCCTGCCATTTAATTGGTGAGGTGGGAAGCACGGATAAGCATTATTACAAGTCACTTTAACAGGCAGAACTGGAGTTAAGTTACTATTTCCACGTGGTCTCCTTCTGTCTTTAACTGTCTGCTCTCAGAGCAGAGATGGTCCCTCACGTTCTTGCCTCCACAAGTGAGTGAAATGCTTCCTTTTCTGTCTTTCCTTCAAGATTGGAGACCTTACCCAATTTAACTTTATAATCCCAGCATTTACCACAGTGGTGCTCACACATGGAGGGGCACAATAAATACTCCTTTCAACACTATTCATGCTTGTGAGAGAACATGGATATTTTCATGGTGAATTTGCCTATACCATGCCCTTCATGGACTCCTATGAAGGGCGATCGGCTCTATCTGGAAAATAGTCAAGAACTGAGAAACCAAGGTTTCATAGCAGGAGAGGACTTTAACCAGAGTTTAAATTCTGTTTAGCAGACTGTGTGTTTACATGCCTTCTTTGTATAGGTGCTGAGCTAGAAATACCCTGGGCTCCCAAGCACCCACGAGAATTTAATTTTTTCCCATAAAGTTGAACGTCACCTTGAAATAGATTTACTTATTCTGATTAGCTAAGGCTTTCCGAGACTGTTCTGCTCTTCCTTTGATGTCTGTGTTAAAGTTGTCTATTAATTCACAGTGCATTAGGAACCCTTGGCTTGTTCATGCTTGGTCAAATTTCTAGCTATTCTATTATTCTGAATATTACATTTTCAATCAACCACTGATTTCTTATTATTTTTGAAACAGCACATATTCCGTTTCCCCAATCAGCATTTGCGGAAGTCTCCTTGATAGTCTATCTTGTCTTTAGGTGGATGCAGAAAGGCTCAGCGGTGTCTGGGTAGGACAGAATGTTTGTTTGCAAAGCAGAATGAGAGCACAGAGCCTCTGCATCTCACTGAGTAACAGGACGTGAGCAGTGTAGCCTCCGAGCTTGGCCACAGCACCATGATGTATGGGATATAGACTCGTAGAGAGCCCATCATTCTGTCTGCAAGATAGAGTAAACTTGAGTAAAGGAAAAAGCCTTCTGCATTTAGTGGACGTGCACCTATGGCTATGTTAGCAACAAACACCAACAGCTCTAACAAGGAGCAAAGCAGGAATTTCTGTGCCCTATGGTAGAAACATTAGGAGCCTTCCTTTGCTCTCACACCTCCCTCCCAGGCACAACCCTATCCTTCTCGTATCTCACAGCCAAGTGCCCTGAATGAGTTGCCCTCACCTCCTGGGCCCAGCTCCTCAACCTTCCCTGATACCTCATGCCCCTGCAACCTGACTTCTGCCCTCACCACTGCACAGACATTGCTCTTGACTGATGATTTTTTGTTGCTAACCCAACTGACATTTTTCATTTCTCATTTCACTTGTCTGCTCTGTAGTTTCAACAGTTAATTTCTTCCTTGTCCCTGAAATCCTCCTTCCTTAACTTTGGTGGCATTGGATTGATTTGGTTTTCCTCCCTCCAGAAAGTATCTTGTTAATTCTCCCTCCTAACCTGTTCGAGGTGCTCTCCTTTGAATTCACCTCTTTCATGGTTCTTATCACCTTACATTGCCACTGTTTCCTTGTCTTTTGGTTTCATCAGAATCTGAGTATCTAGAAGTCGGTGACTATTTCTATTCTATATACCTGTATTTCTTGCACAGTGCCTGGCCTATGGTAGACTTTCAATATACACTTACAATTAAAGAGTGAGAGGACTTCCCTGGTGGCGCAGTGGTTAAGAATCCGCCTGCCAATGCAGGGGACACGGGTTCGAGCCCTGGTCTGGGAAAATCCCACATGCTGTGGAGCAACTAAGCCCATGCACCAAAACTACTGAGCCTGCGCTCTAGAGTCCGCAAGCCACAACTACTGAAACCTGCGCAGCTAGAGACCGTGCTCCGCAACAAGAGAAGCCACGGCAATGAGAAGCCCGCGCATGCACCGCAACGAAGAGTAGCCCCCGCTCACCACAACTAGAGAAAGCCTGCATGCAGCAACGAAGACCCAATGCAGCCAAAAATAATTTTAAAAAATAACAAATAGGGCTTTCCTGGTGGCGCACTGGTTGAGAGTCCGCCTGCGGATGCGGGGGACACGGGTTCATGCCCCGGTCCGTGAAGATCCCACATGCCACGAAGCGGCTGGGCCCGTGAGCCATGGCCGCTGAGCCTGTGCGTCCGGAGCCTGTGCTCCGCAACGGGAGAGGCCACAGCAGTGAGAGGCCCGCGTACCACAAAATAATAATAATAATAAATTAAAAAATAAAGAGTGATTGATTCTGAAGGATGACCTTACTTCATAGTTATTTTAAAATTCTTATACAAGATCTTACTACATCGATGAGATTGTCTCAATTTAATAACAGTTTACACTGATCCAGTGAATACTGAGTACCAGGTACTGTTCTCCGTGCTTTGCATATATTAATCCATTTCATTCACATACCAGCCTTGGAGATAAATAGTATTATTTTCCCCAGTTTACAACTGGGGCAGCTGAGGCACAGAGACATTAAGTGAACTGCCCAAAGTCACTCAGCTGGTAAGTGGCAGAGCTCTGCTTTACAAAAATCCTGTCTTATACCAAAGTCCTTTCTACTCTTCTAAGGGCTTACTTGGGAGTGCTTCCTCTCAAGTGGTCTTTACCAAAAAGTTGGGAGGTTGAGAGACCCAGTTAAAAAAAGTTTTCATGTATTAATTATTCTTTAAGTCAGACACCAAAATCATGTAGTAGTTTTACAGGGACATTACCAAGCTCCTTGGTTTCCACAGCAAGACATTCTCTTTAGTCCTTTCCCACAAAGAGAAGTGACAGATCTACTTAGTGCATTTATGAGCAGGAAACCTTGAACACCACAGGCCATTTTGGGGGGCTATCTCTCTGTCCTTTGGACCTGTCCTGTATTCTTCTCTCAGCTCCCTCTGTCTTGAGGTGAGCTAGCCACCACAGTCTCAACCCCAGAAGTCGGTACAGGAAGAGGGGCTGCAGTCATCCACCTGCCCCAATGGGCCGGTGGTAAGTTCTATTCAAGGTGAAGAAGCCGAGGCCATTGAGCTTGAGTCCAAGCCCCCTTCTCTAATCTAGCTTTGCCAATATTAAAATTATTTTTTGATCCCTTTATGACTCTAGTGTCCATATCTCAATTGTGTGGGAAATCAGAATGAAGGGGATTTCATGAATACATACCTCCTTAGACCCCGTCATGGTTCACGTGGAATATACTGCAACTATGTTATAGCTCATATATTTACAAGCCAAATACCATCAATTGCTGATTTCCAACCTTTCCTAACACAAGGAAACCTTTTTAATATCAGAAACTATCACAAACGCCCACATGAGAATAGGTATACTTTTTTTTTTTTTTTTTTTTTTTTGCGGTACATGGGCCTCTCACTGTTGTGGCCTCTCCCATTGCAGAGCACAGGCTCCGGACGCACAGGCTCAGCGGCCATGGCTCACGGGCCCAGCCGCTCCGCGGCATGTGGGATCTTCCCGGACCGGGGCACGAACCCGTGTCCCCTGCATCAGCAGGCGGACTCTCAACCACTGCGCCACCAGGGAAGCCCCCAAGAGTAGGTATACTTTTGAATCTATGGGTAATTCAGGTAAGGTCTGTAAATTCAGAAATATTTTTGGATGATTTTGTATCTGATTACATGCAGTAGTATCTATATTCATTTGAAAGACACACATGAACCCCATAGTAAGCACTCAATAAATACTTGGCTATGTAACAAATAAATGAGATACACAGGATGTTTTTATTCATTAGGTCTTATGATGAGGTTCGTTGCACACATGGTCCTGCAGCCACCTTGCAATAACCCAGTGGCCCACCTCTCCCTACTCCCGGCCAGGAACCTGTATCTTATGTATATTATAAGATACGCATGAGCTCAGATGCTCAAACTTAGCATACAGATGAGCACGTGTACCTGCTGTGGTTCTAAATGAGCCCGACACTGTTTATTGTTCAGGACCATTGTCCCAGTCAGCATTGTCCAGAGAAAAAGAACTGATGGTGTGTGTGCGCGTGTATGTGTGTGTTGTGTGTGTGTGTGTGTGTTGTGTGTGTGTGTGTGTGTGTGGTGTATATGAAGAGAGAGGGAGGGAGAGGGGGAGAGGGGGAGAGGGAGAGAGCGAGAGAGAGAGAGAGAGAGAGAGAGAGAGAGACTGATTTTAAGGAATTGCCTCATGAAATTGTGTGGGCTGGTGAGTCCAAAATCCACAGGGAGACCAGCAGGCTAGAAACCCAGGCAGGAGTTGATACTGCAGTCTTGCAAAAGTTTTTTTCAGGGAAACCTCAGTTTTCACTCTTATGGTCTTCAACAGTTGGATGAGACTCACCCACATTTCAAGGGTAATCTCCTTGACTTGAAGTCAACTGATTGGAAATGTTAACCGCATCTACAAAATATCTTCACAGCAACACCTTCAGTTTGATTAAATCACTAGATCCTACCTAGAGATCATCATACTACGTGAAGTAAGCCAGAGAAAGACAAATGTCATATGATGTTGTCTATATGTGGAATCTAAAACAAATGTTACAAATGAACTTATATACAAAACAGAAATAGACCCACAGACACAGAAAACAAACTTATGGTTAGCAAAGAGGAAAGCGAGGGGAGGGATAAATTAGGAGTTTGGGATTAAGATATACACATTACTATACATAAAATAGATAACCAACAAGGACCTACTGTATAACACAGGGAGCTATACTCAGTATTTTGTAATAATCTATAAGGCAAAAGAATCTGAAAAAGAATATATATGTGTGTAACTGAATCACTTTGCTGTACACCTGAAACTAACACAACATTGTAAATCAACTATACTTCAATTTTTTTTAATTTTTAAATAAAATAAAAAATAAGTAAATCATTGGGTCCTATAGCCAAGTGGACACAGCTAACCATGACAGATATTTTTCTCCATTCTTCATACCCACATAATGTATATATCCATCTGTGTCAATAGATGAAGATATAAAGATTATTTAAACTCTGTGTCTGCTTTTCTTTCTTTATTATTGTTTCCCAATTTGGGGGCCATGAAGGAAGTAATAAACTGCTTGAGCTACGTTTACCATTTCAAAAAGGCCAGAAAGGATATTCTATGTTCTGTGATTAAAAATAGTCTTTTTGCTTTTGCCCGGAATTATATCTGGTCCACTTAGTGAGCTAGTTACTTAAAATAAAAACAACAAAAATAATAATTTAATAAATGCATTGTATTTGGAAGATCTTTCGAAACATGCAGTTTACTGTGGGAAAGTATTTAAAGGAGTCTTTGGAGGGGAAAACACTGGCATTAAACCAACACAAAATGAATTCAAAGAACTGTCAAACATGATCTTTGGGTGGTATAGTGTCAAAGGCTTGGATGAAATTCAAAATTCAAACTCATTAAGCAGTTCCACGCCCAGCATCTGTCAGTCCTGTGTGCAAGAAGGAATCCATGGTTTTCTCAACAAAATGTGCACAGGACCGCTCCCATGCAGTGGGCAGTCGAGCATCGTGGCGCTCACTGCTTCCTTACCTCTGACTTGTTCTGCCTCCCAAACTCCTGGTCTGTGGACCCCCCACTTCTCAGCCTAGTGTCTACTCCACCCTCACCCCCTCCCCCAACCTCAAGCCCCAGGGGCTGACTTTTCCACTCCACGGCTCACCATCACTCAACTCCACTACGCTGTCTTTAAGGCAAAATGTCCACCCATCTTCTCCACCAGACCTTCCCAACCCATCCTTGACTCTAGGCAAACCACTCTCAGCCTCCTCTCCTGGGTCTATGTTATTCACAAGATGGGTACCAGGCACTACTTGAAGCACACGGCTCTATCAGTTAATCTCTGCTGATCCTGACCCAGGAGCACAGAGCCATCCAAGCAGCAGCATCTATACTGCACAACACCTGCAGTTAGAAGGTCTGCCCCGTAGCTCTGGACTTGGGCTCATGTTTGACATATGTCTCAGATTTGATATTTTTCTTTGTCTTCGCCTTTCTTTGTCCTACCCCAAACCAGCAGCCCTGTAGGCCTGTCACTGTGCCACACCTTCAGCTGGCTCTTTGGGGTGTCTATTCTCAGAGCCCCCCGAAAGTGAATTCCAAAGATGTTATGCAGTTAATATTTAAGTCAAACCATCTCAGCTCTACAAATTTAATGAACAGTTGTCCAGTCATTTGTGAATGACGTGACGATAGGCAGAAAAATTCATGTGTGTATAAATACTGATAACTATATATACATAAACATGACATATCATGTTTAACCAGATATGTGTAAAATAATAACTAATATTTGAGCACTTATTGTCTGAAATCGCTATGCACTGTCTTCACCTGATTAAATCTTCATAATAATTTGATCAGGTAGTTTTTTTTTTTTCCCTCCATTTTATAGATGAGGCATTGATGCTCAGAGCGTTCAAAAAGCTACTATATGTGCTTGTTATACGTCATACATATATGCTTGTGAGGCCTTGTGTCCAGATGGCCTTCTTTGCACTCTTAGAGAGGATATTGGTCTTTGCTTTGCCTTTAGGCCAGACTCACCTAGTGCTGAGCAATTAAAGAGGTAGGTGATGAATAAGATCATAGGCTCCGATGGCACAATGCCTAGGTTTGGATCCAGCTTCCACCACTTACTAAATTACTGCATGGCACAGGGATATCGGCTCGGTGCTTTGTGACCGCCTGGAGGGGTGGGATAGGGAGGGTGGGAGGGAGGGAGACGCAAGAGGGAAGAGATATGGGAACATATGTATATGTATAACTGATTCACTTTGTTATAAAGCAGAAACTAACACACCATTGTAAAGCAATTATACCCCAATAAAGATGTTTAAAAAAAATTACTTTCCAGGATTCTCTTGGCCTCAGTGTCACCATCTGTAAAATGGGGATAATAAGAGAACTTGCTTCCTGCAGTGGTTGTGAAATACAATAGCTGCCAGGCTGCTTGTACTGCATTACAGCTTAAAATGCTCTAAGTGGCACAGTGGTTGATCCAGGAGTGGTCATGTTACCAAAGATGGTCTGATCTAAGCTAAGACTTTTTGGTTATGGGAAAAGAGCAACATATAGGTACCTTGCTGCATGAAGGAAGCCAGCCTAAGGATAAAGCCAACACACAGAATAAGGACAGAACTGGAGCTAAGATCACTGCAGAAGAGTGGAGTCAGACCCCTGATCAAACTATGCCTGAAGTCCTACCTCTGGATTTTTCAGTTAATGTGATACAATGTCTCCTTCACTACTAAGCCATTTGGAGTTGGATTTCCCTTTCCTTGTCACCTAAGTCATCTTGGAGACAGGAGATATTGTTATCCTCCATTTGTAGGTGAGGAAACTGAGGCTCGGTGAGAGGTGACTTTCCAAGGTCGTATAGCTAGTACATCCACATCACAGAGGAGTCAACCCAGGCCTGAGTGACTCCACAGCCAGTGCTGTCTTCCCACCAAGAACCGTGTGGCTGGAGTTACTTAATCCCCTCCCTCCCCGGTTCTGACAGTACTGGGAGCTGTCTGACAGGTACTGACAGAGGGCTGGATGGTCCCATGGAGGGAGGAAGCCACACAAAGGAGATCACATCTGCAACCCACCACAGACAGAGGAGGAGTAAACGACCCCAGGGGCTATGTCACCAGGTATGTGTTTAATGTGCTCCTTCCAGGTTGACTCTCCTTCAGAGATGACTACTGAAGAAATACTGCCCCTTGGCTCCTTAAGAAAGCAGTCTCAGCTGCATTTTACTTCTCTCCAAACATGATGCTATAATAAAAGCTCAAGGGAAGTGGGAAATAAATCGACTATGTGTGAGGGATCTAGCAAGCGCCATGAATTACTCTAAGCACATTTCATGGGTTATTTCATTTAATCACCGTCACTCTGCGGGTCGTACAATTATGCTCATTGGGCTCACGGGGAAACTGAGGCACTGGAAGTTCAGGTCACTTGTCTGGCTGGTAAGTGGCAGAGCCAGAGTTTAAATCCCAGGCCTGATTGCTGCACAATGCACGGTTTCCACAATTATCATGTGGCCTCCTCTAAAAATATTACTATGACCACTGCTTCTGGAATGATGCCTAACGCGATGACCTCAGCACCATTGGACAGAACAGCCTAGCCCAGGAGATAATGAGAAAGACAATGCCCAAGACACAACGAGGGGGGCAAGGAGCAGGCAACTATGGGACACTCAGGTGAATCCACAGGGCAGTCAAAAAGGCCTGCTGGTTACAAAGGCAACTTGGGAACATCTTGGGGACCAGATGGCTTGAGTGAACATGCCAAGGGCAGCCATGATCTCAGACTCGGTAATCACCGCTTTCCCAAAAGAGATCCAGGGGACAATCATAAAGGGACCGATGACTCATGCCTGAAAAGGCATAGATAAGTTTTTGCTGGCCTCACAGAGGAAACTAGCCTTTGATGTTGGGGCAGGAGCTGTCACTGGGAGAAGGATGGAAAAGGCACCCAGGGATTGGGTCTTTTCTTGGCCCCAGCAATGAGCTAGCAGCCCGTGTTTGACAACTGTTCTGTAAATCAGCATTCAGACTCACCTGCCACCCGCTGGCCCAAGTGAGTTGCAATTTATGATGTGGGAACCAAAAAGAATGCTTGGTCATCTCACTGCCTGCGCGCCTCCTGGGATGGAGAGTGGACCGGCATTGTTCTCATATGTAATTTTCCAAGGTGCTATCAATTTTAAATTCAACCCGGGAGGGCTGTTGCTAGAAAGCAATAATGTCAACAACCCAAGGGCCCTAGAAGATGTTCTGGCCCCTGACTGTGGAGAAATATCCAATTTTCTGTTCGGGGTTGAAGGGAAAGCTTCGTGTCTGAGGATAAAGAGAGAGCCAGAGCTGGGGCGGAGCAGAAAAGGAGCAGTTTCTAGGGCCTCTGGTTTGAAACGGTGGAGGACATGGTGCTGCTGGCACCCAAGAGTAGAAGAAGGGAGTGGGATAGAGGGTAGGGACCAAACGGGGACTAGAAAATACCTGAGGTTTATATATAAACATATAAATAGCTTGGTTCCTTTTGAGGGCTGGGAGGGAAGGATCTACTCCAGGCTCCTCTCCTTGACTTACAGACGGCCATCTTCAGCCCATGTCTTCAGGCGGTCTTCTCTCTGTACTTGCTTGTGCCCAAGATTGTTTCAACAGTTTGCATATAGGATTAGGGTCCACCATAATGACTTCATTTCAATGTAATTACCTCTTTAAAGACCCTATTTCCAAATACGTTTCTCTTCTAAGGTACTGGGGTTAGGACTTCAACGTACAAATTGGGGTTTGGGGGTGCAATGCGGCCCATAACAGGGTCTGATTTGTACCAGGAACTTTACAGGAATGCTATTATAGCGGACATATTTACCTGAAGTTCTGGGAGCACCCAGAGGACAGAGTCATTAATCCATCAGCCAGAGGGAGATCAGGAAGAGACTTCACAGAGAAGGTTACATGGAAGGATGAAAGGGTTTCCTGAATTGGAGAAGATCTAAAACAGAAGTCTAAGTAGACACAACTGCAGATGCCAGCGTTTAAATGTATGAAAGAAGAAGCCATGTTGAAGAGAACTGGATGGGATGAGGGGGTAAGTGGAGGGATGGCTGGAGATGAAGATGGAAAGACAACTGGAGACCAAAATGCAAGGAGCCCCCAGTGCCAGTCAATGACACTAGGAAACTTGATCCTCTGGGTTGATTCCAGGAACACCTTTTATCATGGAACCACTGAGCCCCAGAATGTTAGATCTTGAGGTGCCATGGAGAAGCACCGGTTTAAACTTGTCCTGTTACAGACGAGAAAAACGTGGCTCAGAAAACACAAATTGGGGGGCTTCCCTGGTGGTGGAGTGGTTGAGAATCTGCCTGCCAATGCAGGGGACACGGGTTCGAGCCCTGGTCTGGGAAGATCCCACATGCCGTGGAGCAACTAGGCCCGTGAGCCACAACGACTGAGCCTGTGTGTCTGGAGCCTGTGCTCCCCAACAAGAGGGGCCACGATACTGAGAGGCCCGTGCACTGCGACAAAGAGTGGCCCCCACTTGCCGTAACTAGTGAAAGCCCTCGCACAGAACCGAAGACCCAACACAGCCAAAAATAAAAATTAATTAATTTTTTAAAAATAGAAAGAAAACACAAATGATTTGCCCAAGGTCATACCGAGAGTTAGTGGCAGACAACTTGCACCAGGACCCAGAGGGGTCAATCCTCTCTGCTCTCTACAGCATCACACATCATCCCTGGGATGCTGAAAAAACTAAGATTTAGAAACCCAACCATCTCAGGGTTCCTGGGGATTAGAAAGAGGAAGAAAAATCCCTTCTCCATCACCCTTCCAATCACAGTAACATTATACTGGATCATAAGAGGGGCCAGGAAAAATAGTTACTTCCAGTCATTTATGATCCAAGAACGGAGACCACCTACCACGCTCTGGCCTGAAGCAGGTTACACTTCAATTCTGAAAACAACTCTCTGAGTTCAGCCGGCCTGCTGGCCACGTGCCTGCGTGGACCCCTGCCCAGCCTCAGGACCCGGTAGCCTCGACAGCCCTGTTATCACTTGATCTTGCTGTTATTCATGAGGAACGGGAGGTACAGCCTGCCCAGGGAGTAGAGCACAATTGATTTTTGGCTCTTGTCTCTCTGGAGGGGAATTAACTCCAGATGATGCAGCCAGGATGAAGGGGTGGTAGCTGAGCTCTTTCCTGGGAAAATGAGGGCAGCTGCTGACCCTGGACAGGGTTATACAACAGGGAGGCTAAAGAACCAGCCAGGACCCTCACATGGTGTGGAACCCCAGCTCACAGATGATGTTGATCTGATGAACCTGGGTCTGCCAGAGAGTCCTGGAAAGTCATACCCAGATGGAAATTTAGGAGCTATCTTGGCCATCTCTACTTCAAGATGCAGGGAATCTGAGGCAGTGAGGAGACAAACGACTTGCGCAAGGTCACAACTAGGTAAGTGGCACAACCGAGCCTAGAACCCAAGTCAATCAGCTCTCGGTTCAGTGCCTCACCCACACTAGCCCATCACCTCCTTCAAGCAAGAATGGATAGCAAGGGTTGGGCATCCATAACCATCTTACTTAAAGGGCAAGGCAAGGTACCATCTTCCCTGTACAATATCCACCATCATCCCTCCAACTGCTGCATCCTCCTTTTAGCCTGGGATGGTATTTGCAGCTAAATTACAGGTTTGGATACCTGAGTCAATGCCGGTGCTAGATTACTTCAATATGGATAAGTTGACGAGATTAACATGTTGCAACCTTGGACCTTGGGAAGGGGAAGGAGTGGGAGCGTAGGTGGTAGTGGGGGCTTCGGGTCAGGCAAGGCTGGGGTGAGTTCCTCGGGTGGAAGAGAGGGTCTGAGAGCGGGGAGGAGAGTCAGCACAGGTGGCATGGTCAGTCTTTGAATTTGATGAAGGCTGTCTCTTTATGGAGAACTTGGGGAGAAGACAAGGTGAGCAGGGGTCTGGGAATCATGAGAGTAGCTAGCTGGGGGGCCCTTGGGTGCTAAGCACTCAGCCTCACTGCACTCCCACTTACTCAGCCATCAGCATGGAGTTCTAAGTGTCACTCTTGTCTTCTACCAGGACGCTGTAGGCAGGGAGCTGGGAACCATGAGCTGCAGAAACAAGAAAAACATCTCTACGCAGGTTGCATTCCCTAGGCTACAGGGAACCACTGCACGGAAGTGGCAGGACAGGAAGTGTGCTTTATGGAGATTTACCCGGCAGCAGGTGTGAAATCAGCAGAGCGAGACGGGAAGATGACTTTGAGGATGGAAGGGCTTGAGGCAGAAACAGTTTGCAAACTGCTGAAGATGTCTTGGGGAGAAGTAATTAATTCCACTCAGCTGTGAGCTGGTGCTCTTATGTACACATTTGGAATGATGGGGTTTGACAGGTCTGATGCAGCTTTCCAGAATAAAGGTAAAAATCAGTCATTTCACAGAAAAACCACAACAGAACGTATTCATCTAATTGATCCCTAAGCTCCGACTTTTGCCTCTGCCCCCAGCACTGCTCCTCTTCTACACACCCCTGCCCTGTCCCTCCCAGGTCTGCCCAGACTCCTCCCTCTTTGGGGAAAGAGCACATGGTAGTTTTCAGTTGACCCGGTGTGATCCCCACACATGCACACGTGCTTATACGCGTACTAAAACACCTACTAAGCTTCTCTTTTCATTTTTTCACCCATTGGGTTGATCAGATACCATATCTGATCAAAAATAAGCAGAAGAGTAAACAGTTTCAAACACCTGAGTTGAGTCTCTAGCAGCAGAAGCCCAGTAGCCATTCCTTAGACCTCTCATCGCCATTCTTTCCTGGGAGTTCTGAGATACTAAGCTTAAAAGTCGAAAGAACTGGTTTCGAGCCTCAGACATGTGGCCCTGGACAAATCACTTCCCCCTCTCTGGGTCTCAGTTCCCTGATCTGTAAACTGGAACCTCATTTAAGATGATCTCGGAGCCCATCCTTTCCTGACAATCCACTTTCACAATCCTCAAGTCTTCCTCACGTCCCCTGCGGAGAGTTGAGACATGTGGCTGATGAAGTCCAATGGACAATTGTGGCGACCTTCCCACTTCTCCCAGTCTCCCAAGGCACCCGCCAGAGACATGGGCAAGAAGGAGCATCTCCAGAGTACATCAATCCCCCAGGGGAACTGCTGGGATTAGTTGAGTCACTGTCTCAGCTGATGAATATTGTAATGAACTGTGAGAATTGCTAGGGAGCTGGGAGAGTGGAGGATGGTGATAAATAGCATAAAACCTGGGGCGGTAGAGGTTTCCGCCATCCTGATCCCATGCCTTTGGAGCTAGAAATGTAGCCTTGCTGCCTGGCCCCTTGGCACCGTAAGACTTCGGTCCCCACCACCAGCCTGAATCCCCACCCCCGGGGCTTGGGGGCTGGTGCACAGGCCTGAGAGTCAGCAGAAAGTGGGTTTGTCTGCAGCCAGGAGAGGATTTTCTTGACCAGCCCACCCAAACGTTGTCTGGCTGCCATCCTCTTTGAGCATTTCAGAAGTGTAAAAAGAGACAGGGCAAAGGGGCAACTGGCGGGTTCTGGAACCCTTCTGTTTTCTCAAGGGCGTCGCAGTAGGTCCAAAATGACTTTGGGTTTGAAAGTGAAATGCCGGCTCAGAGCCGGATTCCTGACGAGTGTGGCCCAGATGTTTCTGAGCGATTTATTTTTGTTAATGGAAAATGGCTGAGCTAATAACCCTTGCAAGTCATTCCTGTAGGGAGAGCTGAAGTCTGCTTTGCTTCTCTGCTCCTTCTATTTGCCTGTGGTTTTCTTTTAGGGAAGAAAAGAAGGAAATTGGACATAGGACAAAACCCAAGTAACAACTTTGGGCATTTGACAGCTAATGCCAAAAATCCCAAGCCTGGATTTTTGGGACCTGATTTCTGTCAATTATTGAGCGTTCACTGAGGTCCAACCACTTCTCATTTAATCATTATGTCCTTTAATCCTCTAAGGAGGAGACCAAGGCTCAGAGAGGTGATGAGTCTTCCCAGAGTCACACAGCCAATAAAAAAAGCAGGGCTGAAAATCAAACCCCAAGTGTGAGACTCTGGATCAAAAATCTTTCCACTACGGCCCTACAGGGAATGACAAGGGCATCCAAGGATTAAAAGGGACCTTGGGGAAGGGAGTCTTCTGATTGATCCATCTGCTTTTTGTCAGCACCTTCAAGCTGTATCCTAAACTTAGAGGTCCTAGTGAGTTTCTTTTTCCTTAAAGGAAAAGCTTTTTAACATCCCAGCTCACCAACACCTCCTGGGTAATGAGTAATTGCACTGTAGTCCAACACGAAACTCATGATAAAGTGCAAAGGGCTTTGAAGCAGACCGAACTGAGTCCAAATCTAAGCCTCACCCCTTACAAGCTAAGGGATTTGGAGCAAATAAGTTATTTAAGTTCTTACTTCATGGTCAGCCAGGAGACTCTGTCTATCTCTGCCTCCTCAGCTGTAGCTGCAGCATATCAGAGAGGTGTTGTGAGGGCAGTTTTAGCCCAGCACTTGGCATGGGTTCTCAGTAGATGGTGGTTATTACTGTTTTAACTATAGAAATGAGTGAGTAGTGAACATGCTTTCCCCACACCCCCACCTCCATGATGCTAAGAGAGACTCAGTGATCACCAAGATTAAATATAAGAAGAGGCACACGGATCTCCCTGATGGGCTCTGTTCCTGTTGTGTTTGCCCTGCTGGGGACTAGCCACCTTCTGCTTGAGGAATATGCAAATGACATTATGGGAACAGGAAAATGGCTTGAGAGGAAGCATGCTTGCCATGAGTTTCATGCTCTCTTGTTTCCACATGCCGAGATCATAGGACTAAATGGGATCCAGTAAGATGTTCTTGTTTAGAACCTGTGTCCAAGGAAGATGAGACCTAAACCATCTCTAGTGACCATCTCAATTATTACACACATGACATGTGCCAGGCACTGTGCTGAGAGAGAGAGAGAGAATCTCAAACCCTCATCTTATCCTTCCATAGAGGCAGGACAAGATGGCTTTGGAGTCAGGTGGAGCTGGGTTGAAATCCTGGGTCACTATTTTCTCTCTGTGTGATCTTGGGCAAATTGCTCTTCCTCTCAGAATCTCTGTAGAGAGAAAATAACGTCCTATGAACTGGTTTTTAATCAGATCAAATACATTCAGCATCTAGGAGACTCTCTGGCACAGAGGAGATTCACAAGAGTATTAATTCTCTTTAGTCACTCTGCAAAGTTGTTACAATCCTGCTTTGCAGATGAGAATGGTGACCTCTGAGACATAAGGGGACTTGCCCAAAATCACAGAGAGCACAGGCAGGAATGGAATTAACCTGCTTCTCTTACATCCAGTCTATTTCTGTTCAAAGGTACAACAAAATCTTCAGTAAGCACTTAATTATACCCCCACGCAATGGGAGAGGGGCTAGGTATTTCTAGGAGATCCAGGATCCCAAGGGGCTCACATCCTAGTGGGAGAAACATTTATTTGGCAAATATTCATTTCATCCATATTGTAATTTTACAACTATGGTAGACAGCAGAAATGCAGTGGTGGACCTGACAGGCATGGCTTTGTCCTCACGGAGCATAGAGTTTTGGGGACAGACATTATACATGTACTAAAATGAAATGTGGTTAAGTGTTTCTAGAGGGGGAATCCGACAGCATGGGGACTCACCAAGGAAGCAGCCGGTTAGTACTGCTGAGGCTTCTGGAATGGAGCAGAGTCAGGGAGGGAGCAGGGGGTTCCAGGACTGGGCTGGAGGAGAGAGACTTTGGAGCCTTTGAAGGAGTAGGATTTACATTTTAGAAACATTACTTAGTTGCAGTTTGGAAAAAGGATTTGGGGTGAGAGACACAAAAACAAACAATCACCAGTAAAGTAAGGCAATGGATGTGATTGCCTTGGAGGTGAGAGGCTATTCAAAATATTTAACAATTAAGTATCAGATAGCCATCAACCAAATAGAATGGAAGGCCACTGAAGAAAGTCCTGCCATGCCCAGCATCATCCTTAAGGGTCCCAGCAAAGGGCCGGGCTGTGGAATGGCAGGGAGGGAGCATTCATGGGAGAGGCATTGGTATGAAGGCCATGGCTCTTGACCAGTTAGTCTAGACTTTTTTCAATATTTCAGCCATTGTGGATGTCAGCTGGGGTGAGGGTAAAAGCCAAGTGATCCCACAGCCTGGAGGACACAGCAGGGTCCATGCATTTCACCCGTGAGCCAGTAACCAAGGAAAGGACTTTCCTATGCTCATGATCTAAACACCCTGAATCCTGGAATTCCTGGTGAGAAAATTATGACTTTGGAGAAGGATGTGTCACACAGAAGAATGGGGACACTGCCACTTTAAAAGATACGTGGTCTTACTGTGAACTGATGGCAACCACAGCTGGAGAGCATGTTGAAAACCACCCGCTGTGGCCAACCAGACTTTGTCTTGGATTCACCCCGACAACTCCCACTCTTGAGATTCTTGGCATCCTTCCCTTTGTCCTGACCCTAATGGCGTTCTTGGTGAACATGGCCATGCTATTAATTTTCTGATTCTTCTTGATTCTTGTTTCTGTTTTTCATTCTCTGCAAACACCAGACCCTCCCAGCTCCTTTTCAATCTCTGTGTCTGCAGTTCCTTCTGCTTAATCATCCAGCTCAGTGCCTACCCCTCATTCCCTGCCAGTACCCTGGCTGTATGCTGGGGGAAGCCATGCTCCAGGGAGACATCAGGATTGAGTGTGAGGTTTGCTGCTTTGCAAACTAAGATAGTCAAATCGGCAAAGCAATGCACTCCCTCATTCATTCAATCATTCAAGTTTTCCTGCCAGGGAAGAGTAAATGCATGTGGGGTTCATCACTGTGTCCGTAGCCCCAAAACTCTGCCTGGATGTACTGTGCACTTAGGAATGATTGATAAATGGCTGACTGTGTGAATTCTTTGAGCATCTACTACATGCCTGTAGTGTGCTAGGGCTGCTGAGGATTCAAGAATGAGAAGAATACAACCCTGCCTTCAGCGACCTTTAATCTATTACATCATTCCTCCATCGATTCATTCATCACCAAGCACTTACGGCTGACTGAGTGCCCACTTTGTGGAGCAGTTTCCAAACTCAAGCGAATCATGGTTAACAGGGGGGACGGATAGGGGAACAGTCACAGTGCGAGAGGTAACTTTAACTGCAAGATTGTGTCACCCGTGAAAAAATGAAGTCGGGAAATAAGACCAAAACTTCTGACGCTCTTTTAGAGTTAAGTGTTGGCGTTGGCAAGAGGATGGAGAGTGGGTAGTCCTCTTTGAATGATGAGGCCCTAAACCATATGCAAGGGTTTTCCAAGTCCATCTCACCTCAAAGGTTTAAGTCTAATGGGGGGAAAATGCACTTGGACAGCTGACTGTGAGCTGAGCTTGAGTTCGTAAGTGAGACTCGTGCTCCGCGAAGGCAATGCTCAGACCCTCCTTGGCGGTTCATGAAGAAGGCAAAGCCCTTGCCGGTTTCATTGCATCAGTGCTCTCCTCTGACAAGACACACAGCTTAGAGCAAGAGACCGTTTTCCCCCAGCGTGGTCCTGGCTGCACAGATGAAAGGAGGAAGCTTTCGCTCTCAGCAAGCATGGATGAGCAGCAAGCCTCTGCATTCCTCCTTCATTCAAAAAATTACTCACTGAGCATCTGTGAGCACCAGGTACCACGTTAGGCCCTCAATGCATGGCAGTGACTGTCTCACCGTGACAGCCCCCGCTGGCACGGACTTCACAGACAGCTGGGAACCTCAGTATGTGCCAGGCAGTGTTCTGAATGAACCACTTACAGATGTGGAAACTGAGGCTCAGAGAACTTCACTCACTTGCTGTGAGATAACAGAGGACAGGTCTTGGTCCCTGTCCCCGGTTCCTGGCACAGAGCTCCTGAAATCCTTGTCATCTCCTAAGTGGTAAGAACACTGAGAGCATCTTGTGTCGTAATGGGGCGACTCTGTGTGGGATGCAGGCTGGTCACCAGAAAGACCATGCCATGACGAGGAGCTTGGAATTTTCAGCCCCGCCCTGCCCCCACCCTCCAGAGAGGGGAGAAGGTCTGGAGATGGAGTTAATGATAGATCATGCCTCTGTGAGGACGCCTCCATAAAATCCCCAAAGTGCTGGGGCTTGGAGAGCTTCCAGGTGGGTGAACACTTCTACACAGGCAAGGTGCCATACCCCAGCTCCACGGGGACAGAAGGTCCTGTGCTCAGGACCCTCCCAGACCTCACCTTACGCATCTCTTCATCTGGCTGTTCATCTGTATCCTTTATCATATCCTTTAACGAACTGGTGAACATAAGTATTTCCCCAAGTTCCGTGAGCCACTCTAGCAAATTAACCGGATCCAAGGAGGGGGTTGTTGGAACATCTGATCTATAGCCAGTTGGTCAGAAGCACAGGTGATAACCTGGGCTTGCCAGTGGCATCTGAAGGTGGGCAGGTGTTGTAGGACTGGACCCTTACCCTGTGGGCTCTGACACCATCTCTGAGTAGATAGTGTCAGTCGAGTTGAATTGTAGGATTCAATTCACACAGCTGGTGAATTGCTTGGTGTGGGGCAAACCTCTGCATATCTGGTGACCAGAAGTGTCAGAAGTCAAATGTTCTGTGTCACTAGTAGAGGAGACACACAAGGAAGAAAAAGGGACGGAGGTGGCAAACTGAGTTTTTCCTTTTTACTTGCTCAGTGGTGCATTGTCAGAAAAGGAAGAGCTAGAATTTGAGAGCGCACATATGACAAGAGAACAAGGGGGTCTTTACCAGGTGCCAAGAGCCACAGTCGATCAAAACTGGGAGGATGACTGTGATGGGAGGGCAGAGGAGAAGAGAAATGCTGAGAACAGCCGGGGAAGGCATCTCTAGGAGGGTATGCTGAGCTGAAACAGGGAGGGTGGAAGCAGTCGGCCATATGCTGACCTGAGGAAGAGCATCCTCCTTGGAGACAGGAAAAGCAGGGACAGAGGCTTCAAGGATGGCAAATTGCATTGCGAATGGAGGGACAGGAGAGCAGAGAAGGGGAGAAGTGGTCCAGGGGGCGCTGTAAATGGAGGCGGGGGGTGGTCACGAGGGCCTTGTCAGTGAGACAAGGAACTTGGAGTTTGGATGAAGAGGAGATATTCAAGACTGACTTAGCAGGGGAGGGATGCCCAGACCTAACGTGTGTCTGAGGATACGGCGAAGACACAAACACTGACGGGACCAGAAGCACAGGCAGCCTGGCTTCACACCCTGACTGCCCCACGGGGGGCAAGCAATTTATCCTTCCCGAGTCTCAGTTTCCTCCGTTGACGAGGAAGAGATAACAATACCTCCCCCAAAAGACTGCCTGGAGGATGTAAGGAGAAAATAAACGTGAAGTTCTTATAACAGCGCCAGCCACCTAGTCAGCAGTCTGTAACATTAGCTTTTATCTCCCGGTCCCTACCTTCACTTCCTGCTAAATGCAGCTTATGGCAATAGCGTTCCATCAGGCCCTGTAATTAAAAGTAATACATGCTCAATGCAGGCAACTCGGAGAGCCCAGAAAAGCACAGCAAGAAAGAAAAACAATTATTCAGATTTACGCCACCAGGAGAAAACTTTCACAAATACTTTGTGGTTTTGTCCTTTCTCTTTTTCCATGCAACCTCACGTAAAGGATAAAGGTTTCATCATGTTTACATAAGGTTCTGTAGACCAACCACTTTTCTTTTCAATTTGGCAACTGTTGCAGGTTGGGTTCTCCAGAAGCAAACACTGAGATAGTTTTGGGGGTGTGCCAGGTGTTCATCAAGGACCAGCAGCTGTGGTGGAGATGCAGGGGTAGGAAGCAGGACTGGGCAAAGGATAGGGCAAACTTTAATGCACGCGTTAAGTTTATATGTATGTAAATATAATACGCACAAATGTACACACATTCATATATATGTGGATACACGCAGATGCAGGGGCAGATACAGATTTATAAAGAGAGAGAGAGAGATTCTAAGAGGAAACATGGAATGTCTGGTTGAGAGCACACACTGCTTTTTTTTTTAATTGTAGTACAATTGATTTACAATATTGTGTTAGTTTCAGGGGTACAGCAAAGTGATTCTGTTTTTTATATATATATACACATACCTATATATATATATGTATTATCTATATTCTTTTTTCCAATTTTCTATTATAGCTTATTACAAGATATTGAATATAGTTCCCTGTACTATGCAGTAAATCCTTGTTGTTTATCTATTTTATATATAGTAATGTGTGTCTGCTAATCCCATACTCCCAATTTATCCCTCCCCACCACTTCCCCTTTGGTAACCGTAAGTCTGTTTTCTATGTCTGTGAGTCTGTTTCTGGTTTTTAAATAAGTTCATTTGTATTAGTTTTTAGATTCCACATATAAGTGGTATCATATAATGTTTGTCTTTCTCTGACTTACTTCACTTAGTATGATAATCTCTAGGTCCATTCATATTGCTGCAAATGGCATTATTTCATTCTTTTTTATGCCTGAGTAGTATTCCATTGTATATATTTATATACCACATCTTCTTTATCCATTCATCTGTTGAAAGACACTTAGGTTGCGTCCATGTCTTGGCTATTTGTAAATAGTGCTGCTATGAACATTAGGGTGTATGTATCTTTTCAAATTAGAGTTCATCTTTTCTGGACATATGCCCAGGAGTGGGATTGCTGGACCATATGGTAAATCTATTTTTAGTTTTTTAAGGAACCTCCATACTGTTCTCCATAGTGGCTGTATCAATTTACATTCCCACCAACAGTGTAGGAGGTTTCCCTTTTCTCCACACCCTCTCCAGCATTTACTGTTTGTAGATTTTTTAATGATGGTCGTTCTGACTGGTGTGAGGCGATACCTCACTGCAGTTTTGATTTGCATTTCTCTAATAATTAACAATGTGGAGCATCTTTTCATGGGCCTGAGAACAGACTGCCTTTTGCTCACAGAACGTATCAGCACCAGTTCCCCACACCCCGGTCCCCACAGGACAGAGCAATGAAGGCCAGATGTCACCCTGTGCCTTTATCAAGGTTGCACCATAGATTGCAAACCCAAAATTATGGAACTCAGAGCTTATATAGAGTGGCCGGCCCACCTGCCCATCCTCTCTTCTAGAGAAAGAGATCTTTACTCTGGAATATAAATATATGTTTCTGCAGGAAAAGGGAAAGCATCTCCAGGCTTTTTACCCTAGAATGTAAGCACATGGCTTTAGGAAGTTAAATCTCTAAATCAATTTGGAACAACACACTATCTCTAACTTCTAAGGCATGTTAGCAATTCTTGGTTAAAAGTCATCTTTAACCAATTTTGCCAGTGCTCTTTCCTCAAAAATCTCAGACTACGCAGAAAATATGAAAATATTCATGGAGAATTCTCTCCCAACAGCAGCCTTGACCCACCCGGGGCCAACCTCATGAGGAGCTCTGGAGCATTAATGGTGTACCAGAATGCTCTGCGCTGGGTGGAAATGGCCGGGTTTTATACCCGTGCCTCAAACAGTCACTGGAGGTGGGCCAGCTGAGAAGGATGTGTCCTTGGCTCTCCGCAGGGGACACAAACCCTGAAGGAGCTAACATGGTATCAAGCCCTTCCTTGGACTTGGATCTAAGCAGCCCATCTCTCCGTGCACCACAGCAACGCACTGGGAACGTTTTCTCCCATCAGTGATTCCTAACAGTCAAAAGGTATTTCATCATTCTGATTACCCTAATTTATGAATACCCCATTGTTGAACATTGGGTTGTTATGAACTTTCTTCTGTTCTAAATCATGCTGCCACGAATATGCCAATAGATCTTTGACTTCTTCCCTGACTTTATTTTCCCTTAGGATAAATTCCTAACAGTGGAGTTCTAGGGCAAGGTATTTGGCTATTTTTAAGGCTTTTGGTACTACCAAACTGGCCTCCTTTAAGTCTGTGAGGATTTATACTCCCCTGCAAGCAGCTGAGACTGCGCACTTCTCCTGAGACCTGCTGACGTTGACCATCTAACGCTGCTCCTTCAAATCATTGTTAATCGGATAGGGGAAAAAGAGTATTCCACTTTTGTTTTTATTTGCATTTTTAAATACTGTGGGTGAACATTTTTCACATGCTGTTTGACCACTTTCTTATTTTCTGAACTGCTTGTTTACATGCATTCTCCATCTTTCTAATGGAGCATTTTTCTTTATTGATTTGAAAGATCTCTTAAACTTATTAACTCACTTGCATGATCATATATGTTGTCATTATTTTTCCCAGTTTACTGTTTGCCTTTTCATCTTCTTTATAGCATTTTGGACATGCACATGCTTTATAGTTTGTTAGAGCCAATTAATCAATCTTTTCCATCTTAGATTCTGTCCTTGTCACTAGGTTTGCAAAACTTGATTCTTTTTATAATCTAGATTCAGGACCTTGATTTTTCCCTATGAAATTTGACCCAGTTAATTTCAGTTCATTGTTTCTGCCTGCCTAGATCTTTGAGAATCTTGATGAGATCACTCAGCATTTCAGCTCGCTCTCCCAGCTTCGAGTCAGATGCAAATTTGATCAGCGCTTGTTCTGTGACTTCGTCCAAGTTGTCCATCACCCCTTTTACAGTTCTCTAATGATGTTCATTCAACTTGTCTGAAATGGAGCCAAATGGAGCCTTCTCTATCACCAACACAGCCGCCAACTGGCAGCAGGCACTGATGTGGGAGAGAACACCGTCTCTGCCAACTGGATGCCTGGTCTGGTCCAAGGTGTCTGTTTGGATCAGTTTTTTCCCAGCACCTGTCACCCTTAGAACCATCATTTCATGCTTATAATCATTTATTTATATTTTCTCCTCCCTTCGGCCTATCTTTTTCTTTGTGGAAAGACAAGGGACATAAATATATGGAAAATCAGCATGCCATGTCATGACATGACAATGACGAGGCATGGATGGCAGTGCAAACTGTCCAGGGTCACATTAGAAGTTTAGTTCATTTCCTTGGAATCTTGGACAAGACATTAAAGATTATCTGGTTCCCACCTTCCCACCCTCACTCACCTGATGCTAAGACCCTTTTTGTATCATGAGGGTTGATTATAGCCACCATTTATAAAGACCGTCTTGAACCGGACAGTTTTCTTACATGGTCTCTAATCCTTCAAAGAAAAAAAAAAAACCTTGCAAGACAGGTGTTACCTCTTTTCAAACACAAGGAAACAGACACTCAGAGAACTCAAGATATTAGTCCAAGATCACACAGTTTGAAAGTGTTGCAAATGAACTTATTTATGAAACAGAAAGAGACTCACAGACATAGAGAACAGATCTGTGGTTGCCAAAGGGGAGGGGGGAGATGGGGGGAGGGTTGGATTGGGAGTTTGGGGTTAGCACATGCAAACTATTATATACAGAATGGATAAACAATAAAACAATAAGGCCCTACTGTATAGCACAGGGAACTATATTCAATATCCTGTAATAAACCATAATGGAAAATAATATATATATGTTACTGAATCACTCTGCTGTACACCAGAAACTAACACAACATTGTAAATCAACTATACTCCAATTTTTAAAAAAAAGAAAGAGGGCTTCCCTGGTGGCGCAGTGGTTGGGAGTCCGCCTGCCGATGCAGGGGACACGGGTTCATGCCCCGGTCCGGGAAGATCCCACATGGTGTGGAGTGGCTGGGCCCGTGAGCCATGGCCACTGAGCCTGTGCGTCCGGAGCCTGTGCTCCGCAACTGGAGAGGCCACAACAGTGAGAGGCCCGCGTACCGCAAAAAAAAAAAAAAAGAAAGAAAGAAAGAAAGAAAGTGTTGGAGCCTGGATTTGAACAAACCCCACACCAAGCTGCCCCCCAGCTGGTGCTGATCATCCTGCATTCTCCGGGCACCATCTGAGACGGGGAATCACTCCTGGAGACGATTCCAGGAGTGCTCCGAAGGGAACAATTCCTCAGATCTGTCAACAGCTCCTCATACGACAGATATGGGAGACCCTTCATCTGATCCTGCCCCAAGTCACCCCGTCACCCATGTTGCACAACTGAGCGCCGTGCTCCAGACGGGCTCTGACAACAGCAGGACTTTACTCCCCGGCGACCCACCAGGTTCTCTCCTCCCCTTCCGGGAAGCCAGAGAGAGGAAGAGCCTCCTTCTCCCACTGCTTACTTGCTACTTTCTTCTACTCCATTCTCAAGGGGAGGAGTTTTAGAGCAGGAGAGGCTGCTTCTTCTGTCCGTGCCAGCCTGGCCGCTGAGCCCCCTTTCCCACTGGCTGACTTTGTCATCCCTGCTTTTGAATCATGCTCCTGTCCTTGCCTGGCCATTCTTTCCTCACCTCCTACTCTTACCCTCTCATTCCTTCCTGCCTTCCTTGACCATTTATTTATGGAGATGCAGGAGATGCCCCTGGCCTTTGGATGCTCAGAGGATAAATGGAGAGAGAGGTGAGCAGAAGAGGGAAGCTAACCTCCTGATCAGGGCTTCTAAAGCAGGGAATCATCCAGCGCAGAGCCAGCGAGGGCTCTTTGAAGAGTGGCTGGTCAAGGGGCCCACGTCTTTCCTATTGGTGCATCTCGCATGGAGTTAGGAAGGCAGGGCTGGAAAGGTGACACCCAAGCTGGACGGCGGGAGTAGGGAAAAGCACTTCATAGTCCTTCCATGCTTCTGTCTCATCTCTTAATCACTGAGCTATGTTTTCTCTTTGTGTTCTGAGCCCCACAGGCTTATTTCCCTCATTCCTAACATGAGGATAATATTACCCTCCTCGGGGCGTTTTGTGAGAATTAAGTGATATAATGATTGTAAAGTGCTTATAAGAATAAGTGCCCTACAAATGGTGGCTATGATTATTTTCAGCCTCGCCCTAGATTTAATGATTTTAATTAACTAAGCACCAGGCAGTGTGCGAGAATAACATCCTTACTTTTTCACCTCTTGCTTTAGAGCTTTCTCATACATCATCTCATCTGAGCCTCACTGCAACCCTAAATGAAGGATCATGGCAGGCCCTTACTGACCTTTCTGTAATGAGGATCCAGTGAAGAACCTGGATGAGTGGAAGAGCAGGACCACAGTTCATCCGTGACTCTCCATCACCACATTTCCCCCACTGTACTGTTTTGGTTTTAATAAAGGTTGTTGACCAGCAACAAGAATTGACTGAATTGAGTCTTAATTCTGTTTGACAGCCCCTATCTCCATTTTATTCTTCCTTTGCCTCCCTCAGGCCCCCACAGGACTCAGCAATGACCCCCAGTTTCAGCCTGAGGTTTATCCCACTGCCTGCATTGGTGATGAAAATGGTAGGAAGTTACTCAGCCCTGTATGTTGCTTCATCGCTTTGACCTTCACTAGCAACTCTGAATTCAGCTCAGCCCTCAGCTCCGGACTCCCACCTTGCATTAAGAGCTGTGAAAGGTCTGGGCTTCCCTGGTGGCGCAGTGGTTAAGAATCCGCCTGCCAGTGCAGGGGACACGGGTTTGAGCCCTGGCCCGGGAAGATCCCACGTGCCACGGAGCAACTAAGCCCGTGTGCCACAACTACAGAACCTGCGCTCTAGAGCCCGCGTGCCACAACTACTGAAGCCTGCGCGCCTAGAGCCCGTGCTCCGCAACAAGAGACACTGCAATGAGAAGTCCACGCACAACGAAGAGTAGCCCCTGTTTGCCACAACTAGAGAAAGTCCGCGCGCAGCAACAAAGGCCCAGCGCAGCCATAAATAAATAAATTTATTTAAAAAAAAAAAAAGAGCTGTGAAAGGTCCACAGACATAGAGAACAGACTTGTGGTTGCCAAGGTGGAGGGCAGGTTGGGGAGAGATGGATTGGAGTTTGGGATTAGCAGAGGCAAACTATTATATATAGAATGGATTAACAAAAAGGTCCTACTATATAGCACAGGGAACTATATTCAATAACCTGTGATAAACCATAATAGAAAAGAATATGAAAAAGATTATATATATATATATATAAACTGAATCATTTTGCTATACAGCAGAAATTAACTCAATGTTGTAAATCAACTATACTTCAATAAAATAAATAGAAAATAAATAACTGTGAAGGGTCTGGAATTTTATCCTACCTGAAATCTAACAAGTTACCCTACCAAACTTCGTGGATGCTGGCAGAAGACACAAAACTCCTGGTCAGAGACAAAAGACAGCTTATTACTCAGAGTATCCGGAATGTCATCATTGGTGCTGGTTCCCTGAGGCCCAGTTCCCACAAGGCAATGCAATGAAGGCCAGGTAACCTTGCACACACAGTGGATTGTGTTAAAGGAGAGGAATCACGAGATTAAGAAAGTCCAATCTTTTAAAGAGGCTATAAGTAAAGCCGCCCAACCTTGGCCCTGGAGAGAGACACAACTGGTCAGCAAACAAATCTGCCTTCTGCTCCAGAGGGAGACACTAGCTCTATGTTCCAGTGCTATTTGTTGTACCAACATCCTCAGAAAGATAACAGGCAATGGCAATGAACACTCTCACTGACTGTGCTCACAAGACGGGCAGAAACTTGAAAGTCCCTTGGATAATTGATTCCCAAGACCTTGTTCCCCCACTTTTACGGTGTGTCCAGTTATTCTGCTCATAGATTCTGGGATACTCTCAATAGCCATGGCCTTCCTGGGCCCATCAATGTGCTGCTATAATGTCAAAAGCCAGGAGATTTTTAGAAGGTTAATGTGCTTTGTGCTATACACTGGCATCTTGGATACAGGCAATGCGCCTAGCTTCTTGAGGAAAGATGAAGTATGATCCAGGGTTTCGAAACCAGTGTGGACACGAGTATGAAATCTGAGACAGATGAGGGAAGACTCTGGCATGAATCGTATAATAATGTCATAACCCATTTCTCTAACGATGAAAGGCAACTAACTGCACGTGATTACTTAACCAGCGTGGATTCTCTTGATGGTTGTGTTTTCCATGTGAAGTTTATGAAGACAGGTGGACAAACACAGAGCTGGCTCAAATCCAGGAAAGTTCACAACAATTGAACTGACCTCTTGCTTCCGTGGTTCATCTAAACATCCCTTCATCCTTCTATCCCATAGACAAAGATTTATTGTCATGCTTCCCATGGGCTGGGTTTTTAAGCCTACGTACTGGATGCCAAGGTGCGGACTGTACCACACTGTTAGCCTGGCTGCCCTCAAATGACCTGGCAAGAAGTTCTTATTTGTCTGCCAGAGCTCTGCAAACACGTACACCTTCTTCTCTATCAATTTCATGTCTAGGGATTTATTCTAAAAAGAGAATCAGACATTAACAAAATGGCTTTTCTGACGCTTAAATAAGCTAATACAGGGTGCTAAGAACAGTATCTGGTTCAATATATTCCATTTAAATGCTCAGTTCAGTTTTACTTATAAGCGAATAGAATTTAAATAAACTAAATTCCCAACAGTAAGGGATTCTTTAAGTAAATTATAAATGCACTTACAATGAATTGTATAGTGCAGTATGAATCCATACTGCAGCTGGGTTCTGCTTATATTTAGGGTGTAGAAGGTAATGAAAAAACATCGTATTAGCTGTAACAATAAGAAACTAAAAAATACCACAAATATCTAGGAATAAATTAACAACAGATTAATTTATTAATCTGTAGTTTTCAGTTACGCTGAAAACTACAAAACATTGCTAAGATAAATTAAAGAAGATAACAAAGAGATTAAAAAAAGAAAGTCATACTGTAATAATAGACTCAAATATTTAATTTTGTTAAGATGGAAATTCTCCCCAAATTGATCTATAGATTCAATAACATTCCAGTCAAACTCTTGAAAGACTTTCTTTATAAACATTAATAAGCTGATTCTAAAATATATGTGGAAATGGAAAGAACCTAGAATACCTAAGATAACTTTAAGAAGAACAAAGTTGAAGGATTTACGTTAACATATTTCAAGATTTACTATAAAGCTGTAGTAATTAAATTATGGTTAATTACAAGTAAACAAATAAATCAATAAAAACAAATGGAGTCCAGAAATAGGCATATATATATATATATATATATATATATATATATATATACACACATATGCATGTATATATCATGTGTGTTTTGACAAAGGTACAAGTACAAATCAAGAGGGAAGGAAAGCCTTTTCAAAAAATGGTGCTGGAACAACTGAATATATGCATGTAAAAAATAAACTTTGTACTCTGTCTTATACCATAAATAGACATCAATTCAAAATGAATCATAGACCTAGATGTGTAAACTACGCTATAAAGCTTCTTAATGAAAACATAAGAAAATATCTTAGAATTGTGGAAGGCAAGTGTGTGTACACACACACACACACACAAACACACACAAATGGAATATTACTCAGCCTTAAAAAAGGAGGAAATTCTGCCATTTGCAACAACACGAATCAACATGGAAGGTACTAAGCTAACTGAAATAAGCCAGACAGAGAAACACAAACACTGCATACTATCACTTAGATGTGGAATCTTTAAAAAAAAAAAAAGAGAGAGAGAGAGGTCAAACTCATAGAAACAGAGAGTAGAAAAAAGGTTTACCAGGGGCTGGAAGGTGGGGGAAATAGAGGTTGGTAAAACTTTCAGCTATGAGATGAATAAGGTCTGAGGATGTACTGTAAAACCTGGTGACTATAGATGACAACAATGTGTTGTATAATTGAAATTTGCTAAGAGTAGAACATGTGTTCTCATACACACACACACACACACACACACAGGGTTAATATGTGTGATGATGGATGTGTTAACTAACTGGCTTGTGAGAATCTTTTCAAAATATATACATATATCAAGTCATCACGTTGTATACTTTCAATATATTATAATTTTACTTGCCAGTTATATCTCAATAAAACTGAAGAAAAGAAAATAAAGTGAATGAAGTGAGGCAGTCACTTCAAGAAAAACTGTTTGTTGCCTGTGATAAAATTCCATTTTCAAAGTGAAGGTTAGAATTTCAAACAGCTTCCCAATGCTGGGGATAATCATAAATGTGCTTTTTTGATATTGTATCATGAAAAATGTCAACAACTGGGATATCTGTATAACCCACTGAGCAAATATTTTCCAAATGACTAATCCATGTTGTTTAAAACCACAGATGGGTAAAAGAGCCATTCAAGGTACAAGATAGACCAACAGATTTCAAAGGAACAGAATACAAAAACTTTTAACTGCGAGGTAGCTGAGTTTTCTGCGTTTCGAGCACTGGTGAGGAACTGGCTTTAAATCGTTAAATCTTGGCAATGTTAAATTGACTGTCCCAAACTTTATGCTTTGTTCAGGACCAAGATGGCAATTTTGGAGGGGCTAAATGTGGATCCATGTGACTTGTTCACAGAGTCAAGAGTCATGCTCTGTGATGTGGTCCCAAGTTGGATCCAGACAGTTTAAGCATATGTGAGGGATAAACCTACACTGAGTTAGTTTCTTGGGTCAAAGTAACTCTATAGTGAGATTCCACTGAAACAGCCACTGGGGAGTAGGACCATGCCAATGGTCACCCAGTACTCACCAGGATGGCTGTACTGGTTGTTTATGGTGAGCATCTGTTCCAGCTGGCAAGAATCTGAATCACACAGGTTTTATTCATTCATTCAATAAACATTGATTGAGCTCCTACCAGTTGCCAGGCGAGGGCAGATTTGCTATGAAGCTAATCAAGCAGAGAACCTTCGGGGTCTCTCACGAACGTAGGTCCCTTCCAAGGATCCATATAGTCACGGGCGTTTATGAAATGTACCAAGTAAAATGTTTTCCCCATAATTGGTTAGGACCACTGTCTCCACTCTAGCCTTCTCTAGATCGTACTTCCCCTCATGTTGATTGATGTGGGAGTAGTTGCATCATTTGGGGAATTCAGCTGAAGAAGTGGATTCATCCAGTGTGAGTTCAATGGGATATATTTATGTGGTTACAATCATTTCCATGTACGGTTACATTATTGTTATCTACGGCAGAAAGGAATGACTTTCAGAAATATTCTTACTGCCTAGAGTCAGGATACAAATAATATCCAGGGCCAGACACTGTTTATCGAGATATGAATGGTTTCTATGGTGCCCGGCATCAAAAATACGGGGCAGTGGAGAAAAAATGAAGTGCAAACGCAAGTGTGTGGAAAATCCTTCCTAATTTTATAACTCACACATGAAATAAGTCCGATAGAGGTCTTCCCAACTTAGACATTACCAAGAGCAGACTGTGAAGTTGAAAGAGACCTTCCTGAAATATCATCAATTAAAAACAAGCAAATTCCAATCAACCATACTAGAGAAAAGACTGAATTGTTTTTATATCCTTTCCATAGAAAATATTATAATTTTTTCTTCTTATTCTATTAATTACTGAGAAATATGTTGAAGCCTCTCACTCTGGCAGCAAATCTGTGTATTTTTCCTTGCAGTTCCGTCAAATTTAACTTTATGTATATTTGAGACTATGTTATTAAGTGTACACAAGTTTAGAACTGTTATATCTTCCTAGCAAATTGAACCTGTTTTTATTACAAAATGTTCTTTTTTGTATCTTGCAATTCTTTGCCTTTAAGCCTGTTTGGTCTGATATAAATATGACATGCCACCTTTCTTTTCATTTTCCATTCTTCTGTTATAATTGCTCTTTTGTCTTACGTTTTAGATGTGCCTCTTTTAAAGATCATATGCCAGAGTTTTTGAAAATCCATTCTGACGATCTGTTTTTTGAAGGAACATTTATTCTATTAATATTTAATGTGATTACTGATGTCTTGGGTTTTAACTTGCCATCTTACTAAGTACTTTCTATTCATTTACCTAGTATATTCCTCTTTTTTTTTTTTTTGCTTTCTTGCCTTCATTAAGATTAATGGAAAAAATTTTATTATTCATATCCTTCATATCTTCTATTAGCATGGACGTTATATACTCTTTTATAGGTATTTCAGTAGTTATTCTAGTGATTACAATATGCATCATTGATTTACCTGTCTAAAATTACCCGCTTCCTAGACAATGAAAAATTCTTAGAACACTTTAACATCTTTCTAACTTATATACCATTGTTATTGTGTATTTTAAATATGTATATAGGGACTTCCCTGGTGGTCCAGTGGTTAAGATTCCACACTCCCAACGCAGGGAGCCTGGGTTCAATCCCTGGTCAGGGAACTAGATTCCGCATGCCGCAACTAAGAGCCCTCATGCCACAACTAAGGAGCCCAGGAGCCCCAACTAAGACCTGGTGCAACCAAATAAATAAATGAAAATCAATGTAATACACCATACTAACAGGTTAAAGGGCAAAAACCACATGATCATCTCAACAGACAGAAAAAACAAAAACAGACACATGCACCCCAATGTTCATTGCAGCACTATTTACAACAGCCAGGTCACGGAAGCAACCTAAATGCTCATCAACAGACGAATGGATAAAGAAGATGTGGTACATATATACAATGGAATATTAGCCATAAAAAGGAACAAAACTGGGTCCTTTGTAGAGACGTGCATGAACCTAGAGACTGTCATACAGAGTGAAGTAAGTCAGAAAGAGAAAAACAAATACCATATATTAACGCATATACGTGGAAAAATATTTTCCTAGAGGAAAAAATATTCCAAAACTGAGATCATCTCCCTGGGCCTCTATCCTTTTCCAGGTACCAGTATGGTAAATTCTGCTATCTTGTCAGCTCTATAGTGCCTTTAAGAAGTTCTTAAAAAATATTTTATCCAGCTTTTCTAGTTGTTTTCAGTAGAACGGTTGGTTATTGGTACCAAATTTGCTCTTTCTGAAAAGTGTGCTTTCTGTCATTTAAAGGATTTTTCAACGGGTGGGCAAATAGATACATTTTTTTTTTTTTTTTTTTTTGCTTTATGCGGGCCTCTCACTGCTGTGGCCTCTCCCGCTGCGGAGCACAAGCTCCGGACGCACAGGCTCAGCGGCCATGGCTCACGGGCCCAGCCGCTCCGCGGGGCATGTGGGATCTTCCCGGACCGGGGCACGAACCCTCGTCCCCTGCATCGGCAGGC
This sequence comes from Phocoena phocoena, assembly GCF_963924675.1. Classification (NCBI taxonomy): domain Eukaryota; kingdom Metazoa; phylum Chordata; class Mammalia; order Artiodactyla; family Phocoenidae; genus Phocoena; species Phocoena phocoena. Next base: position 70,895,446 of record NC_089235.1, on the reverse strand, counting down.
GGACTCTCAACCACTGCGCCACCAGGGAAGCCCCCAAATAGATACATTTGCTTCATGTACCTTCTTGATTTTTGTGTTTGATAATTATCTTTGTATCATCAACACTTAGGACTAAGCCTAGTACACAATAGGTGCCGATGAATGCACGCTGCATGACTGACTGAACAATGCCTGACACAAAAACTCTAAATCCTTTTCTTGCTTTTATAGAAGTCATTTTTTATCCTAATGGTTTGTTTAATCATCATAATCTCCCCAGCATTAAGCATGTCCCTGCTACATAAAAAATGGCATTTGGTGAAGTAGGGAATCGCCAAGGGAATGTCCATGTTCCCTTTGGGTTTCCTAGGTAGGTAAATTTATAAGGATGCTAGTAATTAAGTTAGAGATTTCTTTTTTTTTTGCATTTTCCTCCCTTTTGTTACAATGTCTCAATAAGAGATACCAGGGATCATCTGTAGGCATTCCCAGACTTGAAGGTGTAATTATAGTTTTGGAAGGGAAACTCTTTCACCAAAAACACTGAACTGATGAAAGCTGCAACTAGAAAATATTCCTTAAGCGGGAAAGTTACTTTCTCAAGCTGGGTGGTTGATTAATGCCACTAATGCTTATGGGGTTATGTAGTCTTTAGTGTGCAGAGTTGGAGAGTGGAAGATGACAGTCTTCAACCCTGATCTGCTTGCTCCAGGTTCATGGAATGAAACGGCAAAACTTTCTGCATTTATGCTGGTTCTAGTTATCTGAGCATTTAATCAACAAGTGCCTCGTGCTTTTGTAAAACTATTCCCTGCATGTGTACTTGTCTCCCAGGCTAGATAGTAAAAGCTCCGGGACAGAGGTACCAAGACTTGCATTGCTTTTCTGTCCCTTCCTAATACCTAGCACTGTGATTACTGTGCATCTATCTGTCAATGCATCCTTGCATCTTATGTCCATCTATCCACCCAGTAGCTATTGATCCATCAATTGCTTCAACCTTCCACTCTTTAATTAATCATTTCAATGACATCTACTATTTGTTAAGCACTGAAGATGGAATGTTGAATAAGATTTGAGAAGCTCTTAGTAGAGCATAGCAGGTTCCAAATTTTCTTGTTTGTGTACAGGAAAAAATATATATGTTTGAGCATCTATCTTCAACACATATATTTTTATTTATATTATATATAGGTTATGAATAAGTGATCTTTACTTCTTATTAACGATACAAAGACTTCAATCTCACCAAAATAAAATTTTCAATAATAATAATGTATTTTTAGTTAGAGGGATGTGATTGAATATACTTTCTTATTTTTAAAATGCTACTTCATTTTATAACATGGCACATGTAAACTTTGGTTTTAAGTTCAATTGTTTTAATATTTGGTTTTAATGACCCTCATAAGTAACCAAGATAGCTCCTAAAGATTCATCAGTCCAATTAAAGGACTACAATGTTTGCTATGCTAGCTACATTATGATATTCATTTTCAATTCTGCCTCCGATTTTGCAAGGATTTTTGATCTAGTAAAATTTGACTAGTAAAATTTCACCTTTCCTGATCAATCAGTGGTTATTGCAGCAAACTAACCAGAAGATGTTCTATTTTTTTATATTTGGAGGCAATAAATGGATTTAAAACCCCCTGAACCTCTTTATTTTAAAGATTATTAAACAGATTAGGAAATATTGTTTCCAAGCTTAAGTGCACAGATAAGAGAATTTTTTTATAGGTATCACACTTTATACACAGTAACCAAAAAAAATCATGTACTGATGGCATTACCTCTAAACACCCATTTTCAAAATACTTCCCCAAAGCATGAGTTCTTTTGAAAAAGGGAGTTATTATACTACCAAACGTAAAACAGATAGCTAGTGGGAAGCAGCCGAATAGCACAGGGAGATCTCAGCTCGGTGCTTTGTGACCACCTAGAGGGGTGGGGTGGGGGGTGGGTGGGATAGGGAGGGTGGGAGGGAGACGCAAGAGGGAGGAGGTATGGGAACATATGTATATGTATAACTGATTCAGTTTGTTATAAAGCAGAAACTAACACACCATTGTAAAGCAATTATACTCCAATAAAGATGTTAAAAAAATTAAATTAAATTAAATTTAGAAAGGGAGTTATTTTCTCAATTATTGTTAAATTTTCACCTTTGTAATCAAAGCATAGATTGAACATGTTTCGGTTTTTGTTTTTTAATACAGGGTGAGCAGTACGCTGCCGACAGACACGTTATCCCAGGAACATCAGTAAACACAGCCACTTTTCATAAAGCAGAAATACACAACTCTTTTTTGTCTTTGACTGTTCATGATTTGCCACAGGACGACTGGTGAACCACTGAGTCACCGTCACGTTATGAGATATTGGAAAGATTCTAATTTTAATTCAATATACTCTGTAGAGCCACTTACCCGGGCACATATTCAGAGCAAAAGGTCCCAGGGTGCTGAAAGTGAACTAATTAACACTCTACTTTGGCAACTCCCATTCTCCAGATATAAACATATAAACAGAAGTTCTCATTTCTTCTTTGGTCTCCAGTGGGTTACTGTGTACATTCCCTGAGGCACATACATTCAACTTGGGGAAACCTTAGTCTAGTGGGTAAAAGCGACTCAGGATCAATACCCATGGAGACAGTGACGACAACATACTGGACAGAAGTGCAAGGCCCATGTTTCAAAAGAGTTCTCAGCCAACCTCATGGGGAAATCTGGGGCCTGGATAGACCATGAGAGCTACCCCAAGTGAAGGCAATGGGGCCAGGCCTCTATACTCCTACTTTATGACACTTTCAATGACCACTCTTTGGGCATGAGTTGCCCCATACAAGGGGGAATGGTTTGAGCAGCTGTCTTCAGCTCAGGGTAACTCCTGGGAAGGAACCCAGCTGTGAGTCATCAGCAGACAACATCAGCAGCTGCGGGAGGAATGAACGCATTGGTCCTGAAAGGGAGATGGGGCAACACCCCAGAGCACCCACCACGTACACTCAACCTCCAATTCAAGTTGCGGTGTAAACAGACAGACTCTCACAAGAGAGGTGCATGATAGTTGGATCTGCTTCCTATAACCAAACATTATAAATATGTTGGATCAGGAAATGGTACTGGCCCTTTGGTTCTTAGAATCTTTGAGCTGGAAGGCACCTCAGAGATTTTGGAGCTCATTTTCACAGATGAGGGAACTGAAGCTTCTAGTGTAGTAAATTCACTTTCCCAAGTTCACAGACTCATTTTGTGGCTCTGATAGTGCCGGATTCAGAAGTTTGCTCTTTTGACTCATAATTCATCGCATAACTCCGGTCCTGCATGTATTTGGCAGGCATCTGTGGCTGGCAGGATATTATGCAAAAGTCATATAATCTATATTTATGATGTTTTAAATAATTCTGAAAAAATACCCTCAAGAGTCTCTTAGTTGTCAAGATTTTCACATATACATTTTCCATTAGCATAACTGATTACACTGTAAATGTCTCTATAAAATTAAACATAGTCTTTTGTTATCCAAGTATATTTAAGCCCCTGACAACAGAAAGATCAGAAATTTATGCAACCCAACATTTGTTCAGTTCCAAGGAAGATAAGTAGTTCTAATAAAAGCTTCATCTGGGTAATCCATTTATGTTTATCAGTACGTTATAGTCTCATAGTTTTGTAGCTTCTGCGCATGCATTATCTCACTTCATCTTCTCAGGAACTGTGACGTGGGCAGGGTGCAAATTATTAGCTCTAATTTAGAGATGAAATGACGTATCAAGAAAAGCGAAATGGCTCACTGAAAGATACACATCCAATAAATGGTGGAGTCAGAGCAAAATTCGGGTTATCTATCTCATAACCCAGTATGGCAAATATACCCTTAAGGTGACCCCCAATGATTCATGCTCTCTCTTTTACAATCCCCTCCCCCATGACTTGCTTAGAATATGGCAAAGGGGATGGGGTGCTATTTTAAAAGTTTATTTTATTGAAGTATCGTTGATTTACAATGTTGTGCTAATTTCTGCTGTGAGCACCCACTTGTGAGCCAATTCCTTATCCAGAATTTCTTCATGTACATAGTCTCCTGGCTGGAGGCCTAGGGTGGGTATAGAGTCCAGTGTTCTCCTGGCAGCTCACACTTAGGATGAAAAGGAATTGGAACAGAAATGTGTCTTGGACAAAGACAGTAATATGTCCTCCGGGGTTTGGAGCCATTGCAGGCTGTCCCCTGATGGTGTCATCTGGTTTGCAGCCCCACAGTCCTTTGAACTGCAGCCCTCATATTCATCGTGACAGCTGGAAGGGCCTCAGGCCACAGGAGGCCTGTTTTGTTGTTACAGTTGACTTCATCTACTAATAGAGATGTGGAACAGCGCAGGCTGCTTAGATGCTTGTTTATGAATGTTAACATCATTTGTTTTTGTTTTGTTTTGTTTTGTTTTTTGGCCATGCATAACGGCTTGAGGGATCTTAGTTCCCCGACCAGGGATTGAACCCGTACCCTCAGCAGTGAAAGTGTGAAGTCCTAACCACTGGACTGCCAGGGAAGTCCCCTGAATGTTAATATCATTTCTTCCATAACTTCAAGAGGAGAGCAATCAGTTAGCCCACATTCTTGGGGGATCATTGCCTAATTCTTTTACTACAAAAGTCTGAGGCTCCCACCCTAGTTGATAAGCTCCCCAACGTATAAATGTCTTTCTCCCTATAGCCTTAGATTTTTTTTTTTTTTTTTTTTTTTTTGCGGTACGCGGGCCTCTCACTGTTGTGGCCTCTCCCGTTGCGGAGCACAGGTTCCGGACGGGCAGGCTCAGCAGCCATGGCTCATGGGCCCAGCCACTCCGCGGCACGCAGGATTCCCCCAGACCGGGGCACGAACCCGTGTCCCCTGCATCGGCAGGCAGACTCTCAACCACTGCGCCACCAGGGAAGCCCTAGCCTTAGATTTTTGAAATCAATGATTGATTTGATCTGAATGTTTGTGTGCTCCCCAAATTCCTATGTTGATATCCTAATGCCCAATGTGATGGTATTAGGAGGTGGGGCCTTTGGGAGGTGATTAGGTCACGAGGGCAGAGCTCTGATGGATGAGATTTGTGCCCTTATAAAAGAGGCCCCAGAGGACTCCCTTGCCCCTTCCACCATGTGAAGATATAACAAGAAGTCTGCTGACAGAGACTGAGACTAAAGCATCACTTAATAAAGTCCCCCCCGAAGCTCCCCCCAAAAAAGAAGTCTGCAACCTGAAGAGAGTCCTCTCACCCAACCATGCTGGCACCCTGATCTTGGACTTCCAGCCTCTATAACTGTAAGAAATAAATGTCTGTTGTGTAAAAGTGACCCTGATACTCTGTTGCAGCAGCCCGAATGGATAAGACAATGATAACCTAAGAAATGTAATTTCTAAAACTTGGAGGTCTGATGGAATTTTTCATTCTTTTGTATTCTTGGGACCAAACAATTCTTAGAAGTTACTTAAAATTACATCCAATTGAGTTTTTGATATTTTATGTGGCTTTGTCTAACTTGTACTCACAATACATAGAGTTATTCGCCTTGTGCCAAAAAATGCTTTCAGATCTATGATTTCCATGTCCAGATACATCATAATCAAAGTGCCAAAACAAAGAAAAGTCTTAAAAACAGCCAGAGAAAAATGACACATTACCTTCATGTCTGTTTTTCTCCTCTTAGGTTCTTTAACGTATGTATGACAGTTAAAAGCAAAAATGATAATATTGTCTGGTGGAATTTCAATGTATGTACATGAGATACATACACCAACTATACATAAAGGGGGGTAGGGTATAGGGACCTACAAGATGGGAGGATTTCTATATTCCAACAGAAATGGTAGAATATTGATTCTAAATAGACTGTGAAAAGTTAAGTACGCATACTGTAATCCTTTCAATAACAACTAAATAAAAACTCCCCAAAAATACTGTCTGAGTCTGCTCAGGCTGTCATAACAAACTACCACCGACCAGGTGGCTTAAATGACAGAAATTTATTTCCCATGATTCTGGAGCCTGGAAATCTGAGATCAGAGCGCCAGCAGGGTGAGTGTCTGGTCAGGACTCTCTCTTTGGGTTGCAGACAGCAACCTTCTTGCTGTGTCTTCACATGGCCTTTCCTCGGTGCACAGGGTGGACAGAGAGAGAAGAAGCAAGCACTCTGGTGTCTCTTCTTACAAGGGCATTAATCTCATCCAGAGGGCCTCACCCTCATGACTTCACCTAACCCTAATTACCTCCCAAAGGCCCCACCCGCAAATACCATCACATTGGGGCTTAGGGCTTCAACATATTAATTTGGGGGAACAAAATTCAGTCCATTGTGTAGTCAAAACTCCACAGATAAACTGAAATGAAATACTAAAAGGTATTCAAATAATTCAAAAGAAGGCAGGAAATAGGAAACAGAAGAACAAAAGCAGAGGGAGCAAACAGAAAACAAATGATAAAATGGCAGAACTACATCCAAACATATTAACAGTTACTTTAAATGAAGATGTGATCCCTGTTTTAGAGATGAGGAAGCACAGGCTCAGAGAAGTGCAGTAACTTGACCAAAGGTGCACAGATATAAGGGGCAAAGACAAAGTTCCAGCTTGGCTCTGCCCAGGCCCCGAAACCCACCCTCTTTTGACATTCTAAGCTTCAACAGTTTCACCACACCTCCAAGAAGTCATGAGCCACAGACCTCAGCATGAAAGATGCGAGTGCCCTTAGTCAGAAGACAGGGGCAGAAACCAGATTGCCATCAGACTTGCTGCTCCAAATACCCAAATCCCTGGGCGTCCGTAACCCAGATCACCTCCCAGTTCTTTTCTTTTTTTTAAATCTTTATTTATTTTATTTTTTGGCCATGCTGCACGTCATGTGGGATCGAACCCGATCCCTCGGGTTGACCAGGGATCGAACCCGAGCCCCCTGCATTGGAAGCGTGGAGTCTTAACCACCGGACCACCAGGGAAGTCCCCCTCACATCCCAGTTCTTACTTGAGAAAGGAAACAGCAACATCCACACCCCTGAAGGCCAGCCTTTGGAAGAGGGAGGAGGGCTCAGTTCAAGGAGCATGTTGTAAATAAAGCAGCCCCTAAAGTCTCAGGCCAGAGCCAAAACGCCATCAGACCAGCAGCTGAGCCGCCTGGCAGTTCTAATGCCGTTAAGAAGGTATGTCTTCGAGGTCTCAATAGAGCTTCACAGATGTGGTATTTCCCACGTACAAAGTTTTCTTTTACGCACCCTCACTCCACCCCCTGCAATTTCAAATGGTGCCCTGGGCTGTCTTTTCACCCCTACCAGCTGAGAGGAGAAAAGATCCCCAAGCTCCTGGATAAGGGCCTCTCCGAAGTACTGTGCTGTGCTTTGCCCAAAGAAGCAAGTTGCCAGGAGAAGGTCCTGACCTTTAAAGGGCGCCTTTCAACCCTCTACTGAGTTCAACCAGCACTGGCCACCTCAATGCCTCCCGCCAGAAAAACCAGAGGAAGGACCTTCCCAGCAACAGCTCCCGCTCTCCTACGTTCTCAGAGAGCAGCTTCCTGTCAACCCATCTCAGAGCCATCACAATAAAACCGCAAACCTTCCTTCATGATAATAGCAATAATAATACAGCTTCCACCTGTCAAGCATCTAATTGCCAAGCAAGGTAGCTTTTATTATCCTCATTGTAATTCTAACAATGGCTAACATTTTGAAAGTGCTTATTTTGTGCCAGGTCCTATCTTAAGTCCTTCTAATATATTATTTCATTCTCTCCTCACATCAAACCTGTGAGCAGGTAATATTATTTCCATTTCCCACTGAAGAATTTGAAGCTCAAATGAGATCATCAGTACAACCAGGAAGGGGAGTAGCCAGCGCTGGAAACTAGTTTTGTCTCATTCCAAAGTTCAACATCCTTCTCAGGGCATACATTTAAAAGAGTAAAATAATATGTTGTACTGTTTAATATTAGTCAGTAACATTGCCACCAGGATCCCCCAATAAAGTCAGGTCATAAGGAGGACCAAACCACAGTGAGGAAATTCTATGTTCTAGTAATATTGATATCCTAGTTAAATTATATCATCTGCAGGCAGTATGACATTGTGTTGGACACAGCTTTTTTCCATTCCTGTATTAAGTAAGCATCTATTGTCTTAGGTATTGGTAGATAGCACCGTGAGCAAAACAAGTTCCACACCCTTGCATTCTAGTGGGAGAAACAAATAACTGAATAATAATTTAGAGCGTACGATGAAGATTAATGAGATGAAGGATGTACACGGAGATACACCTGAGACAGCCCTGGAGGGTACGGGGCGGGGTGGGGGGGGGAAGACTTCCCAGAATGAGCAATGTCTAAGACCTAAGATTGGATGAAAAAGCCAGACACATGTCAAGAAGAACATTCTTAGCGAAGAGGAAAGCACATGGGATGGCCCAGAGGCAAGAGAGAACATGGCACCTTTGAGAAACAGAAAGGAGTTTGCAGAACATAGAGAAATGGGTAGAGCAGTGAGAAATGAGAGGAAAACAGGGACCAGATTGTGCAGGGCTTTATTAAGGATTTTGGACTCCATCCCCTGAGCAATGAGGAGCCATCAACGGCATTCAGTATGACCTTCCAACTCTAGCACTTCCCAGCCCCTTGGCTGTGGTCACGCCCGGGGCCACAGTGGAGCTACAGGTCTTTTCAGGGGGCAGAGCTAAGATGCAAATGCATCACCTTTTTCGGGAAGTTTGGCTCCAAGATGGAGATGCAGCGTGCAAAGTGAGGCCTTGCTCTGAGGTCAGGCTCTGGGAGAGCTGGGGCCGCCCAGGGCCTGGTAAACAGCATAAGGGAAAAACCCAAAAGGCAGACCTAGAGCACATCGGCCAAGCCTGCAAATCTGGGCAGAGGTGACTGTTAGAGCTGGAGTCTGGGAACCCCAGGGGGCGGAATTAAAGAGGGGGCAAGGAAAGGGCAGAGAGACAAGAGGCTAGAGATAAGGAGGTGCCTGTGAAAACAGGAAGGAAAGCAGACTGGTGTCAAAGGACAAGCTGCAATAAGGTCTGAGGAACTGAATATGGACAGCGGGAGGGAAGATGATTAGTCCAAAAATGGATCAAAGTCACAAGAACTTTCTGAGGTCGAGCCACAGACACCTCTCATTTGTTGTTGTCTGTATTTTTAAAACAACTTTACTGAGACACAATTCATATACCATACAGTTCACCCACTTAAAGTGTACAATTCAGTGATATTTAGCATATGCACAGAGCTCTGTAACCACCACCACCATAAACTTCAGAATATTTTTCCATCTCCCTGAAAAGAAACGCCAGCTCACCCAAACCTAGGCAACACCTCATCTCCTTTCTGTCTCTGTGGATGATTTTCCTACTCTGGACACATCATATAAATGGAATCATATAACATGTGGTCATTGGTGACTGGCTTCTTTCACTTAGCATGTTTTCGAGGTTCATCCATGTTGTAGCATGGACCAGTAAGTCATTCCTTTTTATTGCTGAATAATATCCCCTTCATGGATACATCACACTTTGCCTCTTCACCAGTTGACGGGCACCAGCATCCCCTGAGTGAACTAAGGCCCCTGCCTCCTAATCCATCTCCCTGCATCCAGTCTGCCCTGCCCATAATATGACCCTAACCCTTAAAATCCACTCAGGGCTCCCCATTGCTTTGGGTATTAATCCAAATGCTCAACCCAGCAGGGAAGGCACTTTGTGATCTAGACCCATGTCCTCAACCTCACATCCAAGTTCCAACTTGGTCTCCATCCTTCTGAATCTCTCATGGCTCCTCAAAGGCACCATGCTCTCACATGCCTCTGGAACTTTGCAGGGGCTTTTCCCTCTGGAAACTCTTTGAGAACAGGCATTTTTGTCTGTTTTTCTCATTAATGCATCCCAAACACCTAGAACAGTCACTGACATAAAGTAGTTGCTCAGTAAGTATTTGTGCTTGAAAAAATTTTATCTCAAGTGAGTCAACAGCTTCTAAAATGGCTTCCAGGAATATCCATCTCTGCAATTCAAGCCCTTGTGTAACCCCTCCACTTGAGTGTGAGCTGGATTTAGCGTCTCGTGTCTAAGTAACTGAATGTGACAGAAGTGGTGACATGTCACTTCCAAGACTAGCTTCCATTAGGGACCCTCGCTCTCTTTCACTCTCTCTTGGATCACTTATACCAGAATAAAGAAGCTGCCATGTTGTGAACAGCCTTGTGAAGAGGGTCACATGACACAGTGACAGACTGAGATCCTCAGTCCAGCAGCCCGTGAGGAATTAAGGCTCTCAGTCCAACAACCTGTGAAGGGATGATGCCTGACATCCACCACATCAATGAACTTGTAAGCCCATCCTTCAGCCCCAGTTGTCTTTAAGATGAGACCTCAGGCCTGGCTGACAGCTTGACTGTAAACTCATGAAAGATTTTGAGCCAGAAACATCCAGCTAAGCCCCTCCTGCTTTCTGGACCCACAGAAACTGTGAGATAACCTTTTGTTTCAAGTTATGCTAAAACAGAAAACTAACACAGACTTTGGTACTCAGAGTGGAGCACTGAATGTAACAAAAACCTAGAATGTGGGTGTGGCTCTGGAACCAAACAATAATCTTTGAGCAGGGTTAATGAAAGCTTGAAGCATCTTCAGTTCACAACTGTTCATAGAATTTTGGTCTTTGACGATACTACGGTGAGAGCTTGAAAGAAATTGAAGAAAATCTTATTGGCCACTGAAATAAAGGGGCTACTTGATACGCAGTAGCAGAAAGCTTAGCAACGCTCTCACCTGCAGCTGTGTGGAAAGTAGAAAATATGCCTAATGCACTGGGTTATCTAGCTAAGAATGTTTCCAAGAAAAGTGTTGAAGATACTGCCAGGTTTCCTTTTGCTGCATATGGTAAAATGTGAGAGAGAGAGAGAGACAAACTGAGGGAAGGGCTGAAAACAAAAGGGAGAAAGGACCTGATGGTTTGGCAACTTCTCAGCCTTTATAGGTGGTAAGGGTTGCTAACATTTAGAAATGTCTTCTAAGCAAAGATTGAATCCACAGCATTTCCAGGAAAACACGGTCTAAAGATAAGGCCAAGGGTATGAGTCCATCTTGCGATGACTGTAGCCCCATGTGACAGCTTGACTGTCATGGGACACCTCGATCCAGAGGCACCAGCCTGCAGCTCCCAGATTCCTGACCCACATTAACTGTTGTCTTAAGATGTAAAGTGCTGGGACTTCCCTGGTGGTCCAGTGGTTAAGACTCTGCACTCCCAATGCAAGGGGCCCGGGTTCGATCCCTGGTCAGGGAACTAGATCTCACATGCTGCAACTAAGATCTCGCATGCTGCAACTAAGATCCCGCATGACACAACTAAGATCCCGCATGCCGCAACGAAGATCCCACGTGCTGCAACTAAGACCTGGCGCAGCAATAAATATTAAAAAAAAAAAAAAAGATGTAAAATACTAAGTTTGGGGGGTAATTTGTCACACAGCAACGGGTCACTAATACATTGAGCTTCTGGAGAAGATGTCATGGGGAGGGGGAGATTTTTCACAATGAAAACTAAAAAGCATCTTTAGGAAAATCCTGAGGCCATGAGCAATGGAAGTAAATCTTCTCGCCACCAATGTGTTTTAAATACCATCTCTATTTTCTTTCACTTTTTTTGAATTTTATTTTATTTTTTTATATAGGAGGTTCTTATTAGTCATCTATTTTATACACATCAGTGTCTACATGTCAATCCCAATCTCCCAATTCATCCCACCACCACCACCACCCCCCGCCACTTTCCCCGCTTGGTGTCCATACGTTTGTTCTCTACATCTGTGTCTCCATTTCTGCCCTGCAAACAGGTTCATCTGTACCATTTTTCTAGATTCCACATATATGCGTTAATATACGATATTTGTTTTTCTCTTTCTGATTTACTTCACTCTGTATGACAGTCTCTAGGTCCATCCACGTCTCTACAAATGACCCAATTTCGTTCCTTTTTATGGCTGAGTAATATTCCATTGTATATATGTGCCACATCTTCTTTATCCATTCGTCTGTTGATGGGCATTTAGGTTGCTTCCGTGACCTGGCTATTGTAAACAGTGCTACAATGAACATTGGGGTACATGTGTCTTTTTCTGTTTTTTCTGTCTGTTGAGATGATCATGTGTTTTTTAACCTTTAACCTATTAGTATGGTGTATTACATTGATTTTCTTTTCTTTCTTTCTTTCTTTGGTTGCACCAGGTCTTAGATGGGGCTCCCGGGCTCCTTAGTTGTAGCATGCGAACTCTTATTTGCAGCATGTATGTGGGACCTAGTAACCTGACCACGGATTGATCCCAGGCCCCCTGCATGGGGAGTGCGGAGTCTTATCCACTGTGCCACCAGGGAAGTCTTGCATTTGTCTTTCTAAGTTATGGTTTTCTCTGGGTATATGCCCAGTAGTGGGATTGCTGGGTCCTATGGTAGTTCTATTTTTAGTTTTGTAAGGAACCTCCATACTGTTCTCCATAGTGGCTGTATCAGTTTACATTCCCACCAACAGTGCAAGAGGGTACCCTTTCCTCCACACCCTCTCCAGCATTTGTTGTTTGTAGATTTTCTGATGATGCCCGTTCTGACTGGTGTGAGGTGATACCTCATTGTAGTTTTGATTTGTATTTCTCTAATAATTAGTGATGTTGAGCATCTTTTCATGTGCTTTTTGGCCATCTGTGTGTCTTCTTTGCAGAAGTGTCTATTTAGTCTTCTGCCCATTTTCTGATTGGGTTGTTTGTTTTTTACACTGACTCTCTTTAGATGGTGATTACCGAGGACAGAGACACATGGTGAGCTGGACGGTTGTTTCCAGCCAGACTCACATGGTCTTTCTTCCTGAGGAATTCAGTGGTGTCTTTTCCTGGCCAGTTGGAAACAAGAGGGGCAGGTCTCCCCTTATTTCTGGCCCTCGCTCCTCACATATTCTCTTCTAGATGAGGTGATAAAGACTCTGGGTTCCTCTCGGGCCCAGGTAATGGACTTGAAAACTCTCTCCTTCAGCTTTCTCCTGCTCTGACTCCCCACAAAACCAGCAATCATTCCCAGTGAAGCAGCACTGGCCAAGTTCTTTCAGTGGGGGTTCACCAAGCTGCAAAGTCAAAGAGGAGTTCCTCTGAGCAGCCTTCCATTCACACCACCCTAGGGGCTCAATCATGGGCACACTGATCTACATATACCTTAAGAGAACTCCACGAAGATGTGTAGAAAGAGGATAAGGGAAGGATGGAGAGTATGTGAGGCTCCTTGCTCAGAAAACTAGTCACAGGTGACCTTGCCCAACTCATTCTACCACACCTCCTTCGGTCACCTGCACTGTCCACAGATCCCCCCCTTTACGCTAAGCTGGAGACAGTCTGACTTCTGTCTTCTGCACCCAAACAGCTCTGACTGACACCCCAAGCCAGTGCTCTTCCTTCCCCTACAGCCTTGGCCAACCATGTTGGAAAGCGGCCCATGTGCCCCTGAGAATCAGGCAGCCAAAGCTTTCCAAGAAAAAAACAAAACTACCTGAAGAGCAAGCAAAATATTCCAAATATCTTTAAGGATGTCTCTGGGGCTTTCAGACATCGCTGCAGACAATCACGACATGGCACTGGGTGGTGGCAGAAGCACCAGGCTCCTCAAGGCTGAGACCACCCAGCCCCAAACATGCCTGGTCACTCATCCAGAAAGCTGCTGCCCATGCATCCTTCGTCCTCGTCTTTCCTCGGCCCGGGTCCTCGGAGCTGATGGCATCCACTCTCCAGTTTGAGGGGTCAGCACGCACCCCAAAAGGGATGGCAGTCCGGCCAGCCTCTGAGCTGTTCCCCAGACCTGGGAGGAACCAAGTTCCCTCCTCCTGACCTCAGGTCCATCCTGTGTTCCTGCTGGCAGCAGAGGCACGAGGCAGGGGGCTGGGTGTGTAAAACAGGTATAGTCAGGGAAAGGCTGGTAGTAAGGAGGTGAGGCTCACGGGACAGGGCACGGAGTGGAAGGAACCAGAAGGCTTTTCTCCTCACCTCTGGAAAGCAGATTTTCACATCACATTGAATTCAAATCCTGATTGCGTGACTTCACCTGTCCAAGTTGAGGTTTCCTTATGCGTAAAATGAGGATGAGGGTTCCTCCCTTGCTGGGTTGTTACAAGGACTAAATTAGATATTGTACATAAAGTGCTTGACCCAGCAGCAGGCACACAGTAACCCGCCAAAGCACAGTAGCTGTTACGGGATACTGTTGCCTGTTCTTTGTGGGCATGTACCAGTGGAGTAATTACGATAATCTTCCATATTGGGGTAGGATTTTATAACGTCCAACCCAGGTCACATACATTTTCTCCCTTGGTTCTGAGCCCTCTGAAGGAGATTTTATTGCTAGTACCGTTCCCTCTTTATTAAAGAGAAAACTGAGAAGAGAGAGAGAAGTGGAGATGGGGAGGGGTGAGGAGAGGGATGGGACGCGAATGGCTAATTGGTTTCCACCTACTCAGGGTGGGCCGTGGAGAGTGAACCACATCCTCAAAGAATTCAGGCTGTATGTGCCAATGTCTGTCCGAGCCCAGGAAAGACAAGCCAGAAAAACATACCCGGAGGGGGTGGGCTATGGAAAAGGAATCACAGACAGTGGGATAGAGGCTCTAGACTCACATCCCAGTTTCGCTTCTTTTTCTTCAAACCTCAGTTTCCTCATCTGCAAAATGGAAGGAACATTACTACCTAACAGATGGTAGTCCTCTGAGGATCAAGTGACACACTAGAGGTGAAAGGACCTTCTAACCATAGAACAGTACCTATTTTTATTACTATTATTGAAGAGGGTATCTTGAAAACTTCTCTCCAGCTTCCATTCCCATCCTGTAAACTCTCAAACCACAGATTTCTCTACTCGTATTACTTCCACAGTATTTTATACTTCTACCAAACAACTGAACACATTGCATTGTTATTATCTATTTATACAATAGCTTCATTATCTATTGCCATCTGAGCCCTCCCCATTAGACCATGAGCACCAGAAGGCCAGGGCTGTGCCTTGCCACCATTATGTCCAGGGCTAGCCCAAGGACTAGCATACAGTAGGTATTCAGTAACTGCTCACTATACAAAGAAATGAATGTGCCTCCAGGTTCTCTAACGTAACATCACTTTAGACAGATGAGAGGAGCTCCAAGGGAAAGACAAAGAAGAAATATTCTTCTCTCTCTTGGTCCCTTCATCTCTTCTCCATTTCATTGGGTCATACAAATTTAAAACAAGAACAATGCACAGCAAACTTTGAAACTAGTGTTTAAAAGAATGCCCTGAGTTTTTAGAGACCAAAGAGGAAAACAGACCACAGCAATCAAGGGCTAAGGGAAGCTGGTAAAGTTTCAAATTGTGGGAATAACTAGAGGCGGGAGATTGGAAAGCTACCATGGGAACCAATCCACAAGGCCAGAGGGCAGACTTCTGATGCTGAAATTGGCCACAGGGCCGTGTCCTGCTACAGACTTGTCATCACAAAGCCAGCTTAGCGTGACGCCAGGTGCTAAGCTAGCCAGCCATTGGTCAGAGTAACGTCAACCAGGAATGAAATAAATCTGGAGGGTAGATTCTAGCCAGAAACTTTGGCCAAGTATTTTTTATCTAGATAGAATAATTATCCTAAAATGGATTATTGGAGTGTTTTTTAAAAACACTCAAAGGCAAAAATTGACCTTTTAATAAATGGTGCTGAGATAATCAGGTAACCATGTGGAAAAAAATAAAATTGATCCATACCTCACACCATACACAAAAATAAATTCCAAATGGATCAGAGATCTAAATGTAAAAAATAAATAAAATCACACAAGTACTATTAAAAAACATGGGTGAGTTCCTTTACAACCTGGGAGTAGGTAAAGGTTTTCAAATTGTGACTCAAAATCCAAGTGCAACAAAAGAAAAGATTGAGGGAATTCCCTGACAGCCCAGTGGTTAGGACCTGGCGTTCTCACTGCCGAGGGCCCAGGTTCAATCTCTGGTCGGGGACTAAGATCCTGATCCTGGAAGCTGTACAGCACAGCCAAAATAAAAGGTTGAGCGATCTGACCACAGAAGAAGTTTGTTTTTAACTTTTGTGTGACAGAAACACCGTAAAGAAAGCCAAAATGCCACTGACAAAGTAGGAGGAAACATTTGCAAACTTTATCACAGATAAAGGGTTAATTTCCCGGATACATACTCTTGAAAAAGGGCAGGGGAGAGACCAAAAGCCTGACAGAAAAATGGACAAACTTGAACAGACAGTTCACAAAGAAATATATAAAAATGGCCCTTAACCATAGGAAAAGCTATTCAGCCTCACTCAGGATTGGGAAAATGCAAATTAAAACCACAATGAGATAACCATGTCCCTCCCATTGGAATGGCAAAGTTAAAGAGGATGACAACATATACTTTGGGCAAAGCTGTGGGGAAACACACAATCTAATACACTACTGGTGAGAATGCAAACTATCACAGCACCATTGAAGAGGATTTGGGCAATAGCTGATGAAAGTACATATGCATTTATTTACTTTTTGACCCAGCAACCCCGGGTCTAGGAATTTACCCTGAAGGTATCTCCAACACTGCAAAAATACATATGCACAAGGTCATTCACTGCAGCAGCATTTATAATTGCTAAGTGTTGGAAACAAACTACCTGGGTTGCACAAGTGTTAAAAAAAAGAAAAAGGTTGAAATTACAGTACATGTACAAAATGGAGAGCTAGGCAGCTGTTAAAAAATTGAAAGTTTTAAAAATTAAAATGATTTCCAGAAGATGCAAAAGATTATCTATAGTATGCTACCTTTCATGTAAGAAAGGGAAATTAAAAGAAAAACCATATGTATCTGCTAACTCGAGAGAAAAGTATCACTAGAATACATCAGATACTGATGAAATTAGTTACACCCAGGGGTGGTGGAAATGGGATGGAAAGGATGGAAGGATGGGAAATAGAGTCAAAGAGATGGGGAATACTCGAGGCAAAAAAAAATCAAAAAGGTCAAGGGAGAAAATGCAAAATGGAATACAAATAGACATCAATGAACCTAGCTGTATGTCAAATAACATAACCAAACTTAAGAAGGGCAACAAAAAGAACCCGGGTAAATCTTGGATACATTATTTTGACCAAATATCCTCAGGCTAAAGACAAAAAGAACTATAAACACATATTGAAACTCAAGTAGTGGGCTTGTTTTTCACAGTGGTATAGGTTAGCAATTCTACAGTGATATAATGTGTATTCTGGGATTAAATAAATAAGATTCAATATGCTCACTGTCAGAGAAGGGGGTTTTAAATATAGAATGGGGAAGCCTGGGATGAAACCACTGCTGCTGCATTAGAATTGGAGGTACAAGTGTGAAGTTGTAGTTTTAATAGAGAGGAAGAGATACAAACATACATATAGAGACATATATATACATATACAAGAAAGCAGGGGATTGTATTCTTTGGGACTTCCTAGGTTAAACCAAATCAAATCAATTTCCTTACTGCAGGGTTCCTCAGGGTCCTTAATTCCTTAATGCAAACTCTGAATCTCCAGCAGGACAACAGAGTACTCTACGATTTCCACAATTACTTGACCGCGGAACCCTTTCCCATGGGGCATGACACGGGACTAGAGTTCATCCAAGAGTTTTGAAAGATGAGCAGAACCGGGTTGGAGGCCCCACCCCTGCCTAGCTAGGAGACTTGGTCAAGCTCCTTTCATCTGCAAAAAATGGGGCAAACATGATGAATTCTCAGCGGCGTGGAGCAGGTTAAATGAGATCACACCCAGGCACCTTATCCGTTTTTCTCTTTCTCCTCTCTCCCCGATTCCCCCTCTCCTTCCCTCCTTCCTTTCCTCCAACACTCCCATCTTCTCTCCTCAGGGAGCCAGCTCCTGCTGCAGCCAGCTTCCAGACTGAGCCCCTCTTAGGACCGTGCAGAGAGTACAAATGAGCGGGTCAGCCCGCCTGAAAGCAATCAGCTTTGTGGAACTCTGTGGCCTTTTCTTTCCTCCTGAAACTGGTTCTGCCTGGGCCCAGCACCTGGGTGACAAGTTGGATTTGATTTAAGAAGCCAAAAGAAAAGGAAAAAAAAAAGTGGAAGGCGATTAGCGTGGCTTGCAGAAAATGATAAGCTGCTCACTGTGATCTTAAGGAGGTGGGCAATGGAGCAAGGGGAGGGCAGGAGTGCCCCCCCCTTCCCTGATGCTATTTTCCACATTGGGGCAAAGAGCTTCTCCCTCTTGGTTCAGCTTAGTCTCGGCTGGAGGGATTTGGGTCACGGGTTGCAGACTGAGCAGGCAGCTCAGATTAGTTGGAAAACCCTCAACCAATTTGAAATGAATTTAAAGTGAGTCAAACCCAGAGGAGCCCATGCCTTCTGAGACCTGGTGGCATGGCTGGAGAAGGGAGGGTAGAGATGACTCCACTGTGATTTCTGCTCATTTTAAAGCCTTCCCGGCAGGCTCAGCCTCCAAGCTCAGGGATTTCCCACTTAGGGGTGAGAAATCACTGGTGGGTCCCCCAGCAGCAGGACAAAGGGAAAGCGACCAGATTCGCCCAAGGGGCCAGGCAGAGTGATTTTAGTGACCAAGGACAATTCCATCAGCCCTCCCTCATGCTGTTCCTCACAGTGGTAATTATAAGTAATCATGAATAGTAATGGTAACAATAAGTAATAATAATAAATAAATAATGGTAATCAAAAGTAATAATAACAATAATGGTAAAAATAAGGGCAGCTATCTGTTGTGTGCCTTCTGTGTGTCAGACACTGCTCTGAGCACTATAGTGTGTATATTATCCCATTTTAATCCTCATAGCAACCCTGCAAAAGAAACATTCACTTACTTAACAAGTATTTACCTATCGAATGCATTCTGTGTGCCACAAGCTGTGCTGTAGGTGCTGGCAATATCATAAGGAATTTACAACCGTGGAGGAGTTACTATCCCACTCTACAGATAAGGAAACTGAGGCTCAAAGAAGTAAAGCAAGTTTCGATCAAAGTGCTCCCATATACTTCAGCCAGTTAATGAAGGCACCACCACAAACCCCACACACACACACCTGAGGCTGCATATTGAAAAGTGGTAGTGTTCAACAACTAGCAGACAGCACCCCAAGTACGAGCCTTTACAGGAAGTTATTTTCTTTCAGCAAGAAATTGAACATCTTTTCTATCTTGAGGACAGGTTCCCTTATTAAACAAGCACTGATTTGTCTGTTACTTCATACGTAAGCTAGTCCGCAAGTTCTCTGAGCAAGAGTTTTCCAGAGCAAATGTAAGCAGAGTCCACCTCAGCACCTAGGGAAATAGATGGGAATAAAAGCGGACATGGGAATAAAAGGTAAACTGAGGTACAACAGCATTAAGTAATTCTCATTTGATCGGAATCACATCTAGGATTTCATCCATCCAGAATCACAAAGTGTTAGAACCAGAAAGGAAACTCATCCACCCCTGAAGTGCACCCTGTGGATGCCCAGCCCCCGCCCTGCATTCACTGCTTCTTTTGGTAAGAAACCCCCATTTTCACAAGGACAGCCACACCTCCCTCTTACAGCCCCTTTACTGTAGAAAAGCCGGTGCCTGCCGTGCCAGCTCCAGTCAGGCATCCCATTCCCTGGCCCCAGGTACCAATTCAGAGATGGGCTTGCTGTGGATGGGCCAGTGTTTGATGAGTGGCAGGCAGAGGCTCACTGAGCTTCTGGAAAAAAGCATCCTTGCTCTCCTGAGACAGTGTCTGCTCTTTGCCCTGAAGCTGAAGTTCTGCGGACGCAAAGCAGACAGCCTGGAAGAAACTGAGTCTTGAGCCCATCACTGAGCCACTGAGTCAAACCAACCTGGGAGCCCCCGCTTACTTTGCATTTTCCAATAAATCCCACCACCACCCCCGTTATGGGTTAAGCCTATCTGAGTGGAGTTAATGTCACAGAGGAGCAGGGGCCGATAGGAGGCCAAACCTGTCCTCTTACAGGAAGAAACTGAGGCCCAGAAAGGTCCAATGTTATGCTCAGGGTCACACATCCAGGGGAGGGAGGGGTCAAACTCTTTTCGGAAGTCTCCAGAAGGAAGAATAGGATTCTATCATAGTTTCAAATTTCACTGAAAATGGACTCCTGTCACTGATTTTCCACGGGGGACGAAGCTCCCAAATTGAAGCTATCCAGAAAAACAAATACGGTGCCGTTGAGGAAGCTGCACCCCCCGTCAGGAAGTGTTCAAGCAGAAAGGACACAAAGACGAAGTGGCAGAACTGCAGAGGGAGATCAGGTCTCCTGGAGGTGGCTGTTCTAGACGCCCCTAACTGCAGGACTGGAAGGGATTCAAGAAGCCACCGTGTTAGCGCCCAAGAGTCCTTTCAACTTGGAGTGCGTCTGCAGAACCAGGACCAGCACGCTGAAGCTGACTCCTGGTCCAGAGCTCTGCCTACCATGTCACCCTAGTTCCCCTAATGAAGCCTGGGGCGGGAGTATCAAGGAAATGGGAGGCAGCCTAGTGTCACGGCTAAGAGAACTGGCACAGGGTAAAGGACTAGCCCTTAGACCTATGAAAAGATGCTCAATCTCAGGCATAGTAAGAGAAAGGCCTACCGAAACTGCACTAAGGTACCACTTTTTTTTTCATCTATCAGACAAACTGTTCAGCTGGCGAGGCTGAGTAGAAAGAGACACTCTCAGCCTTGCTGGTGGAGCGTCTACTGGTATGAGCACTGTGGAAGATGGTTTAGTGGCACCTGTCAAAATTATAAATGCTCATAGCCTGTAATTTAGCAATCCCACTTTATCCTACAGACATACTCGCATGTGTATGAAATGATGTGTATACAAATATAATCACTGCACTGGAATAACAAAAGATAAAAAGTCCGCTATAGAGGACTGGGTAAATACTATGAATCATCAATACGATGGAATACTATGCAACCATAAGGGGAAAAAATGAGGACACTCTATGAACCGCTCCGGAAAGAATTTATGTTGTTAAGGTGAGAAATTCCTGGAAAGAGGAAAATGCATAATAGCGTGTAAAATATATTAGCTTTCAATCTAAAAAAGAAAAAAAGGGGTATAAATGAACTTACCTACGAAACAGAAACATAGTCACAGATGTAGAAAACAAACTTATGGTTACCAGGGGTAAGGGGCAGGGAGGGATAAATTAGGAGATTGGAATTGACATATACACACTACTATATATAAAATAGACAACTAATAAGGACCTACTGTATAGCACAGGGAACTCTACTCAATACTTGTAATGGCCTATATGGGAAAAGAATCTAAAAAGAGTGGATACATTATATCTATAACTGAATCACTTTGCTGTACACCTGAAACTAACACAACATTGTAAATCAACTATACGCCAATAAAATTTTTAATAAATAAAATATATTAGCTTTCAGTAAAGGAAAGAAAATATTATGTGTTATAAATACATAATATATTTGCATAAACCCTAAAAGGAAACCAATAAAAGTGATGATGGCTGTTTGTGTGAGCTGGGTGGCTGGGAGTTGGGGTGGGAGTGAAACTTTGCACTATTTACTCTTTTATATTGTTTGAGCTGGGTGGCTGGGAGTTGGGGTGGGAGTGAAACTTTGCACTATTTACTCTTTTATATTGTTTGAAAATATATACAAAAAGGAAAACCTTTAGTGTGTGGAGTCTGATAGGCCTAGGTTTAAATTCTAACTACACAGGGACTTCCCTGGCAGTCCAGTAGTTAAGACTCTGTGTTTCCACTGCAGGTGGTGTGGGTTCGACTCCCAGTTGGGGAACTAAGATCTCACACGCTGGGCAGCGCGACCAAAAAAAAAAAAAAAAAAATTCTAACTACACAGACTGTTACATGCAAGTTAAGTAATGCTTATTTCATACATTTTCCCTTAATTATGAATAAAAGTTTTAGTTTTAAAAGGTCACAGATAAACCACATGGGGGTTACTCAGATTTTTTTTTTTTTTTTTGATGTGGTAGAGAAAACGCAGGTGGACCTTGGCTAGACTTATTCCTCTAAATGCCAGTTTCCTCAAAGGAACATAATGATACCATTTGGAGGGCACTGTGAAAGTTAAATGAGGTAATGCTGAAATCACTTAGCACAGGGACTGGTGCATAACAAATGGTTAATAAATGCAGATTTTACTACTCCTAAAATAGACAATTTTAATCAAAACCATAGAGGAAAGGCGTTTTGAGACTAAATAATAATGGCATTGTAGCTGCCTCTATCTGACACGTACATCCGATAGCACAAGCGAACATCACAGGAGAAGGAACAGCTTACTAAGGTAAGAAACACCAAAACATTGTCGAGATTCTCCTCCTGCACTCGCTGATCAGGGAGGATAGATTAAATAACCAGCGGCAGATTTGAAAATCTGGTTTTGGTGAAATGTTCAAAATATTGCAGAAGAGCAAACTCTTAACAATCAATAAACCTCCCAGGAAACCTAGCAGGAGTACTGTCTGACAAGATACCTCTATATGTGACCATATATCAACTCCAGTTATTTACTGGAGAAATGATTATATAATGAAAAGAAGAAGAAAATCAAATTTGTTATTTAATAGTTATTGTAATTTCCTACATATTCACTTTAAAAAACAGATAGATGTAATAGACATGGTTTCTGCCTGCTCATCATCTCCTTGGGAAACTGCTTCCCCTCCCCAGCCTTCAGTCCTTGGATTTGGGGAGACACCTGACCCACACCTGTTTAATGAGACAATTTCAATTCCCTGGCCAAAGGGATTATTCAGAGTGGGCATAGGACCCAAACACAGACAATTAGAGGCAATTCTGGGACTCAAGCCAAGATTATCAGAACGTAAACGATTTCTTCCCACTGAGTTTACCTCACTGGGAAACTATAAATTTGGAATGGCTAATGGCCATCTCTGCCACCTCATGGGGAAAGCTCTGCTGGATGGTCCCACGAGGTCTCTGCTGAGAGCCCAAAGCATTTGTCCCCAGAGCGTCTCTGACACCAACACCAACAGGAAGCTTCTCATCAAACTTGCATGACAGCCCAGAAATGCCAAGGAGGTAACACCCCCAGGTGCAGTCTCAACCAGTGGGGGCAGAAGCCAGAGGTAAACGTCAATCCTTCTAAGGGTAAATTCTCAGCAGACAAATGTGAAAGGCTTTTTGACGGTCCTCAGAAGGGCTGGGTCACAATCAAGCCACAGTTGCCCACAGCAGTGACTTTGACAGCATACCTGTATTAGTCAGGATTCTCTAAAGAAACAGGACCGACAGAATATATACATAGTGAGGGGGATCTCATTGAAACAATTGGCTCATGCGATTGTAGGGGCTGGCAAGTCCAAAATCTGTTGAGCAAGCCAGCAGGCTGGAGATTCAGATAAAGGCTGATATTGCACTTTTGAGTCTGAAATTCATAGACTGAAACCCAGCCAGGGGTTCTGTATTGCAAGCTAGAGGCAGAGTTGTCACTGCTTTGGAAAACTTCAGTCTTTATTTTTAGGCCGTCAACTGATTGGACGAGGCCCACCCACACGATGGAGGGTAATCCGCTTTACTTAAAGTCAACTGATTTAAATGTTAACCACATCTAAAGGATACCTTTACGGCAACATCTAGACTGGTGTTTGAACCATTGGGCACTATAGCCTAGCCAAGTTGACTCATAAAACTGACCATCACGATGCTCTTAGATCAGCTTTTTCTCCTTCATTCTCCCCACTCTCTCACTTCTACTCCCTGAAATCACTTCCCAAGCTGCATTCAAGCTCTCATCTCAGGCTCTGCTTTCAGGGGAGCCCAGCATCCACCACATACAACATAAGTGGTCATTTTCCCCAGCTCCAACTCCTCAGAGATCTCACTATTTTAATCATTTCACACTTCTTTCCAGTGGCTTTCAAAAGCACTTTGATTACATACATGTAGCATAACTATAATATATAATACAAAGCAGTATTAAATAAGTGAGTGCTACAGTCTAAATACTATGACTGTTTGGAGAAGAGGATGGTCAGAAAAGCTTTTAATAAGAAGAGGAAATTTTATCTGGGACTTGTAAGATGTGGAAGATTCAGACGGGTGGAGAAGAGAAGGCAGGTGCTTCCAGGACATGGGCCACATAATAATAGCTGACAATTTAGTGAACACATACTACATGCCAACCAATCTTCTAAACCCTGTACGTGGATTAACTCACCTAATACTCACAATAACTTTGTGAAATATGCATATTACTTATACTTTACAGACAAGGAAACAGACATAGAGAAGTTTAAGGAACTTGGCCAAGGTTCCATGGAGCTGGGATTAAAACTCAGCAGGCCAACACCAGGTCCCACACCAATAACCACTACCCTCCACCCCTCTCCCTAAGCTAGGATGTGTCTCTTTTGAGCTGAGATCAGGAGCTAGGTTTTTTTGTTTGTTTGTTTTTCATGCTTTGCTTTTTGTTTTTGTGGCTGTGCCACACGGCATGTGGGATCTTAGCTCCCCGACCAGGGACTGAAACCGCACCCCCTGCACTGGAAGCGTGGAGTCTTAACCACTGGATCACCAGGGAAGTCCCAGGAGCTAGGTTTTTAGCTGTTCTAATTGTGATAAAATACACATAACATAAAATTTACCATCTTAACCATCTTTAAGTATTCAGTTCAGTAGCGTTAAGTATATTCACACTGCTGTCTAACCAGAAATTCTTCCTCTCACAAAACTGCAACTGTATACCCATTGAACAATTCCTTATTTCCCCCTCCCCCAAGAAGCCCCTGGGAACCACTATTCTGCTTTCTGTTTCTCTGAGTTCGCCTACTCTGAAAATCTCATACAAGTGGCGTCATACGGTATTTATCCTTTCGTGTCTGGCTTTTTTCACTTAGCATGATGTCTTCAAGGTTCATCTATGTTGTAGTGTGTGTCAGAATTTCCTTCCTTTTTAAGGCTGAATAATATTCTGTTGTTTTTGTATCCCACAATTTGTTTATCCTTCACCAGCCAATGGACATATGGCTTGCTTCCACCTTTTGGCTATTGTGAGTAATGCTGCAATGAATATGGTTGTGCAAATATCTCTTCAAGACCCTCTTGCAACTCTTTTGGGTATATGCCCAGAAGGGGAATTACTGAATCATATGGTAGCTCTATTTTTTTTAATTTTTTGAGGAACTGTCATACTGTTTTCCACAGCAGCTGCACTATTTTGCATTCCCACCAACAATGCACAAGTGTTTCAATTTCTCTACATCCTCAGAGGAGCCCACCTTTCTGAATTTGATGTGAAGGCAGGACATTGAGTGGAACTTCCCAGCAAACAGTCAAAGATACTGACCAGGACTCAGGTGACAGGATAGTACTCCAGACAGATCTGGAATGTATCCAACAAGAAATGAGAGAAGCCATGAAAGATAAATGTGTTCGCTGATGACAGAGCAGGAGGAGAACGGGAGATGAGGACTAAGCCTGGGGGAGTAGCCCAGTCGGGTGGCACATTAATCCACAAGTGGCAGTTGCTAATTGTTTTTTAAAAGCTCATTCTCTAACTTAAACATTTCCCTGCAGTCCCTACATTTGCTTAGCAAACCCTTTTGCATATTAAAATAAATACTAACTTCTCTCTGATGGAGCTACCTAAAATCAAAATTAGAGACACCAGTGATAGTTAACATCTGGAGAGGTTTTCATTTTTCGTATATGTAATCCTTATAACAACCCTGCAGGATCAACATTATTATTCTACTGTAGTCTTACAATGGGGAGGCAAAGCAATGAATGCCCCTGGGAGAAGAACAAACTCTCCGGGCCTTCTTGCATATTCTCACCCAGGGTGGGGGGATTAGAAGAAAATGAGATTTCCAGCACCGAGAACGAGGCATTCGCTAGTTGGCAGGAACACTGTGCATTTAAAGTGTATGCACAAAGATCAGTGGTTGTCAGGGGTTTGGGGAGAGACGGGGATGAATAGGTGAAGAATTGGTGATTCTCAGGGCAGAGAAATTATTCTGTAGGATACTGCAATGGTGGGTACAAGTCATTACACATTTGTCAAAACCCGTAGAACCTACAACACAAAAAGTGGATGCTCATGTAAACAACACAGTTTAGTAAGTATTGATAATAACTAACTTAGACTTGTTAAGTAATAGAATCCGGACCCAAACTCAGATCTTCTGATGCTAGAGTCTGCAGTCCCTCTATTATTCCACCCCACTACTCTAGAAGAATAAGGTTTTCTTTCATATTTAAATGTTTTTCTACCTTCTAAAGCCCCCAGTTCTCTCACCATTACACAGAAGTTGATTGCAATGCACACAGCGCAGGCACTTGCATGCATGATCACATCTGAGTTTCCTCCATCCAGATCCTGTGGCTTAGCTCCTCAGGCCACATTTTCAATGTGGGGCAGGACCCTCTGCCCAGGGCTAGCCCTACCCATAATCATACCAATAAACACACCCAGAAAATCAAGGCAAGGGTGAGGACAGAGATATTAAACCACATAGGGATACCTAGGACTTTATGTCCTTCAAAAGAAAGACCTTTTTGTTTGTGGAGGAAGAATAAGATGGAATCGGTCATTCAATAAACATTTATTGGGGCCCTGGGAAACATACATGAGTAAGACATAGTTTTTGTCCTCAATAAGATCACTGTCACAGGGGTGGGGTGGGTAAGGCCAGTCAGCCTATAATTACATGCAGGGGTAATACTCAGAATATTTTACAACTGGAAGAGCACAGAAGCCAACCAATCAGAACGGATGTTCAACTATTCAGAACACACCCCAAGTCATAAATAAGCCACCTGGACATATCCATGTGTATTAGTCAGCTCAGGCTGCCATAACAAAATATCATAGATTGGGTGGCTTAAGCAACAGCAATTCAGGGAGAGAACTGGGTAGGAGATACAGATTTTGAGAGAAAGGAGAACTTAATGGCTAGGAACAGGGGCTCTGTAGACAGACTACCTGACTTTAAATCCCAGCTCCCACTTTCTTTTTTTATTAAGAGATTTTTAAGAGGTTTTTTTTTTTATTGAAGTATAGTTGATGTACAACTTTATATAAGTTACAGGTGTACAATACAGTGATTCACAATTTTTAAAGATTATGCTCCATTTATAGCTATTATAAAATATTGGCTAGATTCTGTGTACAATATATCCTTGTAGCTTATTTTATACATAATACTTTGTACCTCTTACTCTCCTACCTCTGTATTGTCCCTCCCCCTTTCCCTCTTCCCACTGGTAATGACTAATTTGTTCTCTACATCTGCGAATCTGCTTCTTTTTTGCTGTATTCACTAGTCTGTTATATTTTTTAGATTCCACGTGTAAGTGATGTCATACAGTATCTGTCTTCCTCTACTTATTTCACTTAGCATAACACCCTCCAAATCCAATCATGTTGCTGCAAATGGCAAAATTTCATTCTTTTTTATGGCTGAGTAGTATTCTGTTGTATATATATACCACATCCTTTTTATCCATTCATCTATTAGCAGACACTTAGGTTGCTTCCACATCTTGGCAATTGTAAATAATGCTGCTATGAACACTGCGGTGCATGTATCTTTTCAAATTAGTGTTTTTGTTTTTTTCAAACATATACCCAGGAGTGGAACTGTTGGGTCATATAGTAGCTCTATTTTTAGTTTTTTAAAAAACCTCCATACTGTTTGCCACAGTGGCTGCACCAATGTACATTCCCACCAACAGGACGTGAGAGTTCCCATTTCTCCACACCCTCTCCAGCATTTGTTATATGTGTTCTTTTTGATGATGGCCATTCTGACAGGTGTGAGGTGATATCTCATTGCTGTTTTGGGTTTTTTTCTCTCATTGTTGTTTTGATTTGCATTTCCCTGATGATCAGCGACGTTGAGCATCTTTTCATGTGCCTGTTGGCCATCTGCATTTCTTCTTTGGAAAAAGGTCTATTCCGGTCTTCTGCCCATTTTTAAAATCAGGTTATTTGTTTTTTTGATGTTGAGTCATATGTCCCAGCTCCTACTTTCAAGCTGTGTGACTTGGAGCAAGTTACCTAATCATGCTGTGCCTCAGTTTCCTTGTATGTAAAAGAGGGTAATAATGATACCAAACTTGTCGAAAAAGGAGAAGGAAGAGGCAGAGACAAAGAAGAAACAGATGAAACCGCATTTCATCATTCTGATCCGCAACAATGATTTCCAGCAATATGTCTTTCAGCTCACTTATTCGTTCTTCTACCTTATTTTTTCTTCTATTGATTCCTTCTAGTGTATTTTTCATTCCAATTATTGTATCGTTCATCTCTCCTCTTTGTTCATTCTTTAAATCTTCTAGCTCTTTGTTAAACATTTCTTGTATCTTCTCAGTCTGTGCCTCCCTTCTTTTTTGGAGATCTTGGATCATCTTTACTATCATTCCTCTGAATTCTTTTTCAGGCAGATTGCCTATCTCCACTTCACTTAGTAGTTCTTCTGGAGTTTTATCTTGTTCCTTTGTCTGGAACATATCTCTGCCGTCTCATGTTGTCTGACTTTCTGTGTTTGTGGTCTCTCTTTCTCAGGCTGCAGGTCTGTAGTTTTTCTTGCTTCTGATACCTGTCCACTGGCGGGTGGAGCTGGGTCTTGTCCCTGTGGTGGGCTCGGCCGTGTCACAGGGTATGTTTAGAGGCAGCTGCACACTCAGGACAACGTTAGGCAGCCTGTCTGCTGATGGCTGGGGCTGTGTTCCCACCCTGTTGGTTGTTTGGTCTGAGGCGTCCCAGCCCTGGAGCCGGCCAACCGTTGGGTGAGGCCAGGTCTCAGTGCCAAAAGGGTGGCCTCCAGGAGAGCTCACACCAATGAATATTCTCTGGGGCCTCCGCCAGCAGTGTCCCCGCCCCGACAGTCAGCCACAGCTGACCCCCGCCTCCCTAGGAGACCCTCCAAGACCCGCAGGTAGGTCTGGCCCAGGATCTTATGCAGTCACTGCTTTGACCTGGGTTCCAATGCATGAGAAACCTCGTGTGCACCCTCCAAGAGTGGAGTCTGTTTTCCCCAGTCCTGTGGAGCTCCTGCACTCGAGCCCTGCTGGCCTTCAAAGCCAGATGCTCCAGGGCTCCTCCTCCCCATGCCAGACCCCCAGGCTGGGGAGCCTGGTGCGGGGCTCAGAGCTCTCACTCCTGTGGGAGAACCTCTGCAATATAATTATTTTCCAGCTGGTGGGTCGCCCACCTGGCACGTATGGGATTTGATTATATCGCGAAAGCGCCCCTCCTACTGTCTTATTGTGGCTTCTTCTTTGTCTTTGGATGCAGAGTATCTTTTTCAGCAGGTTCCAGTCTTTTTAGTCAACAGTTGTTCAGCAGTTAGTTGGGATTTTTGGTGTTTTCATGACAGGAGATGAGCTCAAGTCCTTCTACTCCACCATCTTGTCTCTAAGGGCAAGAAACCACATTTCTAAGAAGGCAGTGCTCAGAGATATTTGTGCACCCGTGTTCATAGCAGCAGCATTCACAACAGCCAAAAGGTGGAAGCAACCCAAGTGTCATCCATCGATGCATGGATGGGTAAACAAAATGTGGTGTATACATACACTGGAATAATACCCAGCACTACAAAGGAAGAAAATTCTGACACACACTGCTACATGGATGATCCTTGAGGACATTACACTAAGTGAAAGAAGCCAGTCACAAGATGACCAACATTGCATGATTCCACTTATATGAGGCCGCTAGAGTAGTAGTCAAATTCTAGAGAGACAGAAAGCAGAATGATGGCTACCTGGGGCAGCAAGGGAAGGGAATGAGTAGTTGTTATTTAATGGATATAGAGTTTCAGTTTTGCAAGATGAAGCTCTGGAGATTGGTTATCCAACAATGAGAATATATGTAACATTACTGAACTATACACATAAAATGGTTAATATGGTATATTTTGTTACATATATTTTGCCACAATTAAATTTTTTTTTAATTTTAACGAGGGAGTGGTCGACAGTACTGAATTCTGCTGAGAAGTCGAGAGATCAGAACCAGAAAAGGGCCCTTGGCCTAATCAAAAGGCAGTAGTTGGTAAGGCTTCGAGAACAGCAATGAGGCTGAGAAACATGACTGTAGTGGTTTCTGGAGGGAGCGGGAGATGAGGAGGAAACAGAAAGCCAAGAAGCTTGCCTATAAAGGGGTCTAAAACATGTGTCCACAGCCAAGAGAAATGGAGGCTGTGAAAAGGGACTTCTTCCCTCTTTATTAAATTCCTCTTTAAAACTGCAAAATGAAGGCATGCTCACCAAAACCACTTACGCAACACGGCGACCCACAGAGAAAACATCAATGATCCTCCCTCCCCGCTCCACTCCACCCAGGTTACCTGTGTCCACAGCCCAGTAGTGCTCCATGCTTACACTGACATGAGTTAATGTACAGTATGTGCAAAGGCTCTGAAACAGAAGCAGGCTGTGTCCAAGGAAAAGTCTATGCCATCAGAGAACATGAGCAAGGAAGATGGGGTAGCTTGGGGAGGGAGAAGTGAGGTCATGAAAGACCCTGTGGGCCTGTACTTTATTCCAAGCGTGATAAGAAGTTATGAGAGGATTGGGGAAGGGGGAGATAGGATCTTTGTTGTGGTCTCAGAAATTACTCAGACTGCTGGGTAAAGAGTAGACTATGGCAAAGGTTGAAGTAGGGAGGTTAACTACGAGGCCCTAGCAAAGGTCCTGGTGAGAGTCAGCGTGGGCATCAGCAGAAAAGCTACAGACAACAAGTGCTGGAGAGGGTGTGGAGAAAAGGGAGCCCTCCTGCACTGCTGGTGGGAATGTAAATTGATACAGCCACTATGGAGAACAGTATGGAGGTTCCTTACAAAACTAAAAATAGAACTACCATAGGACCCAGCAATCCCACTACTGGGCATATACCCAGAGAAAACCATAATTCAAAAAGACACATGCACCCCAATGTTCATTGCAGCACTATTTACAATAGCCAGGTCATGGACGCAACCTAAATGCCCATCAACAGATGAATGGATAAAGAAGATGTGGTACATATATACAATGGAACATTACTCAGCCATAAAAAGGAGCAAAATTGGGCCATTTGTAGAGACGTGGATGGATCTAGAGACTGTCATACAGAGTGAAGTAAGTCAGAAAGAGAAAAACATGTATCGTATATTAACGCATATATGTGGAACCTAGAAAAATGGTACAGATGAACCTGTTTGCAGGGCAGAAACAGAGACAAAGATGTAGAGAACAAACGTATGGACACCAAGGGGGGAAAGCGGCGGGGGGTGGTGGTGATGGTGGGATGAATTGGGAGATTGTGATTGACATGTATACACTAATATGGATAAAATAGATAACTAATAAGAACCTGCTGTATAAAAAATAAATAAAATAAAATTCAAAAACAAAAGTCCTGGTGGGGCTTGCCTGGTGACGCAGTGGTTGAGAGTCCGCCTGCCGATGCAGGGGACACGGGTTCATGCCCCGGTCCAGGAAGATCCCACATGCCGCGGAGCGGCTGGGCCCGTGAGCCATGGCCGCTGAGCCTGCGCGTCCGGAGCCTGTGCTCCGCAACGGGAGAGGTCACAACAGTGAGAGGCCCGTGTACAGCAAAAAAGAAAAAAAAAAAGTCCTGGTTAGGAAGACCATGGCTTGGTCCAAGATGACAGGATGGGGGTGGTGAGAAGGGACTGGATTCAGAACACATTTTGAAGGGAAAGAGGACAGAACTTGCCCCTGGATTCTGCCAATTTCTCAGAGTGGTTAAGAAAAGACCCCAAACTCACATAGGTTGGAAGAGGTAGAGCCAGGATTCAAAACCAACTCACCTATTCAACAAATGTTTAACAGGCATCTGTGGGAGACACTGAGGGATGGAACAGTGGATGAAACACAGTCCCACCCTCGTGAAGCCCCATCCTCTGGACAGCCAGCACAGCACAGCACGGCCACCTAAGCCAGGCGGCCAGGTTCACGGCCAAGTCCTGCTGCTCAGCAGCTCTGTGACCTTGGGAAGTTATGTGACCTCTGTGTGCTTCAATGTGAAATAACAGAAAATATACACACTGATCTCCGTCCCTGGCTCCTGGCACGAGCTAAGACCCTTGGAATTTCCTAAGTCATAAGAACAGTAGGAGCATCTTCTGTTCTGATATTTGGCCTTTGACCCTAGTTCCTGACACAGAGCTCCTAAATCCCTTGGAATTTCCTGGGTGACAGGAATGTCTTTTGTTTAATGGGGTGACTCTTGGTGGGCTCTTGGATAACTTCAGGACGGGGGCTGGTCACCAGAAAGACAAAGCCATGATTAGAAGTTTGGAACTTTCAGCCCCTTCTCCATGGAAGGGGAGAGGGGCTGGAGACTGACTTAATGATCAGTCATGCTTACGTGATGAAGCCTCCACAAAAATCCCCAAAATGTGGGATTCGAGGAGTTTCCTGGTTAGTGAACCCATGTGCTAACATGGGTTAGCACATGGGTGGGTAGGACACCTCAACTCCACCAAGATAGAAGCTCCCGGGCCTGGGACCCTTCCAGACCTTGCCTATGTAGCTCTTCATCTGGCTGCTCACCTGTGTCCTTGATCATATCCTTTATTATATAATAAACCAGTAAACATAAGTGTTTCCTTGAGCTCTGTGAGCTGTTCTAGCAAATGACTGAACCCAAAGAGGGGGTCATGGGAACATCTGATTTATAGCCAGTTGGTCAGAAGCACAGATGACAGCCTGGATTCGCAACAGGCATTGAGTGGGGTGGGGACAGTCTGGTGGGACTGAGCCCTTAACCTGTGGAGTCTGCGCTAACTCCGGTTAGTGTCAGAACTGCACTGAACTGGAGGACACCCACAAGGTGTCAGCGGATTCCTAGGTGTGGAACACCCACACATCTGGCGTCAGAAGTACCAGTGAGTGAGAGAGTAAAGGAGAAACACAGGCGTGGTTTTTCCTCCTCATCATCCTCCCTCCCTCACTGCTCACTGTGAATAGATGACTTAGTATAAAAGAGTGCTTAGAATAGTACCTGACACAGAGGAAAGGCTTTATAAACGTTAGAGATTATTACTGCAGAAGTCAAGCTCTTAACCATCACACTGTCGGGCCTCAGTTTTCATTTCCCATCCTGACGATGCAAATTAACAGTGCATTTCTTCCTTCGTTCAACCAAACTGAGAAAGCAATGTTGACGGTCCAATGGCAAATGACTCTATAAACACCAGAATTTATTAATAATAGTAATAATAATAAATATTAACTAATATCTATAAATTAGAAAAATTGCAATGTGTCAATTAATTAGAAAGAATGCCGTATATTTTATATGTCTTGGTATGTATGTGCACTGAAGTAGAATGACAAAAGATAGGCCCCAAAATAATGTCACTGCATGGTAGGACCGTGATGGGATGAAGGATAATACTTGATTGCTTTTTTTTTTTTAAGTTCACCATAATGAGACTGGATTCATTTCCTAACCATAAAAGCAACCATAAACGTTATGTGTTAACGTTTTAATAGCCGGGCAAAGGATGTATAAGTCCAAAGGAAACGGGAATGCACCCATGTCCTTTCCCTTTGCTTTCATCTCAGGATGTGCCCTGAAACATGAAAAGGCACCAACTATTCACCATTGTCCCAAGGTGAGATTACACAGGGATGACTCAGAAGTGGCTTCTGACACCAGGCAGCTCCTGAACCAGGAGAGAACAGGAGAGCAGGCAGCAGCCAGCCAGCTCCGCAGAGAATCCTCACTCTCTGAAGGAACTGGGGGCGAGGGGGCGGCGTGGCAGGGTCGAGAGAGCTAACAGCATGTTCTCACCCTGAACCACACAAGGCCAGACGCCTAATTAATCATGTGAATTGCAAAGAGGGAACTTTAAGCAAACAGGCAGACCTAACACACTGTGGAATTAAAGAACATCCAAGTTTAGAAACCCCCAGTCTGACTCCCTCTACGTGCAATAAAAATCAAAAACCCTCAGCATCAAGACTTGCTTTGCTTCAGCTCCCCACAGAGCCCTGCACAAGGCCAGGTACACAGGAAATGCTGTGCTTTGATTATTTTAATCGATATCTCTTTTCCCTACCCAACATCTATTGCTCCTTTTCCTGATAAAAAGCCTCAGTTTCCATTTGAGGAACCATCCCTTTCACGGCTCTTGGTAGGCCTGTCAATCAAGGTGACCTTCCTCCCCCTGCCCAGCAGGTAGGCACTGAGCCTAAGCCAAGCCAGTCAGATGCTCTCTTCCTCGAATAGAGGCGGAGTAGATTCCACCAACAAGCCTTTCATGGGCTCAAGTTTTACCCAAATCCCTAGAGCTGAAACAGTCTATCGTTTTAGAGTCCTGGTTCTGCAGCCTTTCTCCACTTCTGAGAACTCCTCAATATCCTTGCAATAAAGCCCTTTTTGATTTAAGGAAGCCAGAGTCCTGTTTCTGTTGCTTGCACCCAAAGAACCCAAACTTTGCTATTCAGCATCAAGAAGAAACTCAGATATAAACAATGAAAATAATTAGCATTGATCTGTTTACTATTAATAAACAATTTGCCCACCCATTGTCTCTTTTGCACTTACAGCAAACCAGCAGCTCAGAGAGGTTCAATGCCTTCCTCTAGGCCACACAGCTAGCAAGTGACCGAAATTTGGCCTCAGCCCAGCGTGTGAGCCTCCTGGACCAGGAGCTCTGCAGCCTGGATGGGAACCTCTGTTGCATCACCCCTCCCCACCCTAGTCAGTCCTTCTCTGGCTTTGAATTTTTCTCTACTTGCAAGTTGTGTGTAGCTAGTTTACAAATTCCTCAAGGACAACAAGAAGCTCTTTCTCCTGCTCCTCCTTTTCAGGGACAGGGCTCCACGGAGAATCTAAGTGTCCAGGCCCCATGCAAGTTTTCGATGCTAGAACCCCTCATGAAAAGTGGAGTCAGCAAATGAGCAAACCTCAGTCCTCGGCAGTATTCATGCCGGTAACATCTATCCTAAGTCCCCAGGGTACAGTGCTGTAGGACATGGAACAAAAGCTTCCATCCTAGTGAAAAAAATATTCTACAGAAGAACAATATAATAATATATTACATCTACAATATACAATTATATGTATTTATATATACAGTTGACCCTTGAACAACATGGGTTTGAACTGCACAGGGCCACAGATTTTTTTTCAATAAACAAAGCTGGCCCTCTGTATCTGCTGAGGCCAAGTCCACAGACTTGGAAGGCCAACGATGGGATTTGAGAATCTGCGGATTTTGGTGTCTGCAACTGGTCCTGGAACCAATCCCCACGACACCTAGGGATGACGGTAATATAAAACCAGGTAGTAATACATGTTCTGAAGAGAAAAAGCAAAATAAAGAGCCAGAGGTGGGGACTTCCCTGGTGGCGCAGTGGTTAAGAATCCGCCTGCCACTGCAAGGCACACGGGTTCAAGCCCTGGTCCCAGAAGATCCCACATGCTGCAGAGCAACTAAGCCTGTGCGCCACAACTACTGAAGCCCACATGCCTAGAGCCCCGTGAGCCACAACTACTGAGCCCAAGTGCCACAATTACTGAAGCCCGCGCACCTAGAGCCCGTGCTCCGCAACAAGAGAAGCCACTGCAATGAGAGGCCCGTGCACAGCAACAAAGAGTAGCCCCCGCTCACCACAACTAGAGAAAGCCCGCACGCAGGAACAAAGACCCAATGCAGCCAAAAATAAATAAATAAATTTATTTAAAAAAAAAAAAAAAAAGAGCCGGAGGTGGAGTTTTACATGGGGGGCAGGGGAGTACATTTTAGTAGAGATTGGAGCGGGGGGCTATCTGGGGAGGAGTGTGCAAAGCAAGCAAGCACAAAGGTACAGAAGGGGTTTTGGGTGTGTGCAAGGAGCTTCCCAGAGGCCAGTGCTGCCCTGAAGGGGGTAACAGTGATCGGGGGTGGGGAGGCAGGCAGAGGCCAGAGGAGGTAAGGCCACTAGGGTTTCGGTAAGGACTTGCATTTGGTCCCAAGTGTGATTGGGAGCTATGGGAGGGTTGGGGTACGGGGAGAGAAGACAATAACATCATCTGACTTCTGTTTGAAAAAGTCATTCTGGCTGGTGGAAACAACCCAAATGTCCATCACTGCATGATGGCAAAACAAAATGTGGTATATCCATACAGTGGGATATTGTTTGGCCGTAAACAAGAATGAAGTACTAATACATGCCAGACACACACCAAGAAAGACATACTGTATGATTTCATTTATAGGAAAGACCCCAAATAGGCAAGTCCATAGAGACAGAAAGCAGCTTAGTGGTTGCCAGGGGGAGAGGGGATGGGGAGTGACTGGAGATACAGAGTTTCCTTTTTGGGGTAATGAAAATGTTCTGGAACTAAAGAGTGATGATGGTCACACAACACTGTGAATGGACTAAATGCCACTAAATTAGACACTTTAAAATCATTAAAATGGCGACTTTCACACTCTGTGTATTTAAATATTTTAAACAATCTAAAAATAATTGAAAAATAAAAAGCTCATTCTGGCTTATGTATGCAGAGAAGGGATGGGGAAAGAAGGAAACAGAGACCAATAGGAAAGTTCATCCAGCTCTGCCTCCGGCTTTCGCAGATTCCTTCCCTTCTCCAAGCCTCAAATCCTTCATCCATGAAAATGGAAATTCTCTGGGTACATGGACATGTACGGCTGAGTCCCTTTGCTGTGCACTTGCAACTATCACAACATTGTTAATCGGCTCTACTCCGATATAAGAGAAAAAGTTTAAAAAAAGAAAAGAAAATGGAAATTCTCACAGGCCCAAACTCTTGGGCTTGGTGAGAGGATTAGAATACTTTTGAAGTGACCCAGGGCTCAGCCCATGGATCTTTCCTCTTTCTGACTCAGACTCACTCCCCTGCAGATCTCATCCAGGTTCATGGCTTTGAATTCCATCTCTCAACTTAACTCCAGCCAGCTGTCTCACCTGAGCTCCAGCTGGCTGACTCAGCATCTCCACTTGAGAGTCTAACAGGCACCTCCAGCTTACCGTGTCCAAAACAAACTGTTGAGCTCTGCCCCTCCCCTAATGTTCAACCTTGCTCCCTATCTCTGTACATGAAAACTCCATCCTTCCAGGTGGAGGGCACATATCTAGGAGTCCTTGACTTACCTCTCACGCTTATCCAATCAGTAAATGCAAACGACTCTGCCTTCAGAATACATCCAGAATCCGACCCCCTTCTGGTCCAAGCCACCATCACCTCTAGCCTGGATTACTGCAGTAGCTTCCTGTCTCTCCCAGCTTATGCTGTTGGCCCCTTCACGCTGTTCTCAACATGGCAGCTCCAGAGATCCTGTTCAAATATAAGTGGTACCATGTCAACCCTCTGCTCAACCAAAAATGTGCCCACTGAAGACCCTTGCATTTGTCCCTTCCACCTGCTCTCCCAGATACCCATGTGATTCATGCCCTTGCTTCCCCCGTGTCTACATTCAAAGAGACCTTCTCAGCGAGGTATCTGCTGGCCACCCATTTAGGGTTGCCAGATAAAGTACAGGATGCTCAGATAAACAAAGAGTAACTTTTTAGTATGACAATGTCCCATGCAATATCTGGGACATTTTTACATAGGGCAGACTTATACTTTAAAATGTTCTGTTGCTAGATGAATGGATAAAGAAGATATGGTGTCTATATATATATATATATATATATATACATATACATATATACACATACATACATACACATATACACACACACACACACACACACACACACTGGAATATTACTCAGCCATAAAAAAAGAATGAAATTTTGCCATTTACAACCACATGGATGGGTCTGGAGGGTATTACATTTAGTGAAGTAAGTCAGATAGAGAAAGACAAATACTGTATCTTATCACTTACATGTGGAATCTAAAACATAAAACTAGTGAGTATAACAAAAACAGAAACAGACTCACAGATACAGAGAACAAACTAGTGGTTACCAATAGGGAGAGGGGAGGGGGAGGGGCAGTATAGGGGTAGGGGATTAAAAAGGTAAAAACTACTGTGTATAAAATAAGCTACAAAGATGTACTGTACAGCACAGGGAATATAGCCATTATTTTACAATAACTTTAAAGAGTATAATTTATAAAAATACTGAATCAATATGTTGTACACCTGAAACTAATATAATATTGTAAATCAACTATACTTCAATAAAAAAATATAGTTAAATAAAATTATCTGTTGTTAATCTGAAATGCCAATCTAATTAGATGTCCTGTATTTTTATTTGCTAAGTCTGGTAACCCTAACTAAAAATGGTAACTGTCATCATCCCAACAGTAGTTAAGTCCCTTCCCTGCATTTATTTTTCTCCCTAGCATTTATCACCACCTAACCTAGCATATGTGTTACTCTTTTACTTTGTGTATTGTCTGTCTATACAGTAGCTACATGTGGCTACTGGGCATTTGAAATGAGGCTAGTACTACTGAGGCTCTGAATATTTTATTTTATTTCAATTAATTTCAATTTAGAAGTGGAAACTTGATTTAGTTATTGGACAACTTTAAGTGTGTTTAGAAAAACTAGCATAAGGAAAAATACTTTTCAACTATAAATTTTATGAAATCGAAATACAAATCATGTATTTCCAATGAAACTTTAGCATTCATTGTTATGAGATGCACCATAAGTGTAAATTACACATTGAATTTTAAAGATTTACCACAGGAAAAAAAATACACAGTATCTTATTAATAAATATAATTTTTTATATTGATTACATGTTGAAATGATAGTTTTCTGAGTATATTAGATTAAATATACTATTAGAATTAACTTTACCTGTTTCTCTTTACTTTTATTAATGTGCCTACTAGAAGTTTTTTGATTGTGTATGTGGCTCCCACTGTATTTCTTTTGGACAGTGCTGCCCTAGAATGTAGGCTCCTTCAGGGCTTGGTTTCCCTAAAAGCAGAGCTGAGACCAGGGTGGCGAGCCTATCGTTTCTTCTACAATGTGATACCAGGAAGCAGAAGCAAGAGACTGGGGATAGTGAGAAAGAAAAAAAAGTCAATATAAGCACGCATTACTAAGGTGGATGTTGATAACAAGAACTCCACTTCACAAGGACTTAAGAGTTACAGAAGGCCTCCCAGAATCATCTCCTGAGAGACAGGAAGCTGCAGGCTTTATCTACCAGCTCCCACCCCACTGTTGAGGGCTGCTCCCAAGGGTGTTAACACTTCTGGCTGCACCTGTTCGTGGGACAAAGAAGTTCCCGCTGTTTTGGAAAAAAACCAGAAAACCCCACAACTGGAGTCATAGGAAGCACACTGGCAGTCTGAGGCAAGCCTGGACTTGCAAGAGACTGTCCACCACATGGACAGCTGAAATCAGAGGTGGACCGAGGGGACATGATGGTGCAATTCTCTTGTTCAGCTTTTCATCCCCAAAACCTAGAACAGTGCCTGGAACATAGTAGATGTTCAATAAATAATTCTGAAAAAAAAAAAAAAAAAAGTAAATATCTGCGTTCAAAAAAACACATACAGGGCTTCCCTGGTGGCGCAGTGGTTGAGAGTCTGCCTGCCGATGGAGGGGACACGGGTTCGTGCCCTGGTCCGGGAAGATCCCACATGCCGCGGAGCTGCTGGGCCCGTGAGCCATGGCCGCTGCGCCTGCGCGTCTTGAGCCTGTGCTCCGCAACAGGAGAGGCCGCAACGGTGAGAGGCCCGCGTACCGCAAAAACAAACAAACAAACACATACACATTGAATTGCTACTATGGGCTCAGTTTACAAATGCTCAATAAATAACAGAAGAAATCCTGCCCTCACATTTCACTAGCTTTTCTGACCAGAAATTGTTCTTCTCGCTTCTTAATAAACAATTATATCAAACACCTCAACCTCCTCCTAGGTGGATGTCATGGAGACCAGTCTTTTCTGCACCTTCGTCCACAAGACCTAAGATGGCAGACGGGGTTAGAACGTGGAATACGAGTTTCCTCAGCAAGAAACGTAGTCTCCTCTTTCAGCCTATGGTCCTCAAAGGGAACAGAACAGGGCTTCCCTGGTAGCAAAGTGGTTGAGAGTCCGCCTGCTGATGCAGGGGACACGGGTTCGTGCCCCGCGGAGCGGCTGGGCCCGTGAGCCATGGCCGCTGGGCCTGCGCGTCTGGAGCCTGTGCTCCGCAACGGGAGAGGCCACAACAGTGAGAGGCCCGCGTACCGCAAAAAAAAAAAAAAAAAAAAAAAGGGGGGGGGGAACAGTACAGCTTGGGGTGTATATTCGCAGCCCATAAAAGATGCTCCAGTTTCTCTCTTATCCTATTTCATTACGCACACAGCAAGTGCTAGTAAATGCTAAACCAACACGTTCCAAGCTCCATGGAAAGGCTCCAGGACGGTCGACCGCCACCCCAGTACCAACAAAGGACCAGCCCCTGAGAAAATGCTTATGCCACCACGTTCCCCGAAACACCAATGAGACTGCACTTACTTAGGGACATAAAAAGGGTCATCTAGGCTTCCCTTGTGGCGCAGTGGTTGAGAATCTGCCTGCCAATGCACGGTACAGGGGTTTGAGCCCCCGTCTGGGAGGATCCCACATACCGCGGAGCAACTGGGCCCGTGAGCCACGACTACTGAGCCTGGGCGTCTGGAGCCTATGCCCCGCAAAAAGAAAGGCCGCAACAGTGAAAGGCCTGCGCACCGCGATGAAGAGTGGCCCCAGCTCGCCGCAACTAGAGAAAGCCCTCGCACAGAAATGAAGACCCAATACAGACAAAAATAAATTATTTTTTTTTAAAAAATGGATTAATGAATTACTAAAGAAAAGCACTGGGGGACTTCCCTGGTGGCGCAGTGGTTGAGAGTCCGCCTGCCGATGCAGGGGACACGGGTTCGTGCCCTGGTCCGGGAAGATTCCACATGCCGCGGAGCGGCTGGGCCCGTGAGCCATGGCGGCTGGGCCTGCGCGTCCGGAGCCTGTGCTCTGCAACGGGAGAGGCCTAAACAGTGAGAGGCCCGCGTACCGGAAAAAAAAAAAAAAAAAGGGTCATCTGCTACTCGTATCGACCAGCTTTCCTTAATTTATCTCTCTGAGGCAACAGGTTTCCGCCCCTAACCAAGACCCTTAATTATCCACACCCTATGACTTTTCACAGCATTCATCTCTACAAGACAGGCCTTCTAGCTGTAATTAACAGAAGAGCAACTCCTTTCGCTGCATCGGAAGGCAGTACCTTTCGTCTCCCGGATTTCCCACCCTACAGTCTCACAGCCGGTGAAACCCAAAGGTAAAGAGTGATGCTGACTCTCCTAACCAGTAAGGCTTCGGGGGTGTAGGGAGAGGGAAAGAGGAGGGGACACGACTAAAGAAAAGGAGAAAAAACAAAAACAATAAACCAA
The DNA here is from genome assembly GCF_963924675.1 of Phocoena phocoena. Taxonomy (NCBI): domain Eukaryota; kingdom Metazoa; phylum Chordata; class Mammalia; order Artiodactyla; family Phocoenidae; genus Phocoena; species Phocoena phocoena. The sequence continues at coordinate 70,854,084 of NC_089235.1, read as the reverse complement.
GTGTAAAAAGCAAGTCCACAATGGAGACTTATAAAGGAAAAGTACCTCAGAAAACATGACTTGAACGTCTGGAGGCTGGGGCGGAGCCAAAGCCAAACATACTCCGAATCCTAGTTCCTTTTCCACTTCCTAGACACGTGGAAAGACTACAGTTCCCAGCAGCCTTTGCAGTACAAGCTGGTGCCCATGTGACCATCTCCGGCCAATGGGGTACGAGGGGAAATTATAGCTGCGTCATGCTCTTCTACTCTACCCCGCCCCCCTCCCCCTGCCTTGGGAGCCTTGGGTTGAGGTGTTGGTGGCGTGCGCGACTGCGGCAGCCTGTATCAGGGCATCACTGCAGAGAGGACAGATGCCCTGGAGAGTTACCAGGTGTGGCGTGAGGCACAGACTGAGGTACTGGGCCTGCAGCGTAAGCCTGGCCTGCCCTAACAAAACAGAGGCTTTTTGTTACTTCTCGGCCATATTTAAAGGGCATCATAAAACGTTTAAGAAGCCTTACTTGAGTGAGACATTTTAAAATTACATAGCCCAAATAAATGGGGAAAATGAGATACTGAACAAGGAGGTGACTTCATTCATTTAAATCCTTGACCCAAACCTCAGTTTTCTCCTCTGTAAGATGGGAATAAAAATAACACCTACCTCAGGGAACTGCCACGAGGTTTTTTAAAAAAGAATCAATTTACACAACATTGTAAATCAACTATACTTCAATAAAAAATAATAAAATTCTTTAAGAAAAGGTAATTTATTTAACCAACACATATAGTACTTACCGTGGCCAGGCTCCGTGCTAAGTACTTTACCAATGTTAACATAGTCCATCCTTGTTTTGGTTTCTGAGGGCTACTTGTAACAAATTACCACAAACCGGGTGTCTTAAGACAGTAGAAATTTATTCTCTTACAATTCTGGAGGCCAAAAGTCTGAAATCAAGGTGTCATCAGGGCCATGCTCCCTCCAAAGGCTCTAGGGAAGTGTTGGGCTTAATAAACAGATCTGGGCTAGGAGGGAGACCTACTTTTCCTTGTATCCCACTGTGCTATTTGAATTTCTTTTACAAGGAACACACATTACTTTTTTTTTTTTTTTAACACCAATACTAGTTTAAAAAATAAACTATCTCTAACAGTGAAAAGATAGACTGTGTTTCAGGGAAAGGGAATTTCAGGAATCAGTGAGTAGCTGGGAGGGTGTATTTATTTACTTTGCTTTCATTTAATTGAGGGAGAGACCAGGGATTCCTCAGCCCTGAGTTATTTCCACCTACCCCGAAGTCATCCCTGGAAAGTCTGTCTAACTGGATGGACATCAATGGCCACATTTTCTTTCTCTTCTTTGCTCTGTTTGTTGTTATTGTGTTTTTTACAGATTTTGGAAATTGTACGTAATTAGAGATTGCTAATTATTTGTTTCTTAATTGTCCCCACTCCTTACTGTCCAAGTAGCTCCCTGGCTACAAAAGACCTCACACGCTGTCACCTCTTACCCACGGCTGTCAAGTTTTGTCTCCATAAAGTCTTTTGGTGGATTCAAAACAACAGCAGTGTCCCCATGAATTGTCACTCTTCTTGGTGTCTTAGGAGAATCAAGGCCAGTCACTAAGGCAACAGCTGGCCCAGCATTTCTCCTTTCAACAAGGTGCCCTGGCGGGGGTGGGGATAAATTGGGAGATAAGGACCTACGGTATAGCACGGGGAACTCTGCTTAATACTCTGTAACGACATACATGGGAAAAGAATCTAAAAAAGAGTGGGTATATGTATAACTGATTCATTTTGCTATGCAGCAGAAAATAACACTACGTTGTAAATCAACTATACTTCAATAAAATTTTTAAAAAAGAAAAAGAAAGATTATTTACAAAACAAAAGACAATAGTGCCCTCATTTTATGCCAGTGGCAAAACTCTGACACTTTGGCTCTGTCCAGCTGATGGCCAATTCCAGCAGAGGCAAAAACAGAGCAGAAGGAAGACTGTGTACACAGACCTGAGAACACAGGCTCTGAGGCCAGAGAGAAACACTTGGGTTTCTGCCAGCTCCAGACAAGTTACTCCCCCTGTCTAAGCCTCAGTTACCCCTTCTTCCAATAGTGATTCAAACAGTACCTCTGGTTATGAAGATTCAACAGACTCACAGTGATGGAGCATTTAGCACCACGCCTCTCATGTACCAAGCCATCAACGTTGGGGACGATGTTGCTGCCAATGGTGCCTGACTCTGATGATGCTGAGGCTGGCTCCTTCCTTTTCTCTGCACCCATAGCCTTGCATCTGTTTCTGTGATGCTTTCACAGCATTGGGGTTAGCCATGAAGAAAAGGTTTTCGGTGGTTATGGTTGTGGTTATTGTATTGTTGATGTTGTTGTCTTTAAATTCCAAATGACCGCTTTCCTGTATGAGGGAGAGGCCCCTCGTGGGCAGTATGGGGTGGTGAGATGAACATCATCTGGACCCAGACAATCCTGGGCCCCAGTTCCAGATCAATCACTTGCCAGTGGGGTGGCCTTAGGCAAATTGTTTCATTATTGTGAGTCTCAGTTTCCTCATCTGTAAAACAGGCATAATAATCACCAACTCATTCAACTAATTTTAATTGTTTTCTTAGGTGCTAGATACGGTGCTGGGGATTCAAGAACAGAGAAAATTCATCCCTAACTTGAAAAAGATCATGATCTGAAATTCTCTACTCCAGAGAACAGTCATTAAGAGCATGGGCTTTGGAATTAGACAGACCTGGGTTCAAATGTGTACTCTGAAGTCACTAGCTGTGTGATCTTGGGCAAGTTCATCACCTTTGCTGATCCTTAGTTGCCCCATCTCAAAATGGAGATGGTAATAACAGCACCTACCTCATGGTTGCTTTTGAGGCCTCGAGTAAATCATGCTATAAAGCCTTTAGTTCAATGCTGGCACCCAGTAGGCACCAGCAAGTGTTAGCTGCTCTGATGAAGTGCACTCAAATGTTGCCATCGCCATGCAGGGAGGTTGTAATGGTTCCAGTGGATAATTATACAGGGGGCCAGGGATGTGGGTGGAAGTCAGGAAAGAATTCAAGGGGACTATGATGTCCAGACAGGGTCTTGACAAATAAGTAGATGTCTGCCAAGAAGGGAAGGGAGAACCAAGTAATGCATTCAGGGAGCTACAGGAAGATCAGAATGACAGGAGCCCAGGGTACAAAGCCAGGTAGTTGGCAGGGCTGGGGTCGGGGGCAGCAATAGAGATAAAAAGGTGGCCAGAGCCAGAAGCTGACAGGAGCCAGAGCACAGAGAGTCTTATGTGAAATTCCAAGGAGCTTTAGTCTAAGGGGACTGGGGAACCACGGTGGGCTCTTTAGAGTGGAGGGGTAATGCTGTCGGATTATCGTAGAAAGGAGTATGACCTATCATCATATCCATGGACTGCAGGGTGGAGGGTGGCCTGGAGGTGGGGAACCCAGTGAGTTGATGTCCCAACAGCCCCAGGAGAGACAAGGAAGGGCTTCACCAGGGCAGCAGCAACAAGAGTGGAGAGAAGCCCTATGGAGCATCCTCCCAGGTGAGCTCGGCCTGTGAAGGCACGTGTGCTTCCCATGCACCAGGATGCATTGGCATCCTTTCTTCCCTCTTGTCACCTTCCAGTGTCTCCCTTTCCTCCCCTCCCACACCACCTCATCCCTTCTCTCACCAGCTTATCCTTTTTTTTTTTTTTTGCAGTTTCTATCATAGCCAAATATATTTATTTCATTGAAACACCATTGTAAAAGAGTGCTACCAGGAAATCAGAGTAAAAGATAAATTAAGGTCTAAGCTTATCCTTTTTTCCTTTCTTCTCTCTCGCTTGGAGCTTTGCTTGGGGCAGGGAACTGAAAACTGCAGCTCTGGTTTGATCCAGATGTGCTCCATCTCGGGAGGCTGGAGCAGGAGAAAGAGAAGAAGGAGGACATGAAGATTCACTCCAGTCCCAATATTTCTCAACAAGAAATTCCTTTCTGGCACCAGGACAAATCCCCTGGGAAAAGTTAGCAGCCCTCAACTCATGACGATTTTTCCTCCACCCACTGCCTTTAGATATCATTTTGCAGACACCTCGGTAGCCAAAGAGCTGATAGCTGCCGGGTCTCCATCTTCAATCATACCTTCTGGCAACAAAACGTGATGGGAAGCTTGCAACAAGTCAGGAACTGGGTAGGTACTGGGCATAAAGGGCCAAGTAAGACAGGGTACTCACAACCTGTGCAGAAGAACCCATGGACAGAAAGAATGCCAAGACAGTGCAATAAATCCTAGAGCAGACATTCGTACAAAATCCTGCAGGACAGCCATTATAACGCGTGACTGATTGAGCTCTTACTAAGTTCCAGGAATGGTGCTAAGTTCTTTACATAAATTACTGCGTCAAAGCCTCAGAAAACTCTGTCTGCCGTGTTTGCCACTGTGTCTTCGGCACTGAGCACAATGCCTGGCACCCAGTGGGCACACAAGAAATATTCGCCTGAGAAAAACAGCCCTTTGCGACTGGTCTCAGTATAGTCTCCTGAGCACAGATGAACAGTCTGAAGCTCAGGAGAACTGAGGCCCTTGGTCCAAGGTCACAGAGCAAGTAGCAGATGTGGGAGTCACACCAGGTCTGGCTCAGCCCTTGATCCTGACTGCAGTGCCCTAAGGCTGGTCATAGGAAAGGAAGCAATAAATTGTCTGGGGGAAGGATGTGGTTGATGAAAGCTTTCCAAGAGAGGTGATTCTGGAGCAGGCCCTTGAAGAATGAGCTTGCCAGGTGGACCAGCAGAGCAAGAGCATCTGGAGGGCGAGGTGGGGGATGCAGTCCCGTGCGGCTGAACATCTGGAGATGTGGCAGCAGCGGATAAGGCTGGAAATGCAGCAGGAGGCCAGATGATGCGGGGGGCGGGGGAGGGGGGAGGGGGGGCGGGACTGAGATGTTCATCTTTCCCCCCTCCGCTTCCTTTCTGTGGCTCTGATCTGGAAGCTTCCTCTGAACGATGCAGGTGGTTCTTATGCCTGCGTTTGATTTATTTTATAGCTGGAGTTCCGGAGCTTTTGTGTTGGCTGCAACATATAATACGAATTTCCCTCCCGAGCAATTCTTTATCTTTGGCAACCCACTGGAGCATGATTTTGGCACCCCTATGTGACGTGGCAGGGGCTCAGCTGGTGGAAGCCCAGGACACCCCATGGCTGCCATGCCAGCTGCTCAGCCAGGGTGCCAGGGCTCCTGCCAGAGGGGCCGAGCCCGCCATCCTCCCTCAGGGACGGATCCTCTTCATTCTCCCCATTTCGCTTGTAGTTTCTTCCTTGGAGAGGAGGGAGAGAGCGGAGACAGCCATGTTCTTGTTTGTGTCTGTGTTTTCATCATTCCTGGTGTGGCTTCATCCCTCTCAGAACACATATCACCTACCTCGAGCTCAGGAAAAAGTCACAGCCTTCTGAATCAGAACTCAGCTGGGATCCAGTCCCAGATCTTGCAGACTGACTTACTATAGGACCTTGGGGAGGGGAGCATTTTAACCTCTCTTAAGTACCACTTGCCTCGTCTGCAAAATGAAAATGGTAGTGATACGTACCTCAGAGAGATGTTATGAGGTTTAACAATAACCCAATGACCTGTGTAAAGCACCAGAGGTAAGTAACCCTTGGCACATAGTAGGTGCTGTGGACTGAATGTTTATGTCTCCTCCAAATTCCTTTGTATCCCCAATGTGATAGTATTTAGAGACAGGGCCTTTGAGAGGTGATTAGGGTTAGATATGGTTCTGAGGGTGGGGCTCCCATGATGGGATTAGTGCCCTTATAAGACCAGACACCAGAGGGCTTTCTCACTCTCTCTCTCCATGCAAGGACACAGCAAAAAGGCAGACTTCTGCAAGGCAGGAAGAGAGTCTTCACCAGAAACTGAATCAGCTGGCACCTTGATCTTGGACTTCCCAGCCTCCAGAACTGTGAGAAATAAATTTCTGTTGTTTAACCACCCAGTCTGTGGAATTTTGTTACAGCTGCCTGAGCTGCCTAAGATAGCAGGTACTCAATAAATACCAGATCATCTTACACGAGTCTTATCTCCCTCTTCCTTGAGGGCAGGACCCATCTTAAACCATTTTTGTTTCCCCCATCATGCCAAGCAGAGTGCCTTGTGCAAATTAGATGCCCCATAAATAGTTACAGAATTAGCAAATGAGGAAAATGTGCAAGTAAGTAAGTGAATGAATGAATGAGTGAACAAATGAGAAGCAAAGAAATAGCCCATGGAATCCACTAATTGAAGCAGCAGATTCTCTTTCCCCCAAATCTTCTCAGGGCACAAGTATGGATCCACTGGGTGGGCTGACCCCTACAAGCCCCTCCTGGCTCTTTGGAAGCCTTGCAGGGTGGCCCGGCCTGGGCACTTCCATGGTTCCTTGCCCCAGCGTCAACCCCAAGGGTCTGAATTGCCAGCCTGCAGAGAGGGTCCCCACCCCAGATGTGAACAGAAACATGTCCACCCCAGGCTTCTCACTAGAAGACAGACTTGCTTCAAGTGGCAATTGCTTAAAGAAAGCCCAGAGCTCAGTATAGTCACCGATTTTAGTTCTGCAAAGGCCCCCAATTCCCCAGCCCACCTCACACCCTAACAATCAGAACATTGACATCAGGTCATTGACGAGATGCCTTAAGTTATAAATGCCTTTGTTTCCCTAGCCCCAGATATCACCACCTTAGCCCCCTCTCCCTCACCTCCCCCTCCTTCAGTTTGCACAAAAACACCATTTATAAGAGCAAGACTCCCAACCCTGGCACAGAGCCATAAAGTGAAGTAATTGCGCAATTAGAACTTAATTACTGGATTTAATTTCGTTTCCCCCCCTCCTTTGCATCTCAACTGTTGAAAATGTACAGTTCCCGCCTTCGAATGTCTGATGAGTTCCTTGTGTCTGCCCCAGGAAGGGATGGGGTGGGGGAGGGAGACCCAAAGACAGCCGGTTGGATTTTGCATCTCAAAGAGAATTTGCAAAGTTAACCTTCCCCAGTGGCTGGAAGCCAAGAAGGAGGGAGAGATTTAACCCTGAGATTTGGTAGCAAAGGATTTTTCCCTTGAGACCAGATTTTCAGAGGCCTCCGGCAAAAGCTGTGCCTGAGCTTGGCACGTGCGTGACATGTTATTGTGTTAACCACCATTCTTGGGGGACATACGATGTGCAAGGCACGTGACATCATCCCAGCTAAATCCCCCCAACAACCCTACCACCAGAGGGGTATCTATCCTTTTAAACACCAGGAAACCGAGGCTCAGAGAGGTTCAGCAACTTGCCCAAGGTCACACAGCTAGTTAATGCTAGAGCTGCAATGTGAAGCCAGGAGCTAGCTTTTTTCTCCCTTCTCTCAACAGAGGGCCTCACAAAGTGTCCACCATCCAGTAGCCACTCCAGAAAAAATGGTGAGGTGCATGGATCTGGAAAATGGGAAGATGGATTCACTCTCCCCACTTACCCTCCACACCCACCCACTCACAAGGCCACACAGCAGGCCCCTCTCATCTGCCCAAACCGCACTGGGTGCCGCCTTCCCTCACCATGCACTGCGGGTGGGCACCTCGGGAGGTACCAGGAACTGGGATGCTGCTGGGTAATTCAGGCCATAACACACACTCTGGTCACAGGCCTTTCCATGTGCAATTCCCGCTGCTTAAAATGCTCCTTATTGAATAAACTCTTGTGCATCTTTCAGGTCTCAGCACCTACAATCACCGCCTCCTAGAAGTCTCCCCGAATTGCCCTAAATCCTCCACAGCTCACCCCACTCTAGCACCTCAGCCACCACTTCACCTGGACGTGTGATTAATGGTCTTGCGTGCACCTCCTCCAACAGACTGTGGGCCCTGCGGCATCTGAGGTTTATGCTTCTACTTCCTGTTGCATCTCCAGCTCCCAGCCCTGTGACCAGAACACAGAAGGTGCTCGATTAATAGAAGTTGAACTTACTCTGATGAGACGAGGATCCACCCGCAGCCTGCCAAGGCACTTAGCAGTTATTGAGTAGGGATTAGATCAATGATCACCCATGAAGACAACCACCAACTGTGCTTCCCATCTCTCCCATATTCCTCCGCCAGAGGTTTGGTCTCTCCATCACACCCCCCTCCACACTCAGCTGCTCTCCCCCTCCACCTGGAATGTGGGGAAGCTGCCCCAAACTGCTCCAGACCCCCAATAAGGTTTCTTTTTTCAATTTATTTATTTTTGGCTGCGTTGGGTCTCTCTTGCTGAGCGCGGGCTTTCTCTAGCTGTGGCGAGCAGGGGCTACTCTTCGTTGCGGTGCGCGGGCTTCTCATTGCAGTGGCTTCTCTTGTTGCAGAGCACGGGCTCTAGGCACACGGGCTCCGTAGTTGTGGCTCGCAGGCTCTAGAGCGCAGGTTCAGTAGTTGTGGTGCACAACCAGTTGCTCCGCGGCATGTGGGATCTTCCTGGACCAGGGCTCGAACCCGTGTCCCCTGCATTGGCAGGGGGATTCTTAACCACTGCGCCGTCAAGGAAGTCCTAAGGAGGAGGTTTCTTGAAGAGACTTTGAAGTTGTGGATCCATGGACACAACAGGTAATCCTGCAGCCCAGGACTCACCGTTGACACACCATTGACACGTGCATGCACACACAAGCCACTCTCCTCCGGGCACACTCCCTCTGCTCCCTGCCATGCTGCCATGTTCCGAGACGAGTTGTCCATCGGAGGGTCTGCTCAGGAAAGTTTTGGCCGGGGGATCTCATACAAAGCCGCCAAAAGAGAGAATTAGAAAAATACCTCCTGATGCAATTCCATTGCCCAGAAGCTGTACACAGCACACATGTGCAGTGTGTGGAAGCAAACCAACAGTTCCTGGAACTGAGCCCAGGCTGGGAGGACCTGATCTCGCACACGGCTGCGTGTAAGTATGCATGTGGATGTGATGCACAAGTAACTTGCTCTGTTGATGTTTGTACGTGTGCCCATGTACACATGTACTTCACCTAAACCAGTGTGATCCTCAAGGCTTGAGAAGACAGGGGATATGACACAGAAGACTGTGAAAACATACAAGTTTTCCAAAGGTGGATCTACTGGAGAATCAAGAATAGTATAAAACAGAGCGTTAGACTCTTTCTATTCCCCGCTCCACCCCCAAAACAAGTGGAACCAGGATCAGTGGGTGGAAACCGTGGAGACAGGTTTCAGCTCAATCTGAGGACAGAATGGAATGGATTGCCTTTTTGGCAGTGAAGAGGCCAAATCCCAGGAGGCAGCCACGCGCAGGATGGGCAAATGCTCAAAGGAGTTCTTACAGTGGAGTTTCAGGATCGAGTAGAGGTATTGGGTTCTAGTAAAGTTCTATGTTTTTAATAAATATAACCCAAACATACCCAGCCTTATATAAGTTCTATTAGTTCTTCGCTTATGATAATAAATTGTTAAATATTAACAGGCATCATTCACAAGGAGAATTTCTATGTACCAGGAACCAACATACATGTGTTATATATGTCATCTTGTTTAAAATTTTATCATAATTCTGTAGGGTATTTTAGCCTTTTTTAGATGAGGAACTGAGGCTTAAAGAGAATATCAATGAGAACTCTTTTTGATGTAAATGACAGGATATCCAGTTCAAACTGGCTTGAAAGAAAGGAAATGATTGGGTTTCATAACTGAAAAGACCAGAGGTAGGGGAGGGGGCTTCAGGCTGTGTGTGATCCAGGAGCTCATACATGTCATGAGGATTCTAGCTCCATTTCTCTCTGCTTCTCTAGGCCCTTCCTTCTTCTGTGTGTTGGCTTTATCTCCAGGTGGCTCCCCTCACAGGAGCCAAAAATGGCCAAAGAAGTTCTTGATTATGAATCTTCATTCCTTACTGTTCTCCAGGGGAAAAACACACAGTCTTTGGCATAAGGCGCAACGACGGTCTGTCTGCATCTCACTGGACCACACTGTAATTAAGTTAAGGATCCTGAGGTGAGGTGGTTTTCCTGGATTATCTGGGTGAGCCCTGCACTGTGACAAGTACCCTCATGAGAGAGCAGTGGAGGGAGATTAGACTCACCCAGAAGAGGAGGAGGCAATGCGACCATGGAGGCAAAGATGGGAGTTACCCAGCCACAAGCCAAAGCATGCCAGCGGCCACCAGAAGCTGGAAGAAGCAATGAGCAGATTCTCCCCCGGGGCCTCCAACGGAAGCGTGGCCCTGCCGAGACCTGGATTTTGGCCCAGTAATGCTGATTTCAAACTTCTGGCCTCCAGAATAACGAGAGAATAAATTCCTGTTGTTTGAAGCCACCGATACCGTGGTCATCTGTTAGAGCAGCCATAGGAAATGGGTGCAGCATCTAATGCCTATGTACTTCTGAGGCTGGGCACTGGACACTCTCCTGTCACCATACAGCCTCTGTTTTGGCTCAGGGGTGGAAGGAGTCTTTGTAAAAGCCATGCCTACGCTGGGGTGGCTGGCAATACATTTCCTATATATGGAAGTTATGGTGAACCACATAAAATATATCCCAGCAAACAAAGATGCACGCCCAGCTCATGGATGCCCACGTCTTTGTGAGTTTCCCCAAATTCTCCCAGCCATTCCAACACTGTCCATCAGGAGGGAAGTGCCAGGGAAGGCAATCAGAGTGGAAAGAGACAGCCGTCTTAGCCAACTGCAGTGGAAAGCTTACTTTTACAGATATTACAAAACTATACCGAACATTGTGCTGTCCCTCCCAGAACGTTGTCTGAGGCGGTTGCAAGGAAGGGGTCCTGAAGCTTAGGCTCCACAGCTCCAGGGCAATCACCTCCACATGATTTACTTCTAACTGGGTCCCTTTGGCCACGTGTTGAGGGACGGGGGCAGAACCAGGCGACATGCAAGGAGAGCCTTTCACTAACCCCTGAGAGAGGTAATGCAGTGCAGGGGAAGTGGTCTGGTCAGGTTCTGGATGTGTTCTGAGGGTCGAACCAATAGGATTTCCTGATGGATGGGATGTGGGACATGAAACCACGAAAAAAAGCCAACAATGACGGCACACCTTTGGTCTGAGCAGCTGGAAGGATGGTGTCGCTGTGAACTGAGATAAAGAAAACTTTAAAAATCCAGTGCCATACACTCTCCTAGCAGCGGCATAACATAGACAAGCCCTCTAAATTCTGCGGGCTGTCTTTCCCCTGCTTCTTCTGTTTCCCCCAGGAAACACCGGTTTCGCCTCACTCCACAGGTGATGCTCTCTCCCTCTCACACGATTCCTTGCCCACGCCCTGGCTTGGTATCTGTGCTGCCTTAAAGTACCCAGTCTTGGCTGCAAGCTCTTCTCTTACCTCCCCAAGGAGAGTGCAGAGGAAATTTGGAGGAAACTTCCCAGCGCTGAGCGGAGTATGCTAATCAAGTAGCTCAGTCCCCACCCACAGCCTCGCCCCCCTCCTTCTGTGCCACCGACAGCCGGCTCCTCCCACAGACTGCGGGGAAAGCGAGCCGAAAGCTTGCTCGGAGCCTGAAATGCCAAAATCTGTACTCTCTCTGCACTGACGGGGAGCCGAAATCCTACAGTCACAGCCGAAATCATCCCGTGTGGGTACAGTGTGTGTGTGTGTGTGTGTGTGTGTTAAGAGACTGGTGCCATTACCAGCTCTTAGGGTCTAAACCATATCCTCCACTGAAAGTCACAACATATAATTAGCAAATTTGTTTCGCTGACTGACTGAAAGCATCTGCTTTGTTGAAACTACTCCTGAGCCGAAAGATAATCATAATCTTGACAATAATAACCACACCCCCTGCGGTCGGGAGGTACCATTGTCACCATTTTACAGATGAGAAAACTGAGTCTAATGGTGTCGCCAGCTGGCTCTTTTCGAGCTCTGGTCCTTTGCACTTGGCTATCTCTTCTGCCTGGAATCGTCCTCCTCGGACTCTTCTGCACCTGAGTCCTCATCCCTTCGAACCTTCACAGCTTTTGACCAATAAAAACTTGATCAGGAAGTTTTCCCTGACCACCCTCAACAGTAGTTTCCCCACCACTCCGAGTTTCTCTCTGTCAAATCACTCTATTTTCTTCTCAAAACTTGACACGGGGCCTCCCTGGTAGCGCAGTGGTTGAGAGTCCGCTTGCCGATGCAGGGACCACGGGTTCGTGCCCCGGTCCGGGAAGATCCCACATGTCGCGGAGGCGGCTGGGCCCGTGAGCCATGGCCGCTGAGCCTGCGCGTCCGGAGCCTGTGCTCCGCAGCGGGAGAAGCCACAGCAGTGAGAGGCCCGTGTACCGCAAAAAAAAAAAAACTTGACACGATTGGTACTGTTGTTTGTTCATTTGTCTACCTGATTAGAACATATCTTTCCCCACCAGGAAATAAGCTCCGTGAAGTCAGAGGTCTGCTCTGTCCTATTCATTCCCACACCCCGGGAGCTAGACGAGGGCTCAGTAAATGAAGCTCTCGACTAGCTCCTCAATTTTACCCTGCTGGTCTCAGCACTTTGTGTCTTCCTCTGCATCACTGTTGACTACGTTAGCGTGATTCTTATCCACATGGTAGGCCATGCTGGGAATATTTGTCTAACCCTTGTTTGCTATTGAGTGCCAGATGTTTGAGGCACTACAAATGAGCAAAATGGCCTCTGTAGGATGGATATGAACCAGATCCTCCGGATAACACATTAGACTCGGACCCAGTGTGCCTGCAAAGATAAACCATTATTTATAAATTAATAATGCCAAATCATTACAAAACAAAAAGAGGAAATACCCCGCAGAGCAAATGATGTTGAATATTTAAAGTTCAATCTATTAACTCAATTCACATTTTATTCCTTCAACAAAAATTATTGTTGTACACCTACTACGCACCACCACTACGTGCTGGGAATAGAATGTTGGGCAAAACCAGAAACACACATAGAATCAGAAATGAAGCAAGGAGGAAACAAACATTGTTCCACTGGAGGATGACAAGGGAGACTGGTGGCCCCAGAGGTGAGAAGGGAGGGCTTCCCTGAGGAAGGGAATCTTGAATTGGGACCTGAAGGATGAGTAGGAGCTGGGGAAGAAATAGTATCCTTTGACTGGAGGGAGTGTAGCAAGTTCCAGCAACTAGAATAAAGCCAGTATGGTAGAATAAAGGAGGTGGGTACACAGATGATAATTCACCAAATGTACTGTTACTGTGAAGCCAGGTATTAAAATACTGAAACACTTCTGTACCATTTGGTAAATTTAGCCACTGCCTCATGCCCCTGAGTGCTCCCCCAGTGGCCCAGCTCTTCACCCCTAGAGCCCCAGGGACCTCCCCACAATCCAGCACCTAAAGTGTGAACCGTACCTAATCAGCAGTTAAACGGTTTAATCCCTGGTGGTGCTCACGAACTGCAAGGGGGCTGGGGGAGACCCCACAGGGTGTGGTACGATCCCAGGGAGCCTGGTCCTTAAGCAGGAACAGAGGGAATACTGAGGTGCCTTGAACAGAGAGGTCCCGCCGGCTGCAGTGCAGAGAATGTAGTAGGAGCCAGAGGATGTGATGATGGTAAGCAGGCATTGTGGGTTTCTCAGGGATGCAGGCGACTTGGACTAGGGTGTCAACACCCAAAATGGAGACAAGGGGCCTGATTCAGGGGGTATTTAGGAGATGAAATTGACAGGACAAATCTAAGGCAGAGGGAAGCCCCAAGGAGGACTCTGAGATGTTGGATTTGTAGAGCTGGAGAGATGGAGGGAGGGAATACCAGTTTGGGGCCACTTCATTAAGAGATCTCTTTTTCTCTGTATGAACTAATGGAGCCCACACTGAAGGCTGCTAATATCATAAAAGAGAGGCAGCCAGGTACTATGTTTCTCAGTTGGATATTTACAACACCACCTATAAAATAGGCTTCCTCCTAAAAAATTAAATTTGGTTAAGCTTCTAGACTTTAAATATCCAGGAGACCTTTTTGCAATGATGGACAAGCTGTATAATCTGTACTGTCTGATACAGCAGCAATAGCCTCATATGGCTTCCGAGCCCCTGAAATTTTATTTTATTTCATTCATTTGTGACTAGTGGCTAATATATTGGACAATGTAGCTCTAGATCAAACTACCAATTTACAGGAAATATGGAGGAAATAAACCGTACCATGGGCATACAACCAGCAAAATCCAGGCAGGAGAAATTCTCCAGGACCAAAACAAAAAGAAGTTTCTTCCACAAATAAATTGCAAGGGTTAAAAATGAGAGAGGTAGAGGGGGATGCCATAGATGAAAGGGTACTTAAAAGACATATTAACCAATCACAGTATGTGGGTCTTGTCTAGATCTAATTCAAACCAAAAAAATTATAGATAAAAATAGGACATTCACTAAATAAAAATTTGAACATCACCTGTATAAATTGATGACATTAAGGAAATATGAATTAATCCCTTTTTTGTGTGATCATGACCTTGTGGTTGTGTTTACTAAAAGTTCTTATGTCAAACAGATACATACTGAAATATTTATGGATGATGTAAAATGATGTGTCATATTTGCTTTAAAATAATAAGGGAGGGGAAACGGATGACAGTGGAAATAAGACAGGATTGGGCAGGCATTCATGGCCAGGGGTTGGGGTGTGTTTCATGCAGGTTCAGGAGAGCCTTCCATATTTTGCATATGTTAGAACTTCCCCATAATTATAAAATTAAAAATTAAATTAAGCAAAACTAACCTGCCCCCAAAAATAAAAACTATTTTAGGCATAATCTTGCTAGGCCATGTGTGTCCCCTATAGATGCGCCATCATAATATCCCTGTCCCACCCCTGGCAGCAACAGGACAGCATTGAGGGACAGCTCTTCTCGCCAACCTGCCAACTCCTTTTCAGTCTTGTGAAGGCAAAATAAAACTTAATAGAAGACTCTCTTTCCTTTTGGTCCGCTAAAAATCAGTCCCCAAAGGAGAATCATTCCTCACTGTTTCCAAAATTATGATACTTTTCTCCGGGATTGTTTCTAACTCCTGTCTAAAAGCACCTTGACTTTCAGTTTCATCTTCTCCCTCCCCCCAGCCCCTGAGCTGGACTTCCAGGGACTGAACCATTTTATCTTCCCAAGCAGTGCTGCCCTCTCTTGCCTCTTGCGTGTGCGTGTCTGGAACGCCCTGCAAAGGCAGGGAGAGGGTCACATGCGGAACACACACATGAGATTAAACAAACGTAGTAAACAGTGTTACAAAAACGAGATTACATCCCATGTAGCTTAATGAGGGACATCCTTCACAGACTGTCACCCTTTCTCTGCAGTGATCCCTTGGCCGTACGTCTGTAAGTACTAATTAGGATGCTGACTAATACTCGTTTACAGAGGCCAAATATGAGTGACTTAAACAAGACGAGAGCTTGTTTATTTACCCCTTAACAGGAGGTGCTCAGGGAAGGTGGTTTTCTCTGCTCCACGATTTGATCCAGGTAGATTACCTACCAGGTGTGAAGTTCACTTTAGTAAAAGCTTTTCTACAGTCCTGCATTAAGGGGAGACACCTGTCTGGGCACCATCCGTTTCTGCTCACCGCCAGATCTCATGATCTAGCATATGACAATCACATCCTGGCAAACCTCCTCACCTGGGAGATGCTGTGCTTTGCACATAATCAAGACGCAATGAATATTAGTTTAGTTGGTTTAAATATATGTGTGTATATACGTCGAAACGTATTTATGCGGAGATCCCTGCCAAAACAGCAGATGGGGAACTGTGTAATACACGTAAGAATATAAAACAAGGGAAGAGCAACGGAAAACCACTGCATTGTTAGAGTAATTCTACCTCCAGTTAAAGTTGGAAAATAAACTGTCCACTTTCCAAGAGGATGTCATCAGGGTTTCCATTTGCAGTCATCAGGGACTAGTTCTCACACACTCTCCCCATTCTCTTCCTACCTCTCTGACCAGCCTTTCTATTACTTTTATATAAATTTATCCATTTTATTTATTTATTTTTGGCTGCGTTGGGTCTTTGTTGCTGCGCACGGGCTCTCTCGAGTTGCAGTGAGCGGGGGCTACTCTTCATTGTGGTGCAAGGGCTTCTCATTGCGGTGGCTTCTCTTGTTGCGGAGCATGGGCTCTAGGCGCGCGGGCTCAGTAGTTGTGGCTCACGGGCTCTAGAGCTCAGGCTCAGTAGTTGTAGCGCATGGGCTTAGTTGCTCCGTGGCATGTGGGATCCTCCCGGACCAGGGCCCGAACCCATGTCCCCTGCATTGGCAGGCGGATTCTTACCCACTGCGCCACCGGGGAAGCCCTGACCATCCTTTTTGAATCTTCTTTGTTAAACTTCTTCATCTGCCTGTTTCTCCAGTGCTGATGTTCCTGAGGTTCCAGTCCTAACTTCCTGCCTCCTCCCCACACGTGCTCTTCCTGATAGGTTCAGCCAATCCTGTGGCCTTTGTTGCCATCTATGTGCCTATATCTCCCCAATGCATATCACAAACCCAGATCATTCCCCCAGAGCTCCCATCCTGAACACCCAACTGCCCATGGTCATCTCCACCTGTGGGAGGTTCCCTCCCTGGGGACACCTGTTTCGCTTTAACCACTTTTAACCCCTGGCCCCTCGTTATCTCCTGGTACTTACAAGACAGCTCAAGCTCTCCTGCCTTCTGGGTGTCCATTTGGCTCGTAGGAAACTCATACATATACCTTGGCACCAGAAAGGCTGCTCTACTCTTCTCCCAACCCCACTGAAAAAGGTGGAGAGGCTGGATGGGCTCCATTAGCACATGTTCAGCAAGGAAAGGGGATTCCAGGCTCATTACCAGGCAGCCCCCTCCCAGCTCTACGAGCACCTCCACTTTGGTTTGGGGACCCAATGCCCCACATTCCACGTGGTGCTACAGAAAGGGGTCAGGTACTGCAACTCACCTGGTAATGACAGCATTCACCGGGCCACCTACCAGATGGGAGACTTTGGGCAAGTTATTTCACGTCTCTGTGCCTCGGTTTCCCTAAGCTTGAGATGGGGACCATAACAGCAACTACCGTGTGGGGTCGTAGTGAGATTGAATGAGTTAGTATTTGTAAAGCATTTAGAGTGACGTCTGGCACATAGTAAGCACTTCACTTAGCACTTCATTTAAGTCAACGAACAACAAAAAAATGCAAGCAGGAATTTTTGTTGCATAAACAGAAGAATGAATAAATGAAAGAATGAAGGCAGCCCAACAGACCTGGATTCTAATCTCAGCCCTGCCATGGATGTGCCATGTGGTCTAAACCCTTGACACTCAACAGTGTAGTCTGTGGACCAGGAGCTTCCCTGGAAGCAGAACCTCAGGCCACAGTCCAGACCTACTGATCAGAATCTGCATTGTAGCAAGATTTCCAGGCGATTCATATGTACGTGAAGATGGATGGAGAGAGCAGCCCTCATGCCCAGCGTTGCCCCTCGTCCTCCCTCACTTCTCCGTGCTACCGAAGAGCAGCGTAGATCCGTGCATTCCTCCAGGAGGACCCTTCCAGGTTGGCAAGGCTTTGGGCTGCATAAGCTGAGACCACCACAAGCCTTCACCTATCACCCCAGTGGAGGGTTTCAAAGAGCTCAGTCTGCTTGGAACAGACACAGCCCTAAGCAGGCGCATGGCTAGCTCTCTTTGGGAGTCTGATCACATATGGTCCGTGGAGAATCGGTTCTTCTCTGGGTACAAAGGCTGGGAGTGAAGGGGGCCAACCCTCTGGTGCATCAGCCTCCTAACTGGTCCTCGAGTCTTTCAGTCCATTCTCCACACTGACGTCAGGGTCAACTTTCTGCAGCAAATCTGACTGTTGCCCCTGCTCCTCCTCACTGTTGCCCTCAAGATCAAGTTCAAAGCCCTTAGCTTAGCCCACCAGCTCCTTCACGGCTTGACTCCAACCCACCTCTGCAGCCTCTGTCTCTCTACAGCCTCTCCGACACATTTCAGGCCAGCTACATGGAGCCATTTGCTATGCTCTTTCAGGGCTGTGGACTTCCAAGGAAGGATATGAAGAGCAGAGAAGAGTGGAGATGTTCCAGGCTGCACAAAGGTGGCAGAGGCATGAGTTTGGAATACGGTGGATGTATTCAGGGCCCAACACTTTGGATGTGCTCTACACATTGGCCGGAATGCCCTTTCTTCTCTCTTTCCAGCTGATAAGCTTGGCCACATCCTTAATATCCAGCCCTGCTGTACTCACCTCTCTAAAACTCTTCTTCTTTTTTTTTTTTTTTTTTTTGTGGTACACGGGCCTCTCACTGCTGTGGCCTCTCACTGCTGTGGCCTCTCCCGGACGTACAGGCTCAGCGGCCGTGGCTCACGGGCCCAGCCGCTCTGCGGCATGTGGGATCCTCCCGGACCGGGGCACGAACCCGTGTCCCCTGCATCGGCAGGTGGACTCTCAACCACTGCGCCACCAGGGAAGCCCCTCTAAAGCTCTTCTTAATCCGTCCAGGTAAAGATGAAGTCTCCCTCCTCTGTGACCAGGAGCATTTTGTGAACAGGTCAATACCACCTGAGGTATGGCAGCGTCCTTTACGTACGTGTGGCTGTTTCTTCACTAGACTACTGAGGCAGACGCTGTAGCCCTAGATTCTAGCCTGGTACTTTGCATGTTGTGGGTGCTCAGTGTTTGCTGATATGGAGAACGGCTCTATCACTTCCTTTCCTTCTACTGAATAATTCAATATGCCCCAGTAGATGGGGTTGACTCAGACTCAAGGACAACGGGAATATCTAAGAGGCTAGGGCCTAAGGGTCATATAGACCAACATTGTTATAGTACAGACAAGGGAAAAAGAGCCCAGAGATGTTAAGCAACTTGCCCACTGTCACACAGGTAGTTTATAATTCAAACCCAATTCTGCTCTCGGGATTTTTCCCTTTTCTTTTCAACATTTCAAATATATTCTAAAAACTTACATATACTCATGGTTTTAAAAAGTTAAATACTCCAAAAGCGTGTCTAGTAAAATCAAATTCTTGCTCCTTTCCCTGACCCTCAGGCTCTCAGTTTCCAATCAGCAGTTCATTGCTATGCTAATATTTGTATATATTTGCACAACACACGTACACACATATATACATATACACATATATCAGACTTTCTGTTAATATATATGCCCGTATATGAGATTCACCAGGTTTTACTTATACTCACAGTAACAAATATAGATCACAATTTTTCAAACTATGGATAATGATGCATTAAAATGTTATAAAATCAATTGATCAGGTCAGCATAGGTGTGATCTTGTTTGTTTTGTTTACTGAAAAAGAATGAAATGGGATGGAGCAGAGGCTAGGACATCTAATATGGAAAGATGAAGTATTGTTCCATGACACTTCTGTTTCAGTTTTTTTTTTAATCAAGCCTGTGGAGGTATAATTTGCATATAATAAAAATTCACTTTTTTTAAGTGTAAAATTTGATGTGTTTTACCAAATGCATTCAGTCATGTGACCACATCACAATCAAGATATAGGGCATTTCCACCACCCCAGAAAGTACCCTCGTGCTTCTCTAAAATCAATCTCTTCCCCCGTCTTCAGCAACCGCTGATTTGCCTTCTGTCAGGAGAGTTTTGCTTGTTTCCACATTAAACAGTTTGTGTTCTTATATATATTTGTAAGCTCCACGATGGCAGAGACTTTTTTTTTTTATCTGTTTTACTCACTGCTGTCTCTTCAATGCCTATTTCAGTGTCCGAAAATGTGGTGGTTACTCAAGAAATATTTGTTGAAAGAAAATGAATGAAACAACAAACCAATGAATGAATGGATGAACCGGTTTGTGATGTAAAATATAGTTCTTACAGTGAGTTATGGTCAAAAAAGTTTGGAAGTCCTGGCTGTAGACGATTCCATAGAGTCCGTACATTTGGAAATTTGTTCCATGTCATTTTAGAGCTGTCACAGTGCTTCTAAAGGTTGCAGAGTATTTCACTGTAAGAGTACACGGTACTTCTCTAACTGGTCCTCTGTTGATATACACAGCAGTTATTTCCAATCTTTTCCTACTAATAATATCCTTATACATATGTCACTAAGCAAATGTGTGCATGTATGTGTAGGATAAGCTCTGGAACGTGATATTGCTAGGTCAAGGGTTAGTGGCGGTTTTTATTTTGCGAGACATCGCTAAACGGTCTTGCAAAGAGGTTTTCCCATATTGCACTCCCCCAGCAATGCTGCAGAGTGCTGGTTTCTCACCCTTAATGTGTGAACAAACGTCTCTTTTTTTTTGCCAGCTTAATAGGTAGATAGTGCACCTTGTAGGAGTTTTCGTTTGCATTTTTTTAGCAGTGAGAGTAAGCCCCCTTTCTTGTGTTTAAAGGCCGCTGTTATCTATTTTTCTATGAACTTGGAAGTCTCTGCTCAAGCCCTTTGCTTTTTCCTTTTGGGTCGTTAGTCCTTTGCCTTTTTCATCTGTGGGAATTTATAAAGGTCTTAAGGAAATTAGATCTCTGCGCCTCACATGTTGGAAACTTTTTTTTTCAGCCAAGTGTGTTGTTCATCTTTTGGCTTTATAGTCATTTTTGCAAGGCAGAATATGTTAATTTTGTGATAGCGTATGTGTCAGTCTTCTTTTCTTATATGGATTCTGGGTTTTGTGTCATGTTTAAAAAGACAAAGTCCTTCCCCATTTGGATATTATTTAAATGAAATCTCCATGTTTTCTTTTAATACTTTTATGGTGAGGGTCTTTTTTTCCATTTAAATCTTTGCTCCATCTGGAATTTATTTGGGTATGAGGATCTAAGAAGGAATCTGAACTTTGTTTTAGATGGCTACCATTTGTCTAAACATAACACCATTTATTAAATAATCTCCTTTTCTCCCACCGATTTGAAATGTCCTCTTAATCATAAAGTAAATTTCTATGAATATTTGGATCTATTTCTGTACTTTTCACACTGTTTTATTGGTCTGTCTATTCATGCGCCATTACCAAACTGCTTAATTTATGTTAGCTTTATAATATATTTTAATGTCTTTCAGGATTAGACCACCTTTTATTTTTCAGAATTTGATTATTCTCATCTATTTCTTTTTCCACATAAACTTTAATATCTTTAATTCCAGAAATATATCCTATTTTTCAACTGGGATTATGCTAAATTTAAATATTAATCTAGAGCCAGCTGGCAAACATGTAGTATGCAGCTTCCTCTCTTACAGATATTTTTCCATTTATTCGCATGTTTGTGTATGTTCTTTAGTAGCATCTTCAAATTTTATTCATTGACATCTTACACATAACCTGATAACTATATTCCTGGATATGTAATCTGATTGTAGCTATTCAAAATGGACTTCTTTCTTCCATTATATTTTTCTGTCTGTTTCTTATTTTGGAAGATACTGACTTTTTCACCCAGACATCTTACTGAATTCTATTGTTGGCAATGTTTTCTAATAGAATATCCTGGGTGCTGTGAGTATAAAGTCATATCTACAAGTAATGTCACCCTCCTCTTTAATGTTTACTGCTTTTATTGCTTTCTCCTTTCTGATCACATCAGCTATGCCTTGGGACTATTGTCTGGCAGTGACAGAGATCGTGGACTTGTGTTCCTAGGTAATGGGCCTGCTTCTGGGTTTCATGGTTAAGCATGTATAGTGTGTGTCCTCACTCCCCCACAATGTCCTGTGTGTGCCCCCATTGTTTTTACAGCTGGGACTGAGGCAAGGGTGGCCCTAGGGAACAGAGGGAGAACAGAACTGATGCAGAAAATGAGCAAAGTAGGTGGAGTCCGTGTCTCCAGCCCGGGGACCCACAGACGCCTCTGTCTCCTCTCTCCTCCTCTTCCAAACTCTCAGGCGGCCCCCTCCCCACACCGTGGCTCCCCACACCCAGCATCTCACCTCTCATCATGAAAGCTCACCGGAGCTCAGGTTCTAGTCCCAGAGCTGGTGCTGTCCACCTGAGCCTCAGTTTTCTCATCTGTAAGGTAGACTCCTACTCACCTGCTCTGCCTACTTCCTAAGGTGGACACGAAAGCAGCAAGGCAACCCTGAGGAATCTAGGCAGCTGGTGGCCCTCCAGCCACACACATTGTCCTTGTGATGATGACTTCAGCTCTCCAGCCAATGGAACCTGAATAGAGTTACGTGCATGGAGAGAGATGCTGCGGGACCGTTTCCTTTCAACTCCATCCCGGGCTTACACAACAGGCTCTGAGGACCAGGGTGAATCTCCAGGCTCTGTAGTCCTGGCTCTCAGCTCCCAAGCAGAACCCTGCCCTTCCCAGGGAAGGATAATAAATGGCAATGGCATTGCCGACTGGCTCACTGGGACCTCCAAGGGCAGAACTGCTTTTTCCAGGTCATGCTGGTTAAGAAGAGCCTCGACATCCATGAAGGAAAACTTGCTATGGCCAATGTCAATGTCTGTCTGCCTGTCACTGCCGGTTGGGCAGCAAGTGGGTCTCTGCAGGGCAAAGGATCAGTCCACTAAAATCTAGGCAGCCACTTCCAACTTCCAAAAACATTTTTCTTTTATTTTCCAACAATAATTATAATAGATATTTATTTAAAGTAATACATTTACAGCCCAGATAATTCTACATTGTACATTTCAGGTTTAACCAACTTCATAAAACTACTTTAGGACAGCTGCATCCACAGATTTAGACTACATGATTATTTCTTTGCCCATCCTTCTCTCTCTTTTCTCTCCCAAATAACCTCTTTCAGATGTGGTTCAAGGTAGAATTTATCCTCCTCATGTTTTGTCCACTGCTCTGTAGGCAAGATCAGGTCCAGCGCTCGCTTAATGTGAAACACTGTGTCATTATAAAGGTTCTCAGGAAGCCTTCTTATGGCCTCTTTTGCGTCGTCATTCTCATATATTGTATCATCTTGCATTAAGCCCAGTTTATCGAATCCAGAAGCATCGAATACCCTCCAGCCACCTGCTTGATGCTGCAATGGCAGGCCTGCTCGCCATTTTGACCCAAGACAGAAGCATTGCCTGCTGGGTAAGTCCTAGAGCCAAAAACATTTTTCAAAATACACTGACAGGGTTTCCCTGGTGGCGCAGTGGTTGAGAGTCCGCCTGCCGATGCAGGGGACACGGGTTCGTGCCCCGGTCCGGGAAGATCCCACGTGCCGCGGAGCGGCTGGGCCCGTGAGCCATGGCTGCTGAGCCTGCGCGTCCGGAGCCTGTGCTAAACAATGGGAGAGGCCGCAACAGCGAGAGGCCCGCGTACCGCAAACAAACAAACAAACAAACAAACAAACAAAAAAAACCAAAATACACTGACAACAAATTGGGAAGGGAAAAAAAGATGTCGACCACAACTGTGAGTGTAAAGAACGTGGTCCTAGAGCAAATTGATGAGGTAAAATCATGAAGATTATCAATGGGTAAGTGGACAATTTCCAGAAGAAACAGCCAGGAAACATGTGAGTTCTTTTTTCTTCTGCCTCCTTTTTACTTATTCATAGTTTCTCGGCCTTCTGTGAAGAGCACTGATGTTACTTTGGCAATCACAAAATAATTATTTTATTAACCTAGACAGCTATCTCGAAAAAGGCCTAAGGCTTCTCCCTTGCTGTCGTGTCCTACAACAAAACAGTACCCGATGTGCACTTAAACATCAGAAGCTGACAGATACTTGGCACATAGATTGGGAGCCACCCTGGGCACAGAGGGGAGGGCCAGTGAGTGGGAGCCCAGGAGGAGTAGAAGACCCAGAACTGTGAAGGAAAAGAATAGCGGTTATGGGTCCAGGGTCTACTGTCAGATGCCCTAGGTCTACCTACCAGCCCGGCTGTTTAGCAACTATGTGACCTTGACTGGCACACTCAGGCTCTAAGACTCATTCCCTGGCCTGTAAATAGGGGGCAGTGGGACGCGCCTTTCAACCTTGTGAGGACTCACTGAGGTGATGTATGGGAGGGAATCAGCACCGTGTCCTACACGTTCAAAAAATGTACGATTTAATTTGTGTTGTTACTATAACTGAAGAAGGCTTCCTTCTGGAGTAGGACTATAGGACTTACTGTGTGACCTTGGGCAAGTCACATCACTCCTGGGTCCCAGATGATCTCTGAAGCCTCTTCCAACCCGGACATTCTGAATCTTGTTCTTAGACCATCGCTATTGGCTTGCTTTGGGTTCAGTGGGATCCCAGCCAACTTTCCTAGTCACTGCCCTCACCCAGATGGGATCCCATGGCACCTTGTGGAGATCCCATAGCTCATAGCCGGAGACTCTGATGGTGGGAAGCTCACCCATGGGTCGGCCCTCCCTTCCCCAAGGAAGCCAACTTCTTGTTTGGGCCTCTTTGCCATTTCCATGGAGACAAGAGACAGAGCAGGAGGGTATTGAAAAGTCCTTCCTTCAGGAAAAGGTTCCTCCCCTCCCCCAGGAGCCCACATTGCAGTGACGCAATTTCCTGCGTCCACTGAAACCAAAAGGATTTCCCATCCCACAGGCCTCTGGGCTATTCTGGGGATAGGAAACCAGGCCAGGTGGCCCCGTAGAGGTGACGCCCTGGGGAGCCAGTCCAACCCAAGTGCAGCTCTGCCTGCGCCCTGGCAGCTTTCTTCTGATTGGCTGCCCATCCCTCCGCTCCTGCAGGTACCTGCTTGCTCTTTGGATATAAGAGGAATTTTCCACAATCCCTGCTCTGGGAGCCAAACCCTCAAGCACCAGAGGACAAAACCTCACAAAGAAGGCCTGGAACAGATTGTCTCTTCTCTTAGCAGAGCTCAGACTGCTAGTCCCACACATCCACCTGGACGAGGTGGGACTCACACTTGTGACACCATTTCCAATGCTCCAGCCTCAGAAGCAGTGCCCAACTTAGGAGAGCCCATATCAGCAGGATCATCTGGTTGGATGCCCTTCCTGCTTCTCCTTCCTGTATTGCTGGGCCCACCCTAAGTGTGGCCCCCTCAGATGCCCAGGGCCACTGTGTTCCCATCAGGGTAGCACAGGCATTGAATTCTTTGCTTCAAATACCAGTTCTGCCACATACTACCTGGATGATGTTGGGCAAGTCATTTACTCATCTGAGTCTCTTTTCTCTCATCTGTAAAATGGGGATAATAAAAACTACATCCTAGAATTTTATGTATTCAGTGAATGTTTCCTCAGGGCTTACTTAAGGGCTAAGATTATGCCAGGTGCTAGAGATACAAAAGTGAGCCAAAATTACCCTAATTCTTGAGAATTAACAGAGACGACGCTTGAAAAGTATAATATCTTGCAGACTTCCATCTCTAACTTTGGTATTTTGTAACACACCAACCCTCCTTCAGAGAATAGCTTTAAAATCTGAATTAAACTACAAAAAAACTCATTTGAAAGCATTGGACAAGGGTTCTCCACCTTTGATGTATGTAACAGAGCTTGTTAAATCAGTTTCCTGGGCTTCATCCCCAGAGATTCTGACTCACTGGGCCAAGTTCAGGTGCATGAATTTGCTTTTCTAACAAGTTCACAGGTGATGAAAATGCTGCTTATCCAAGGAGTGCTCTGAATTACATGGCCAGAGGAGAGCCACCGAGGTACCCAGGATTGGAGAGGTCAAGACGCTAGAGAGAGGGGAACACCCTGCAGTTAGCCTGATGTTCTAGATTGCCCTTTCCCTTGTGTTGTAGGAAAAATGTGGTGAGAGGACGGTCATGTCCCAGGTCTCGAGTCAGTCCCTGGGACGGGTCACCAAGTGAGGATCCCCGACTCCACGCAGGAAAGAATTCAATAGCAAGCCAGAGCAAAGCGAAAACAGGTTTATTTAGAGAGATACGTACTCCATAGACAGAGTGCGGACCATCTCAGAAGGTGAGAGGCGGCCTCAGGGCATGGGGTCTTCTCTTTGGAAAGTGAGTGTGGCCCTGGGAGACACATATTCCATGGAGAGAATGTGGACGTCTCCAAAGGCAAGAGCAGCTGAGGGACGGGGGTGGTTAGTTTTTATGGGCTGGGTAATTTCATAGGCTAAGGAGTGGGGACTCCACTCCAACTATTTTGGGGAAGGGCCAGAGATTTCTAGGAACTGGGCCACGGCCCACTTTTTGGCTTTTTATGGTCGGCCTCAGAACTGTCATGGCGCCTGTGGGTGTGTCATTTAGCATATGCTAATGTATTACAATGAACGTATAATGAGGCTCAAGGTCCACTGGAAGTCAAAGCTTCCACCACCTTGGGCCGAGTAGGTTCTAACCGGTTTTTGTGGTATCCTGTTCTTCTTAATGGTTGTGTCATTCTCTTTTTTTTTTTTTTTTTTTTTTGCGGTACGCGGGCCTCTCACTGTCGTGGCCTCTCCCGTTGCGGAGCACAGGCTCCGGACGCGCAGGCTCAGCGGCCATGGCTCACGGGCCCAGCCGCTCTGCGGCATGTGGGATCTTCCCGGACTGGAGCATGAACCCGTGTCCCCTGCATCGGCAGGCGGACTCTCAACCACTGCGCCACCAGGGAAGCCCGGTGTCATTCTCTTAATGGCTGTGCCCTACCCACTTCCTTCCTGTCTCATTGAGCATCTGCCAATTTTATTCTTTTTATTGAAGTATAGGTGACTTACAATGTTGTGCTTAATTTCTGCTGTAAAGTGACTCAGTTATACATACACATTTTTTTTCATATTCGTTTCCATTATGGTTTATCACAGGGTATTGAATATAGTTCCCTGTGCTATACAGTAGGACCTTGTTGTGTATCCATACTATATATAATAGTTTGCAACTGCTAATCCCAAACTCCCACTCCATCCTTCCCCCGCCCTTGGCAACCACAAGTCTGTTCTTTATGTCTGTGAGTCTATAATTATTTCATAGATATGTTGATTTGTGTCATATTTTAGATTCTACACATAAGTGATATCATATGGTATTTGACTTTTTCTTACTTCGCTTAATATGATAATCTCTAGGTCTATTGCTGTTACTGCAAATGGCATTGTTTCATTCATTTTTATGGCTAATATTCCATTTTATATATATATACACACACACACACATATATATATATATATATATATATATATATATATATATACCACATCTTCCTTATACATTTATCTGTCGATGGACATTTAGGTTGTTTCCATGTCTTGGCTACTGTAAATAGTGCTGCTATGAACATAGGGGTTGCATGTATCTTTTCAAATTATAGTTTTGTCTGGGTATACGCCCAGGAATGGGATTGCTGGATCGTATGGAAACTCTAGTTTTAGTTTTTTGAGGAAACTCCATACTGTTTCCCATAGTGGCTGCACCAATTTACATTCCCACCAACAGTGCAGGAGGGTTCCCTTTTCTCCACACCCTCTCTGGCATTTATTGTTTGTAGACTTTTTAATTATGGCCATTCTGACCGGTGTGAGGTGATACCTCATTGTTTTTTTGATCTGTATTTTTCTAATGATTAGTGATGATGAGCATATTTTCATGTGCCTATTGGCCATCTGTATGTCTTCTTTGGAGAAATGTCTATTCAGTTCTTCTGCCCATTTTTCAATTGGGTTGTTTGTTTTTTTGTTATTGAATTGTAGGGGCTGTTTGTATATTTTGGAAATGAAGCCCCTGTCAGTCACATCATTTGCAAATATTTTCTCCCAGACTGTAGGTTGTCTTTTTGTTTCGTTTATGATTTCCTTTGCTGTGCAAAAGCTTATAAGTTTGATGAGGTCCCATTTGTTTATTTTTGCTTTTATTTCTGTTGCCTTGGGAGTCTGACCTAAGCAAACATTGGTACAATTTATGTCAGAGAATGTTTTGCCTATGTTCTCTTCTAAGAGTTTTATGGTGTCTTGTTTTATATTTAAGTCTTTAAGCCATTTTGAGTTTATTTTTGTGTATGCTGTGAGGGTACATTCTAGCTTCATCTATTTACATGTGGCTGTTCAACTTTCCCGGCACCATTTGCTTAAGAGACTGTCTTTTCCCCGTTGTATATTCTGGCCTCCCTTGTCGAAGATTCAGTGTAAACATCTGCCAGTTTTTCAGCCCTGTGGAGCTGACAGACAAAGTAGAAGGCAGCTGTGGAGTTTTCACCAGTGTCACGGCACTTGGGAGACAGAAAACTGAAGTGCAGGGCGACCAAAGTAAACAGGGTTCGAGGAGCTAATACTCTGCAGACAAAAATAACTGCAGAGAAGTGACCCCCACACTCTGGACATCTTTTCCTTGTGTTGCAGGAAGGGGGACCCCTTCCAGGGCCCAAGAGCGGGCTCTTGTCTAACACTTGGAAATGAATTGTCCGAGGAGACACACGTGCTGACAGAGCAAGAGACTTTATTGGGAAGGGGCACCCGGGTGGAGAGCAGGAGGGTGAGGGAGAGCAGAAGGGTGAGGGATCCCAGGAGGACGGCTCTGCCACGTGGCTCACAGTCTTGGGTTTTATGGGAATGGGGTCAGTTTCTGGGTTGTCTCTGGCCAATCACTCTAACTCAGGGTCCTTCCTGGTGGCATGTGTATCACTCAGCCAAGATGGATTCCAGCGAGGAGGATTCTGGGAGGTTGGTAGGCCATGTGGACTGGCATCTCCTCTCTCCTTTTGACCTTTCCCGAATTATTCCGGTTGGTGGTAGCTTGTTAGTTCCTCGTTCCTTACCAGGACCTCCTGTTGTAAGATAACTCATGCAAGTGGCTACTATGGTGCCTGGCCAGGGCGGCCAGTTTCAGACAATGGTTCCCCTAACATTTGGAGACGTTTTCCAATTCCAGTTCCCTCCAGCCCAGGCCACGTGCCTCTTGCTTTCTCTGTAGTTCTGTTAGCTCTGTCTGAGGATCCACTCACTTGGGGTTCCCATCCACATGAGCACAGAACTGAAGTGCAGTGGATTTAGTGCCCCACCAGGCACTCAGCGGGTGCAAGCCTCTGGATAAACTATGCCCCTGGGAAGTGTGGACCAAGAACTGCCATATCAGTAAACAAAGGATGTTGCAGCCATGAAATCATCAGCCACTGCGGCCACCGACTGTACACCCTGAGGGGACTCAGGATAGGAAAGAACAGGGTGCTGGCCCTAGGTAGTTAAGGTGCACATCAAAGGAATGCTTTCAGTGACCCCAGAATTCTTTCATCTTCCCGTACATAGAAAGCACTAAATTCACTAACTTGACATGTCTGGTTTTCTTTAATTAACAGTAATCTTTTGATGTTCTGACCACCTAGTTTTTGTTGCAAAAACTCCTATCTATCCTGGCTCCTCCCTTCCCTCGGAGGGATCCGAGGCTGTATCCCAAGCTTAAGTCCTCATCAAGTCCACTGAATGAAACACAATTCTCAACTTTTAGCTTGTGCATTTCTTTCTGTCGACAGAAGGGTCCTGCAATACAGCCTACATGGTTGTCCCGAATTGAACAAATAGTTTCACTTCGCAGTGGCTAGCGCAATATTGCCTCTTCCTGTGTTCTGTCCACAATGCTAGCAGGTTTCTGCTGTGCCTCGTGAAAAAGTGAGACTTTTCCTCTCTGCTATCACCATCAAAATTTGCCTGTTTCTTGTAATAATAATAGCCAACATTCATTTACCGCTTATTTTGTTCTAATTAATGCTCTTAGTGCTTTGCACATTTTAACCCATGGAAGCAGCGCAATAATCCCATAAGGTGGGCACAAGTATGAGCCCTATTTACAGACAAGGAAACTGAGGCACAAAGAGGTCTAAGAATTTGCACAAGATGTCACAGCTTGTAAGCAGGAGATCTAGAACTCGAATCTGGGAACTCACCGCAGAGTCTGTTTTCTTAAACACTAACAGAGCCTCTCAGAGCATTACTTCCGTATTTCAGTTTAGGAAGGGTTTGAACATCGATCTTGTTATCTGAACCTAAAGAGCAGCCCTGCAATACATACGTGGGGAACATAATGTTATCTCATTTTAAAAGCGGGGAAATGAAGACCCAGAGAATATTAGGAAACTTCCCCAAATCTCAAAAGCTAGCAAGCAGCAGAGTTGGTACCAGAAAGTAAGCCTTATAGTTAGTATTAAAATAGCATCATTAACTACGTGTCAGATGCCCTGCTGAAATCTTTACATGAATCATCCACTTTAACTCTTACAACAATTCTGTGAGGTGTTAGTTCCCCCATTTTAGAGAAGGCAAAACCAAGATGCAGAGAGACTTAGCGAGGTCACAAGTTAGAACAATCAGAGCTGACGTTTCTGATAACAGATTTATTGAGATACAATTCAGACACCATAGAATTTGCCCATTTAAAATGTATGATTTAATGGTTTTTAATATACCCAGAGGTGTGCAACCATTACCATAATTACTTTTAGAATATTTTCATCTCCAGAGCTGGAATCTGAACCCAGATCCATCGAGCTCCGAAGCTTACGCCCTTCATCACCACATTACAGTGCCACGAAAATCCCAGTTCTTTTAAACAGTTTGAGATGTACTTAACATGCCATGCAATCACGTCTTTCAAGTGTAAAAGTTAATGGTTTTAAGTATACTCACAGACATGTGCTTTTTTTTTTTTTACTATGCTTGTGTTAGTGTGTGTGTGTGTGTGCGTGTGTGTGCGTGTGTGGTGACTGTGAGGGAAGCAGGAAGTACGTGCCCATGGCTCACTCTCTCCCATGGTCTCAGGGCTGACAGTATAAATCCACTTAATCTCTCATTGGTTTGGGGGAAACTAAAAGCTCTGGGGATGCTGAGCGTTTCTGCAGAAGACATGCTTACGGAGATGAAATAACTCACAGATGGCTGTTTGCATCAGAGACGGGATCTGCAGAATCTAAAGTATGGATTCCTTTACGGTTATGTTTCTCAGGGCCAAAGGCCAAATGGCAGTCATTCAAGGGTCTCCTTGATCTGACTCTAGTGTGACCCCCCGTGTTTCTCTAAAATGGCCTCTTCACAGGTTCCAAACGCGATCATGCTCGTCCGCCTGCCTGTAAGGAGACTCCTCTCATCTTCACAAAACTAACGCACCCATCCCCCGGCTAAGCCCTCCCCCAGTTTCCTGTTGCACTTACAGTAAATTCTAAACTCCTGCCCATAATGGGCTTGCCTCTCCAGCCTCATCTCCTTTCACGCTGCCTTCCCTGCCTTCCAGCCACACACCGAACACCCATTCCTGCCTCAGGGCCTTTGCACTTACAGTTCCCTCTGTCACAGACCCTGCTCCTCCAAATCCATACAACCTTCAGGCCTGTCCTGGTCACACAATTTAAAGTGGCCCCATCTGCCCTAGGCATGATCAAGTGTATCAATCTGTTTGATTTTCTTTGTAGCACTTATTTCATTCAAAGTTTCCTATTCACTACTGGTTAATTTGTATTTTTATCTCCCCCTGCCCCCCTCCACCCACTACTAGAACATAATCCACCAGGGCAGCCTTTTTTGCTTTATTCAGTGTTAACCTGTGTGTCTCTGACACCTGGCAGAATTCATGTCCCCAGAGCAAGCACATGTTTGCTGAATAAGTGACTGAGAGACTCCGGTTAGCTGGAATCCTCTACAAAGCCTTCACTGATTCCCTGAGCTGGAACTAATCTTCCTCCTCTGAACGGCAAAGCCACCTTCTCTGCCTCTCTTAAGGTCCTGGGTACCATCTCCCTGTGCTGCAATTATTTATGGTTTCTCTCTCCCCTTCCAGACCTTAGGCTTCTTGATCCAGCTCCATACCTAATTTATCTCTGTGTCTCCTGTCTCCTCCCAGACCTTAGCAAAGTGCCTCGTATATTGCCGGCGCTCCATCGACGCCCCATACACGCTGAGTGAGCGGTGTTGACTGTCGTCACAGATGCCTGCCTAAGAATAACTTGGAATTCCGTGTCCTTGCATGCCAAGCACCATGCTCGTCACTCTGTCCTAAATGACCATGAATGTATGCGCATACGAGCCCCAAAGATGAATATTGCTGGGCCGAGAGAATTGAGTAAACACGGCGCTGTGCTGACAGGTTGTTCTGATGGTAATTTTCTCCCCACATTCAGCGTAATTGGATGGCTGCTGCTGGGCTGTTCTGCACCAACTCTCTTCAAAGGAGAGTCATTAATGCAGAGAAGGTGAAAATGAAATGCAGCGATCTTATTAGGGGAATGGAAATATGACACGTGTCACAGGGTCTCTGTAAGGAAGCAATGCAGAGAGGCGCTGTTTTCAGGGCTGATGGGAACTTGAGCTTAAGGGGCTTTAAGGGCTGTGACTTTGTTTCCTGTCTTGCAGGTTTGCACCACCAGACTTGAGGCTGTCTTAGCTGGTCTGCGTTTTGCTGGCGTGTTCTAGTATGTTTTCCTGCAATACAGACATCTCACCAGTTGTTACCTAGCAGTGGATGGGTTTGGGGAATGTTTGTGTTTTACCAGACGCTGAAAATGAAACTCCTGCTGGCACCTACACGGAAGTCCCAGTTCCCTGACCCTCACAGACACACTCCTGCCAGACCTTATTATAGTTTCCCAAACTTTCATCTTGCTTTTCAGCCATCTATACTCGAGGCTTCTCCTGCCTGGGGATCCCCTCCGCACACCACCACTACTTCCCTCATCCACCCACTGGGTGACTTCACGCTTAAGGTCAACTCCAACCACCCCTGCTCAGCAAGACCTTCCCTAAGTGATCAGTCCTTCCTTTGTGGCTTCACTAGATCTTGTTCTTGCCTTCATCATGGCAATTGTCACATCGAGTTTTCTGTGTCTGTCCCCCTCCCCCAGAGGCAGGTACTGAATCTTAGTTATCGCTGTAGCCCTCGTGCCGAGCACAGTGCCAGGCACACGAGATACTCCATAAATATCGGTGGAACACAGGATATAGGACACGGGTCGAAGTCTCAGCTGCAGCCCCGGGGTAGCAGAATCATTCAGTGCATGGACTCTTTCTCCAGACTGCCTGGGTTCAAATCCTGGATCTCGACTTGCTAGGAGTATGACCTTGACTAAGTTACAGGAAGTCATTTCCTCCTCCCTAAATTAGAGATGATGACAATGATAGGTCCCCATCTCATAGGGATGCTTCTGGGATGAGATCCTCATGTGCTATGTAGTGCTCAGACAGTGCCTGACCCACACTGCCTGTTGCTATTATGGACTATAAGTCACTTACCCAGTCTCAGTTATTTCTACTCATGTCCTCAGTAACAAACTGACAGTCACTGAGAGGCTGCGAACATATGGTGTGATGTGCGGCATTGCTTACAAGGAAAATATTACACAAGCACAGCGAATCCCCACGTCCTGATAAATCATGCCAGTTCCTCTCTGCCTCTTCCTGCCCTCCTTCTCTCCTTTATTTGTAAATTGATGTGACTTTGTTACGCCTTCCAAATAAGTCAGAGGATGAGGAAACGTTAGCTTATTTGAGTGAAAAACAAAATGATCATTTCTAAATTAGGCCGAGCGCACCAGGAATAATTGTTCGCCGAATCCCTTGAGGTAAGACTGGGATGATCTGCCTTTGGTACCTGGTGTAGCTCTTGCTAATTCTATGCTCCATTCTCGTCCCCTTGGAAGCATCACCCCAGTCACCCTCTACCACAGCCGCAGAGGAGGAGGGACCGGGTGTGTGTTCCTTCAACCTTTGAGTCAGTTAACACCTGCACAATTTTGGCCATATCCACCTAATGTTTTTCCTTTAGGTTGACTGACTTTTAAAACTTAAATAAATGTATTGACAAAGAGAGCTTGATGTCCAAAATGGAAAGCGTTTGCCGTAAATAAAAAGTAACCCAAAAAAGGACAACAGTGAAAACAAAACATTGTTATTGAATTCCAGCTAAATATCATTGCCTCCTTAGGGCAATATCATTGCCTGATATTCTCCTTACTCTTTATTCAAGAGGAAGATTAGGAAGAATCAGAAAGGTGTTATAATGACTAACCCCAAATTGAAACTTTCTCCACCTTGTTACAAGAAGGAATGCAAGGGGGGGAAAGTTACTATCCTTCTCACTTTGTGTTTTAAGGTTATTTAATCCCATATTAGTGACCATCGAAAACCAGCCCCTAAAGCTCTTTAAAGGCATATTTTATTGATAGAACCCAGGTGGCCCTGTGGAAACCCTGCGCATCCACCGGGAAACCATTCTCGTGGACCAAACAGCATGGAACGCCAACCACAGATAGCCCAACCTGAGCACAGTCTAGACCCCAACTTCTCCATCACTCTGCACTCGTCCGCACCAGGTCCTATGGAGCCCTCCCCGCCGGCCCCCGCCCCATATCTCTTGAACCCTTCCTCGTCTCCATCGGCAGCACCGTCTTCTTCGTTCAGGTCCCCATCAGTTCCCCTTGGATTCGTGCAACATCCTCCTCTACATCTCTCTGTCCTCTCGGGCCTCTCCCACTCTGGGTCCACGCACCGTGTGCCTGCCTAATAAATGTCCACTGAATGAATGAGCCTGTATCTTTAAAGACCCAAAAAGTAAGTCATCATTCTAAGGTGTGGTTGGCATTTCTTGGAGACAAGCTGGAGTGAGGATAAGGTCTGAAAGTTCAGAGAAAGGGAGAAATGCACTGATCAAGAGGTGAAGCTGGAGGTCTGGGGAGCTCTGAAGACTCTGGGAAAAGGGTGGAATGTTCCTTCCCAACCAGAGGAAGAACCCCTGTCTCCTCGGCCTCCCTGGTCACTCAAGGGATCCCTGCTCCAGTGTCCTTGTGTGTGTTGTGCTCTTCAGGGCTTTGAAGTATGTCTGTACCTCCCACACACACACTAGACTGTGAGCTCCTTGAGGACAGGGACCATGTCATAGTCAGTCTCTATATCCCCAGCACTTAGCACATTGCAGAGATGCCAAGTGAATGCTGGCTGAACTGAATTGCTGGAGTCAGATGCTTTGTAATTGCACCTCACCTGTCCCCAATCAGGGCCTTCTCTGCCAAAGCCAACAGGATCCTTGTCACACATTCAATGCCTGAACATATCCCTGGGTGGTTTGCAAGCAAGATAATTTGTTTCTTGTTGGGAGAGCTTGTCAGCCACTTTCCATGGAGGTGCAGATAAAAAAAAAGTCTTGGCAGAAAACAAATCCAGTTGGAAAGTGACTTGGGAGGTTAAGCAGGCATGTTAAAGGCGTCTCTTCCCCAAACCTCTTACCTCCGTCTCCAAGAGTTCAGTGTAATGATGACTGCAGGTCACTACCATCTTCCCCTGCCAACAGTATAATGAAATCACCTTTGTCAGTGACTGCTGGCCCTTGAGGACCTTGCAGAGGGAAAGACATTACTTAAAAGTAAGTTCAGCCCAGGGCCTGTCCTTTGCTGCCTCCACCCAGGCATTTTTTCACTACTATTTCATGAGTACTCTGTGCCAGGGCCACAAAGTGGATGTTTTAGTAATCCCCATTTTGCAACTGTGGAATTGAGGCTCAGAGAAGTCAAGTAACTTGCCCAAGGTCACACAGCAATCAGCACAGCCTGCATTCACAGCATCCAAAACCAGTGTCCCTAACCATTACACACAGTGCCCGCGTTCTACCCTGACCACCAGCCTTTCCAAGCCCCCATCCCCCTCTTCCTGGTAAGAGGTCAACATGACAACTCTCAGGCCTTGGTCTTCGGGGGGTGGGGGTTCTAACATATGGATAGAAAAATATCCTCCAGGTCCATAAACATGTAACATAGCAGATGGAAAGGTTTCGAATCAGACACTTCCTGCCACTGCGAGACATGATAAAAACAGGGAGCCTTTACTGAGTCAGATGCTATCCATTATTGTCAACAATTCAGTGAGGTGGGAACCATTATTACCCCCATTTTACAGATGAGGAAACGGAGACACGGAGAGGCTAAATAGCTTGTCCAAAGCCACAGAAGTGATAGCTGGAGGAGCTAGGACTTCATTAATGGAGCAAATTTATACTGAGGACCTTTTATGTGCAGGCGCTTTTCTGGGGTTTGAGGAAATAGCAGCAGACAAGATAGTCAGAAGCCTCCTCCGTCCACGTTTTTTACCTTAGCAGCCCACGTGCCTGGGATGATGATGATGACTACCATGACTTACCACTATTTACTGAGTACCTACTATGCGCCAGGCCTCAGTCTGCTCAACTGTAAAATGGGACTAGTATTGCCTACCTAATGGCATAGAGTAGCAGCATATTATCTCATTAAATCCTTAGACAAACTCCATAAAATAATATGATGATGCCCATTTTACAGTGGACCAAAGCACGGCCGAGTAAAGTCCCTCGCCCCTCCCCAGTCCATGAATCCAAATGCTCCCAATTCCCCAGTGCCCAGTTCAAATCACACCTCCCCTAAGAGGCCTCCCTTGGCCTCCCCAGCCTGGCCACCTCTGGCTCCTCTAGACTCTGATAATAACAGCTGTCTGAACAATCAGGAGATAGGCATCTGAAGCCAGAGAAACACAAAAACGTATTAGGCAATTCTTCTTATAAGAAGTGCTAGCGCAAGGTCTGGGCCAAAGCTATAGCTCCTTATCACAGCTCCCAAACCCCCAGCACCTGGAAGAGGTTTTAGGGTTTTAGACCTGCAGTTCCCCTAAACTTCAGTGTCTTCATTCTTTGAAAGACAATCAGTCCTTTATCTGGGTGGGTGTGCAGAGCCAAACTCAGGTAGTATTACTATCTTGGAAAGGTAACTTCGTTACTTGACATTGTTCATTACCACAAAGGAATTGGGTGTAGTCATCACAGAGCGCCGCTCATTGTGACAAATAAACTCTGGGCTGTTCACATCCACCCTTGAAATACCAGAGAACAAACCTCTTAGGCATGGCCAGGCCAGGATAAACTTCAGGAGTGCCACGTAGCCCATCCACGGGACCAAGGGACTGGAGCTTTCTGCCTAAATTCTGCTGCCTTTTCTCACAGTCTTTACCTGGCAAACGCCTATACATCTTTAAAAACCCAGATTAAAGCTTATCACCCTTATGAGTTCTCCCTGACTTTCAGAAACAGATTCAGCCCTCCCCCTCCGTGCTCCTATGGTATATATGAATATTAACATTTATACGCGCATACACATATTTATTTTTAGGTTGTGAACTACACATGTGACTTGGACCCCACGTCTCTGTGGTAAACTTCTCCTTCAAGGCCCAGCACCTCCTCTGTGAAGCCTTCCTTGATTTCCCCCACAGCACTTTGTACAACTCTCCACCATAGCATTTAAGCCTCAGTGCCTGTGTGTGTGTATGTGTGTGTGTGTGTGTGTGTGTGTGTGTGTGTATAAACCTGGTGCTTCCTCTAGGTCATGAGCTCCTCCACGGCATGACCGTTTTATGATTTATTTCTGTATCCCATATTCCTCACCCAGTTCCTGGCACATGGTGAATGTTCATTATTTGTATAAGGCAAATAAATCCCAAGGCCCAGGTGGCTGGTTCCTGGGTGCAACTGAATGGAAAGAACCACAGTCCAGCAACAAACGTAATGAAAAGGAAGTCTCATTCTTTGCCCAAATATCTTCAAGGACATGAAAGGGGATGTAATATATAATTTGTAAAGATGCTTCCCAAACTCCTTTCTTCTCACTCCACCCCACCCCTACCCCTGTCCTCTCATACTCTGGAACTGGTCTGGAGCCTTTGACTGCCAACCCCTCATTCCCTTCCCCCACCTCACCCATGCAAGCACACTCTCTCACACCAGCCTATGCGGCTGGCTCTCCCTCCTCGCATCCCCTCCCTTCTCCCTGCCCCGTTTTCCTCTCCTTATTCTTTATGACACAGGGCAGGTTAGCTTTTTCTGCCTGCTTTTTGTTTTCTTTCCCCTTGTCTCTGTATCTTTGGTATTCTGCCTCTGTCTACCAGTCTCCTATTTTTATACCCTTCCCTGAGTCTAGGAGACAAGCTGGAAAATCCTCCTTTGAAAGGAGGAGAAATAAGTCATTTCTCCTGTTGGAGTCATTCTCTCCAACAGGAGCAGGCATCTGGGGGCCATGCAAGGTGCCAGGGAGCAGCTACATGCTAGGAAATCTTGTCTGGGCCACATGTGTTTATTGATTGGATGAAGACGTGGACACATAAACTAATTTACTTATTTATCCATTCAACACATGTTAGATAGTACCTGCTGTAAGCCAGTTATAGGCACCAGGGAACAGACCTTGACAGGAGAAACAGGTGGAAATCCTACGTGATAAGGTACACTCATCAAACTTTCCCTTCTCCTGGGAAGTGGGTCACAGTATACATTCCCAACCCTCTGGGATGTGGGTTCATTCTGTTTTAGGCAGAAATCCCAGTGCTGAGAGTCTCCATCTACATTTGTTAGATAGGAAACTGAACTCAGAGAAGTCAAGTAAATTACTCAAGATCTTTCAGCAAGAAAAAATGGGATCCTGGGCCTTTGTGTTTTACCTTAGGTTTCAATGAAGAGATTATCTTGCTTGGAAATACATGATCAAGGCTTTTGGCCTATCAACTGCTCAGTACAGTTATTTTAGGATTTAGCTTGAGCCCAAAGACCAAAATTGTGTCATAATATGAATATATTGATATAAGTAAATGGTAGCTACTATTCACTAAGGCTGTGCTATGTGCCATGCACAGTGCTATACCCCCTACAATGCTCAGTCTCATTTAATTTTTTGAACAGTCCTGCAAGACAGATATTACAGACAAGGAGACTGAAACTTCAGAGGGATTAAGTAACTTGTCCACATCACATAGGGTCAGTGCCACAGTGAAGATTCAAACAGAGGCCCATGGGATCCACACTGCTGTGTTCTTGGCCACAATGGTCAACTACTGTCCATAACCCAAGATCCCCAGGACCACTCAGGGTCGCCTCCAGGATGCTGTGAACAAGGGTGATCTTTCTGGTCCGTGTTTTGCTCCCTTCTCTACCCCTTATCCGCAATTCCTCCACCCTCAAACACACACACACACACACACACACACACACACACACACACACACACACCCCTGGTAAAGGCAGTGACTTAGAGAGGTAGCTGGTGGTAGAAAAATAGATGATCCACCAGTTGGTAATTAAGAAGCCACAGAGGAAGAAAATTTAAAAATAAATAAATAAATATTTAAAAAATGAAGTTACAAAGGGACTTATCTGGCAGTCGTCCAGTGGTTAGGACTTTGGGCTTCCACTGCAGGCGGCATGAGTTCCATCCCTAAGATTCCGCAAGCCACGCAGTGCAGCCAAAAAAGTAATAATTATAAATTAAAAAAAATACTGGAAGATGGATGTAGCCTAATAGTCTCAGCACCCTGAACAGCTCCTTCTCACCCCTGGGATGTCACCAGTGCCCTGTAACCCCTGCAGTGAGCTCCAGAGCCTGGGCAGCGTCTCCAGGGCACCACCCCACTCCCGCCCCTCCGTTCTGAGCCAGACTGCTCTGCTCTGGTGACTGACTCTGCTCTGCATTTCACAGTCTCTCCCCCCAGTTTCCACCTCGCACCCAGCCTTTGGGCTGACACTTCATCCACGCAGCCTGCCTCGGCTCTTGCTTTCGAATGCTGCCTTTCAGCCAGAGATGGATGAAAACCAGTGGGACCCCAGGCAGGCAAACCGTCTCATGTCCCTTCAAATGGATATTTATTCGACATTTACTTAAAGGAAAGGGGCAGGATGACAAGAAAGCCTGCTGCTGGCCACCCCAGCCTGTCCCCTGTTATCACAGCTTATTATGGACACCCAGGTCTCGCTTCGCAAAATCAGAGTCCCCACAAATGACCCAGGCACAGCCTCCTTGGAGGGAAGTTAGCAGCCTGAGCAGCTTTGGGGAGATCTCCCCCCATAAGCGTCTTGTTGAAACAGGATTCTTACAATCCTGCACTGTTTTCTTCTTGGTAGGAGTGACGGAATAATTCTTTCCTCCATCATCTTACACCTCCAGCCCTGGCTATTGCCTAGTGCCTGGTTAGTGGAGCCCTCCTGCCTCAGATCTCTCTAAGGTCTGAACTTGGTCCCTAAGCTAGTCCCGCTCACCCCTATGCTAAGGACAGACTTTCAGAGTCTCCACCCAGGGGGAAGAGATCCCGGGTTTAGCAGAAAGCGAGTTCAAACAGCCTTATTTTCCCAATGTTAACATTTCTGTGATGCATCTGATCATCGATGTGACCATTTAATGTTGCAGTACTTCTGATTGCATACCCAAAGCTGTCATTAAATTAGAGACAATCAATGGTGTCTTGGAAACATTTATAGCCTTAACTCACAAGCCCATAACACACATACCCAAACGCCTTAGCTGTTTTCCTGCAGCACTTTAGGTCTGCCTCTCTAATAACGCTTATCAGGGCGCATCATCACTGTTTGTGTGTGTCTTAACCACTAGACAGCAAACTCCTCAAGGGCAAAGGCTGTCTAATTCATTTTTACACTCCAAATCCAGCACTGTGTCCAACGCCGAGTAGGCACTAAATTTGATTTGGTTAAATTGGAAGAAGACTAAATTCAGATGACTCATCTAGGGGAGACACATCAGTCCTGGAATCTAGAGGAGATTTTCCCCCCACCAATCAGTAGAGGTGGCCATGTCTTTCTCCGGAGGGGGTCAATGCATCTGTCTTGGAGTGACATAGCCCACACGGATGATGGATTTCCAGGGAAACTTCCAACCCTGAGGTTGTGCTACCACAAAACATCCCTTCTCCGATTCCTTGGAGCTCTGTCTGGCCCCTGCATCGAGCTTGGAGTAGAGAAATCTAGTGGGTGACTCCCACTGGAAATTGGAAGGAACAAGGTCTTATATCAGAGAGCCCTTGCGGCAACTTCGTCATTGATTATTTAGCGTCACGTTTTCTGTAAGGTCTTTGGGGACTTCACTCCAGCCAGATGACCTCACGCTGAGTGAGATTTATGGCCTTTTACTGAAAAGTAAGGCTATGAGGTAACGGAGGGAAGAGAGACCTGTAATTATGCATGAAACTCTGTCACCCCCATGCTCCCTAATGTATCAGGCCAAGGATGAGATGCTGTCGTTGCCATTTTGAAAAAAAAAAAAAAAGGTATGACAAAATTCACCCGCCAACCCGTCTCTTTTCAATAATCATAATATTCACCAACATGTGTTTGTGTTTCTATGTGTTAGCTGCAGTCTGTGGCGTTACAGGCACTCAATACATTTTTATGGACAGAATAAAAGAGTGAATGTTCTTCTACACACATTCCCTGTTTTAAAGCACACGACTCTGTGAGGTAGACATCAATGTATTTGTCTGCTAGGGCTGCCATAACAAAGTACCACAGACTGGGTGTTTTAAACCACAGAAATTTATATCCTCACAATCCCCCAGAAATCTGAGATCAAGGTGTCCACGGGTGGTTTCATCTGAGTCTCTGGCTTAGAGTTGACCATCCTTTCCCTGTGTTTTCACATGGTCTTCCCTCTGTGTGTGTCTGTGTCCTAAGCTCCTCTTCTCATAAGGACACGAGTCAGATTGGATTAAGGCCCTCATTAACGACCATACTTTAACTTAATTCCCTCTTTAAAGATCTGTCTCTGAATACAGTCACATTCAGGGGTTCTGGGGGTTAGGGCTTCAACCTATGAATTTGGGGGGTACACAGTTCAGCCCATAAAATCATTATTATTCAGATGAAGAAACTGGAGCTTACAGAGGCAATGTGGCTTTCCAAAGCTTACTCAGTTTGCCAGAACAGAGAAAGCATGTCCCCATTTCAGTGATCAAAACCACTTCTCTTTCAACAAGCCAGGGCCTTACAAGGGCCTACAAGACCCTGTAAGATGTGGCCTTTTCCCTAATGTCACCTCTTCTCTGAAGCCTTCCCAAACCATCCTATTTTAAACAGTAATACCTTTCAACATGCCTTGTCCCCACTTCCCTGATTTATCTTTCCTCATAGCACTTAGTAGCCACCCAGATAATTCCACCAAAATACAAAAGCAATATGTATTTTGCTTTTTGGGAGTTGTTTATTGCCTGCTTCTCCCTTTTCTCCACACCTGAGGGAAGCTGAGTTTCAAAGAGCAGCTGCACCCATGGATTACGTTATTTGAAAATAGAAAATTTTAGTTTAAAAACAAAAATTGCAAATCACTGATCTACATGAAACATGATGAGACTGTAAATAAGATGGAGGAGGGGGGCAGGGGAGGGGAAGGGGAGGGAGAGAAGGGAGCTGGGGTGGGGGAGGAGCTACTCACAGGGAGGCAATCAACCTGTCGCTTCAAGTCTCACCTGGGGCAGATCTGCTTCCAAGCTCACCCATGAGCCTGTTGACAGGATTCAAGTCCCTGGAGGACGTTGAGGTGAGAGCCTCATCTTCTTGCTGTCCATTGGTGGAGGCTGCCCTAAGTTCCTTCTTCTTTGAGCCTCTCCATAACATGGCAGCTGGCTTCATCAGAGCAATCGAGTGAAAGGGAAAGAGAGAGAGGGAAAGACAGAAGTCACAATCGTTCGTAACCTAACCATGGATGGGGCACCTCATGACTTCTATTCCTTGGAAGCCGGTCACTAAGTCCAGTCGATCCTCAAGGTGAGATTAAACAGGGCTGTGAGTAACAGGAGGCCAGGATCTTTGAGGAAAAACATCCAATTCCAGCAACAAAGCTTCGGTCTGAGATTCTGACACGGAAGCTAGTCGGCCCTGCAACCAAAGACCCTTCCCATACATCCCAGCAATTCTATGAGCAGCGCTCACAATACACTGTAGATGTGGCCACTCAGGAATCTCCAGGTGCAAAGGCCACCGTGGGACACGAGCTCTCCAGGAGACCCAGACCTCAGGGAAGTGTGGGCTGATACAGGAGAACTGGAATCCTGAATGTTTGTGTTCCAAACTAAGAGGAAGTGTTTGCACACATCAGGCTATCAAGTAATAATAACAACTTGTCTGGGAAAATACCCCTATGTCAGTGTCTCGTTAACATATTTCATTGAGAAACACCAGGGAGAGATGTTTTGTTTGCTACTTGAGTAATTTACTGCATTTCATGTTTAAATTGAAGTATCTAATTATACAATTATGAATCATCCTGATTCAAATAAAGTTCACCAAAATAATTTCCTTATGTAGCATTATCTTCCAATATACATGATATCTTCATTTCACTATGTACTTTTATTCTGCCAGTCTAAAGATCTAATTGTTTTTTTAAAGTGTCCCATTAAACTAAAATAACAATTCTACCACACTAACCATCACGAGCTAGTTCCTCCTGACAGGTATTATAGTTTGAAATGTCATGCGGTACGCGGGCCTCTCACTGCTGTGGCCTCTCCCGTTGCGGAGCACAGGCTCCGGACGCGCAGGCTCAGCGGCCATGGCTCACGGGCCCAGCCGCTCTGCGGCATGTGGGATCTTCCCAGACCGGGACGCGAACCCGCGTCCCCTGCATCGGCAGGCGGACTCCCAACCACTGCGCCACCAGGGAAGCCCCCAAGCTTTTTTTAATGGTTGTTTTCCGAAAAGAGTTTATAGCTTTTGCAGTTAGGCAGCCTTGTAAAGCGTGGTTTTAAATGATTTTCAGGTTTCAAACTAACTGAGCATTTCAAACACCAATTTCCTTTGCTTTTATTTTAAACTAATAATAATGCCTTTCCTGTATCTTGGTTCTTTACAAGACAGAATACAATCCCATTTGTTGTTTTATTTGCTCCTCTTTCCCAGACCCAGGTTACATGCTAGGAAAGGACTTAGGTCACCAACAAAGTGCGAAACTCT
This sequence comes from Phocoena phocoena, assembly GCF_963924675.1. NCBI lineage: Eukaryota > Metazoa > Chordata > Mammalia > Artiodactyla > Phocoenidae > Phocoena > Phocoena phocoena. The sequence goes on along the minus strand of NC_089235.1, from coordinate 70,810,619 downwards.
GGCTAACACAAATGCAAAAAGAGTTTATTGGCAGGAGAGCAGGCTGCTCAAAGATCAATAGGCACCCGTATAGGCACCATCCTGTTCAAAATACAGAATGTTTCTAACAGTTCAGAAGTCTTCCTCGTGTGCCCTTCCAGTGCATCCATAATCCTCTCTAAAATGTAATCACTTTTGTGGCTTCTATTGCTATAGATCAGTTTTGCCTGTTTTTGAGCTTCTTAAAGGTGGAACGATATTATATCTACTCTTTTGTGTTTAAGATTTTTTATATATGAATTTATTTATTTTATTTATTTTTATTTTGGGCTGTGTTGGATCTTTGTGGATGCGCGTGGGCTCTTCTCTAGTTGTGGCGAGCGGGGGCTACTCTTCCTTGTGGTGTGCGGGCTCCTCATTGCGGTGGCTTCTATTGTTGCAGAGCACGAGCTAGGCGTGTGGGCTTCAGTAGTTGTGGCTCGCGGGCTCCAGAGTGCAGGCTCAGTAGTTGTGGCTCACGGGCTTAGTTGCTCCGCGGCATGTGGGATCTTCCCGGACCAGGGCGCGAACCCGTGTGCCCTGCATTGGTAGGCTGATTCTTAACCACTGTGCCACGAGGGAAGCCCAAGGGTTTTTTTTTCCCCTCTCTCTCTTACTATATCTCTGAGATTTATCCATGTGGTTCCTTGTAGTAATAGTTCATCGGGGTTTTTTTTTTTCTTTTGGTTTGTTTGTTTTTTATTGCAGTGTAAATACTCAGTTGAATGATTTTACCAAAATGTTTTATCCATTCTACTTGTTAGGGACATTTTGGTTATTTCTAGTTTGGGGCTATGATGAATGTTGCCTGTATCTGTCTTTTGGTGGACATGTGCACTGATTTGTCTTGAGCGTAGCAATTCCAGTGGAATTGCTGAGTCATGAGGTTGGCATAGATTTCACTATAGTAGATATTCATTGATGGACTTTTGAATCTCCTGCAGCTAGTGTGGATATTACCCACTATCCCTATATCTTTGGATCACTCCCTGCACATGTACAATCCTGGGAGTATTCAATCATTCCAGCCCAGATCTCCGGCCCCACCAAGCGGCCCTGGGGCAGAGAAGGCCGTCCTTGTCAGCGGAAAGCCACCCCTCACAAGCTTGTGATTCCGCTCTGATGCCCCACGTCTGTTGAACTCCTCACCTCTCTCCTGTCTCACCTTTGTGTCTCACCTTTATGCCCTGATCCTTGCTCACCATCCTGTGTTGTACAGTTGGAACGAAGCCCTTTTCTTAACAAATTTGGACCTCGGTTTCCTTGTCTGTAAAGGAGGAAACTGAACAAAATTCTCTGGTAATTATGAATCTGTGGTGTCATACTGGGTCAATGAGATCACACCATAAATCTGCTTGCAGTTCAGGAGGCCAGAGCACAAGCCCATGACTCTGAGGGGCTGGACCACAAGCCAGAGAGCCTCAATGAGGGGAGGCAAGAAGGAAAATTCTGGAATACGAAGGGGGCTGAGATGGGAGAGGGGTCAGTGGTGTAATGCAGTGCCTGCCGTTCACACCTTGTTTTGTTTCCTTTAAACATAAAAACATTTAGCAAATGAGTTTTTCTACATAACACTGATAAAACATTCCTTGATCCTAAGATGCCATTGATTATAAAATCTACCGCTGATTTAGTGCATTTGGTCCAGAATAAACAATTGAGTGGTGAGCTTCTTTTGATGACACAAAAATGTTCAAATGAGGGAAAATAAATACATTTTCTAGAACTGAGACAGTAAGTCATATAAAACCGATAAAAGGGGCTCTGGTTCAGGCTGAAATGCAGAGGCAGACTTGGAACCCTGAAAAGTCACCCCCCTGCCGACACTCGCCTTTCCCACTGCAGTTCCTAAGGCACCTTTTCAGAACCCAGGAAATTCCTTTTGAAAAGAGGTTTCCATTGGCATAGTGGAAGAGGCTTATGTTTTGCAACTGGCAGACCTCTGGCCTGGAGCAAGAGGCTTCACCTCTGAGCTTCTGCTTTCTGAATAATTAAATGTACTTATTATGAGGATACAAATGAGATCATTAAAGTACCCAGCACAACGCCCTGCCTGTCTTAGGCAAGTGGAGAAACGTTACTTCTCTTCCATTTCTCCCTGAGCAGCAGACAGTGGAGCTAGATTCCGGTTTGCTTAACCATCTGTTGGCTGAAGCATATGAGGACAATCGAAAGCAAGGTGGGCAGTGCAGGGGGAGGAGCAGCAAGACAACACTTTGCCTATTTCCCATTCATGACTGAAACCAGTCGCTGAGGTCTTAGGGGGTCAGGAACTAATAACCCCTTTCTTCCCTCTTGACTGTAGAACCGGTGGAGAGATGAGGTACACAGACAGATGGAAGCCAGAATGTCATCTTTATGACTGAGAAAATGGATGGCGGATCAGGACTTTAGACTTCTGGTGAAAAGGATCTGCTGACACTCTTTGCCTCTCTAGACTTAGGGACAGTCCAGCCCAGGGAGAGTTTGGGCTATCCGGCAGGCATGTCACCCAGGCTTGGAGTAAGTGGTAGCACGTGCTCAATCTGACTACTCTTTTTTTTTTTTTTTTTTTTTGCGGTACGCGGGCCTCTCACCGTTGTGACCTCTCCCGTTGCGGGGCACAGGCTCCGGACGCGCAGGCTCAGCGGCCATGGCTCACGGGCCCAGCCACTCCGCGGCATGTGGGATCTTCCCGGACCGGGGCACGAACCCGTGTCCCCTGCATCGGCAGGCAGACTCTCAACCACTGCACCACCAGGGAAGCCCCTGACTACTCTTATTTGAAATGGCAGCCTCCCACAGAATGGGAGAAAATATTTGCAAATTACATATCTGATAAGGGATTAAAATCGAGAATATACAAAAAGCTCCTAAAACTCACCACCACCATCACCACCACCACCGACAAGAAAAACCCAATTCACAAAGGGCAAAGGACTGGAATAAACATTTCTCCGAAGAAGCTCTATAAATGGTCAATATGCACATGAGAAGATGCTCATCCTCTCTAGACATTAGGGAAATACAGATCAAAACCGCAGTGAGATACCATTTCACACCAATGAGGATGGTTATTATGGAAACAAAAACCAAAAAACAGAAAACAATAAGTCATGGGAAGGATGTGGAGAAATTGGAATCCTTGTGCATTTCTGGTGGGAATGTAAAAGGGTTCAGTTGCTGTGGAAAAGAGTATGGTGATTCCTCAAAATGTTCAGTGTAGAATTACCGTATGATCTAGTAATTCCACTGCTGAGTATACACACAAAAGAATTGGAAGCAAGGACTCACCGGATACTTGTGCGTCCATGTGCATCGCAGCATCATTCACAAAAGCCAAAGTGGAAGCAGCCCAAATGTCCGTTGACAGATGAATGGATAAAATGTGGTATAGACGTAATACAATGGAGTATTATTCAGCTTTAAAAAGGAATGAAATTCTCACACATGCTACAGTATGGATAAAATTTAAAGACATTATACTAAGTGAAATAAACCAGCCACAAAAGGACAATTGTTACGTAATTCCACTTACATGAGTAAATAGAGTAGTCACATTCATAGAGATAGAAAGTAGAATGTTGGTTCCCAGGGGCTGGGGATGGAGGGAGAATGGGGAGTTAGGTTTTTTTTTGATGTGGACCATTTTTAAAGTCTTTATTGAACTTATTATAGTATTGCTTCTGTTTTATGTTTTGGTTTTTTTGGCTGTGAGGCATGTGGGAATCTTAGCTCCTGGACCAGGGATCAAACCCGCACCCTCTGCATTGGAAGGAAAAGTCGTAACAACTGGACCACCAGGGAAGTCCTGGGAGTTAGTTTTTAATAGGTACAGAGTTCCAGTTTGCAGGGATGAGAAAGTTCTGGAGATGGATGGTGGTGATGGTTACACAACAATGTGAATATACATAATGCCAGTGAACTGTAAAATGACTAAAATGGTACATTTTGTTGTGTATATTTTTATCACAATAAAAGAAAACTGGCAGCCTTATCTCCACCCCATCCAGTCCTCCTGATTCCCCCTTGCCCTGGCCTATTGGGTTTTTTTTTTTTTTTGCTCCATGGACCTTATCACCTGTAATATATTATGTAATTTACCAATTTTCTATGCTTATTTTCCCCTTTAGAATGTAAGCTCCAGCAGGACAGGAATTTTTGTCTCTTTTGTTTATTTCTTTTGTTCACTGAGATATTCTAAGCACCAAGAACAGTGCTTGACACATAGCTGGTGCTCAGTAAACATTTCTTGAATGAATGAATCTCAATAAATCCTTGATGAATACATGAATCAATGGAAGGATGGATGGATGGGACGATCCTGTCACCTGGCTTGCCAGGTACCATTTTCCATTTAAAGGTCAGTAGAGGCACCATAGAAGCCCATTCTACACATGAGTAAAGAGAGGCACAGAGGAGAGTAACGATTTTTCCACAGTTCAGGGAGAAGCCTGGCGCAGAGCCAGATTCAGAGAAAATAGCAAATCCAATAGAAGGGAAACAGCTGCTAGCTCAGAAAAATATGAGGTTCACCTGCTTATCTTTTTTTAGTATTTGCCCTCAAGGGAAAACTTGTTCAACTTACAGTTTTAAAAAAAAGACTACATGTTTTCTAGCAATATCACTGCTGGATTTAATCAGTCTTTTCCCAACTGGTACCTGGTTGTATCCAATGGAAAATAACAGTAAAATTTTGAGGTGAAGAGAGAGCCATGGATTGGGTGAACTATTGGGTTTAACACAAAGCATGACTTCTTAATGGCTTTTAAAGAAATATCTTGAAGTTTCCAGACAAATATCATAGAGGTGCCTAACTTTTTTGGGAAATTTGGAGGGGGGGATGATTTCCTGAGGCGGGGGTGGGTCTCAGGAGATCAGGATTTACTCCTGGCTTTAGCATTTTAACACTATCTCTCAGCTGAAATAACTTTCCCTGTTGGATCTCAGCTTTATCATCTGAACAGAAAGGGGACTGGGGGGCCCAGGACACGTGTTAGACAGTCTCTTGGGTTTCAGAGCTATATTTGCATGGCAATCACACTGCTTTTCCTTAATTTGTGTGTTAGAGATCCAGAATGGCAAAGAATTCTAAAGATGCTTCTATTTGCTCTTTATATCCTGTGTTTGGATTTGGGGTGACTGATGGCAAATCAGGGGACAAGAGCCCCTCAAAGGCATCCCTTGTGGCCATCCCTGCAGAAGGGGACCTTGGCAGGAGAGATGATGAGATGAAGGCGTCTCCAGTTTGTGGCTTTGGGGGCTCTGGGAGACATCAGTCTTCGTACCTGTTTTGTGCTGGGTGGGAGGGCTTCGAGGGCAGAGGATGGCCACAGAGAGCTTGCAGGAGGTGAACCTGAGAGGTCTGTTTAGAGCCCACGTGAGACCCCCTTGGGGATCCCAGAATCTGGGTCAGACTCTGGGGGAAGGAGGTGAGATTTGCCTGGGCAATGAGGACAACCAGCCTGTGAAATCTGAGAACTGACTGCAAATGGAGTGAGGGCTAGAGAAGCTGTGGGTGCAAATTAACTAACTTTTAAACCAAATAAATAAAAAGATATAACAGCTGTTGAAATAGCTCAATGGCCGCTCAATCTGTGGCGCACAAAGACATTTCAGACAGTCATTTGCGCTTTGGGCTACGTACGTAGGAAGTGTGTGGTTAAACAGGCTGACTCTGGGTTTATAGCTAAGTTTAAAAACATAATGGATATTTGGATTCATTTCAGGATTCAGCAAATTTGGGTCCACATCCTGGAAATAATAATCCTGTTCTTCTCTGCACTGGTCAGATGCCATCTGGAGAATTTATGTATTTCTAAGAGCCATATTTTAAAGGGATGTGCGCGAGTGGCCATGGGGTCAGACGAGGGCACAGGCGTGGAGGGAAGGATCTAGAAATCTGTTATTTGAGAAATTGAAGATCTGGGGGACACTGTGTTCGAGTGTTTGAAGAGCTGCTGGATGGGAATAAGGGTTGGGCTTGTCCTGTATCGTTCCAGAAGGTGGAATCTGAAACACAGAAAGGAAAGTTATAAGGACAGAGGCCTTGGCTCTATTTAAGGAAGAACTTTCAATCTGATTCCTTCTTCCAAGGAGGCTGGCCTGAGCTGGGAACTGAGTCCTCTGGGTCTGTCTGGGGCAGGGTCCAGTAGCTGTGGGAGTCTGGGGCAGAGACAACCACGGGGACAGAGCCACGCCAAGTCTGTGGGAGAGAACAGTACCAAGACCACAGGCAGGAATGGAGAAGAAAACGGGAGAGACGCCAAGCCTCAGGAGCCAGGCAGAGTTACCAGCACTGGCACCGCCTCAGCTGGCTGTCACCCATCAGTGGCTTTACGGAATATGTGCAGAGCCATTATCTTAAAGACTCCAAGTTATAAGAGAGGCCATGAGCTGGTCTCCGGCAAAGTCATTGTGTCAGGAAATGCTCTGATCCTGGAGGTGTTCAACAAATACCTGGTGACCATCCCACTTTCATTGGTTCAATTCTTTTTTCTTTTTTTGCGGTACGTGGGCCTCTCACTGTCGTGGCCTCTCCCGTTGCGGAGCACAGGCTCCGGACGCGCAGGCTCAGCGGCCATGGCTCACGGGCCCAGCCGCTCCGCGGCATGTGGGATCTTCCCGGACCGGGGCACGAACCCGTGTCCCCTGCATCGGCAGGCGGACTCTCAGCCACTGCGCCACCGGGGAAGCCCGGTTCAATTCTTTTAATTTTTAATCATGGTAAAATACACAGAACATAAATTTTGCCATCTTAACTCTTCTTATACGGTGCCATTTTAAAGTGTACATTTCAGTGGTCTTAAGTATATTCACATTATTGTTCAATCATCATCCGCCCCACCATTATCAATCTCCAGAACTCTTTCTATCTTGTACACAGGAAACTCTGAACTCGTTAAATAATAACATTCTCCCTCCTCCGGTCCCTGGCAACCACCATTCGACTTTCTGTCCCTATGAATTTGATGAATTTGACTCCCCCTGGGTACCCCTGTAAGTGAAAAAATACAGTATCTGTCTTTTCATGACCAGCTTATTTCACTTAGCATAACGTCCTCCAGGTTCATCCATGTTGTGTAGCATGTGTCAGAATTTCTTTCCTTGTTACACCTGAATAATATATGTACAAACCATACTTTGTTTATTCATTCAGCCATCAATGGACACTTGGGTCAGCTGGATTGGATTGATTGATCCAAAATTGGATCGATTTTGTACCAGGCCCTCTGGTAGGCACTGTTAGTCAATACTATGACTATGACCTTCAGGGACCTCACAGGATCCATGGGAGTGGGGGAAAGGCTGGAGAGGGGGAGTGAGAAAGTGTCAGATATGTAAACCAATTTTTAATAACACCTTTTGAATAATAATAATGTGATACAAAGTCTGTACCAGATATAATGGATACACAGTGAAGGAAGACGTTGGTTCTGGGGATGGTGGGAAGGAAAGGGTGAGACTGTTTCTTAAGGAAGGCAATGTCATACAGCAGAAACTAATACAACATTGTAAAGCAATTATACTCCAATAAAGATGTTTAAAGAAAAGGAAGGCAATGTCTGAGCTGATGAGCTCAATACTGCTAGAGAACTTTTTTTGAAAAACTTGAATCTGGACTATGTTGTAGCCAGTGGCTCCCAAAAGCTGGACCAGTTGCATCTAACTCCTTGGGACAGCTTTCAAAAAATAGCGATCCCAGTTCCCAAGCCCAGAAGTTCTGATTCAGTGAATCTAGGGTGGAGGGCAGGAGTCTCTTTTAAACAGCCCCTCCTGGGGATGTTGATGTACCAATCGTGTTGGCAGGCACTGGGGAAACCTTGAGGTTATTAGGTCCAGGTTGCATTTTAGATAAACCTCTCTGACCTCCCTGTGGAGGGGGCAGGAGGAAGGAGTTAAAAAAAAACAAAACCCAAGGTAGAGAAGCTAGTTCCACACCATGAGTACAACATTCCATGGCCCGGGGATGCTGATGATGTCAGGTGTGGCATGTTCATCCCTCCATTCATTCAAATAATATTTGGTACACACCTACTTTTTGTTACCTCCACTAGACCCTGCTGAAAACCCCTTCCGTTTCTAAGGTCCTATATCCTATCAATCATATTTAAAAGTGCTTTAACAAATGGAATGTGGCAGAAATAAGGTTGTGTGAGTTCTAAACCTAGACCATAAAAGTCCTTGCAGCTTCCTCTCTTGTTCCACTCAGAGCCCTGCTGCTATGTCAACAAGCCTGGACTTACCTGCTAGGGAATGAACAACCACATAAAACCGAGATAAGCCATTCAGCTGACCTGGAAGATGACCACAAGGTATGAGTGAACCCAGCTGAGATCAGAGGAAAACTACGTAGCTGATTCCAGCCAAATTGTCAACGCACAGAATTATGGGCTAAATGGTGTTTTTTTAAGCCACTAAGTTTTGGGTGTTTTGCTGTGCACGGTAAGCTAACTGATACACTCTCCTTGGCCCTGGGGCCTTTATACATGCTGTTCCCTCTGCTTAGAATACTCTTCCCTCTTTCTTTGTCTTGTTGACTCCTATTCATTACAGCTCTGGAAAGTTTTCCCTGATCTTGATTAGGTTAAATCCCTTCATTGCACTTTTTGCCTCTCTGGTAGCACTACAATAGCTGTAACTTTACATTTATCTCTGTATATTATTTGATTATGGTCTTTCTTCCCTATTAGACTGTAAGCTTCATGAGCCCAGGGACAATGTCTGTTTTGTTCACCATTACATTTCAGCACCTAGTACAGGTCCTAGGACATAGTAGGTGCTCACTAAATATTTGTGGAATGAAAGAGTATGTTATAGCCCTGGGGAAACAAACTTTGGCGGGGGTGGGGGTGGGGGTGGCTGGGTGGGGGTGGGTGGGGGGGTGGGGGGGCCGTGTGGGGGGGTGTTCTTTAAAATAGTAATCCTCACACCAGTCTTCTCCTCCCACTATCCTGGGAATTAAAAACTGGACAAGTCATTGTATAAGAATGTGTCTTGTAATTTTTAAAGGACTGTACAAATATTAGTTCTTAATTGTTAGTGTTATTATTCTGGGCTGGCAACAGCTGGCTTTGGGGGAATCCGCTAGCTTTCTCCTTCCCCTAAAATGTCCCCAGGCAGTTTCCTAGCAGCTACAATTGTGGCTGGATAAGCAACTTACAGGTTGAAAGTCTCCCCTAGAGTTAAAACACAGATATGTAAATATCTCTGTAGCTGCAACCTAGCAAATAATCTCCAGGCTGGTTAATTGCAGAACTTGATGGTAATGATACCAATGCTGAGTTCAATTAAGGACTATTTACAAAACCAACGGGGGAGGATTTTCCGCTTTTTCTGTAACAGTAGGCACCGACTAAAGGGACCTGTTATTTTACAGTTAAATCTATGGCTCAGATACACCATAAACTCCATAGATTTGGTGTCTGCAAACTCCATGCCCTATTTTGATCCCCTGGAGCTCAGTTTGCAGAAAGAGAGCACAAGTCTAATTAATGAATCGCTCCAAAAACAGATCCTCTGTGTGCAACTTTTCTGAGTCTCAGTTTCTTCCTCTGTAAAATGCATGTATTAATAGTCTTACCTCATAAGTTTATTTTGAGATTAAATGAGATAATCACTGGAAAGTGCCATTAGAATCATGAGAACAGTGCCAGGCATAGAGTGAGCATTCAATACATTGTAACTATTATTGCTTATTATCATATTAACACATACAGTTGCTTCCACCCTGGACAACGTACCAGCTTGAGAAGCCTGCTCGGAAATCTTCCGTGCCCAATTTTGCTTACTCAGAAAGTGAATGGGTTTTCTCACATAGCTGTTGAGTGGAGATGTTTCATAAAGTACGCGAGCATTCATTCATGAGACATGGGTTGAGCACACACTGTGTATGGTGCTGGGTATATAGAGGCGAATAAGAGTCCTTGCCCTAGGTCTACAGGGGAGAGACGAGGTTCACTGCAGTAAAGGCTCCACCAACATTGACCCCCGGATGCTATGGGAACATAGAGAGGGGCCAACCCCACCCCAAAAAGTTGGTCTACCTGGGGTTCCCAGGTGGAGAAGTGGGTGAAGCCCTTATTAATTTCATGCAAAATGGAAAAGGACCTTCCTTCCTTCCTTGAGAGATTGTTGCGGTGACCTATTTCTCTGACCCTTTTATCACAAAGCTCCATTAAATCTGGAAATGAAGCGTTTAAAATTAATGATCTAAGGATGGAAAGCATTTTCCCCGATGCTCAGCATCTCTGGAGGAAATGCCATTGGGTGTTCATCTTTTGCAAGGAGGGGTTTTGTTAGCAGTGTGATGAGAAAGACCTCATCACATCTCACATTCTTGTGACCTGGGCTCAAAGAGTGGCTCCAGGACTGACAATAACTAGATATACTACGGCAGTCAGGTCTTTGGGGAGAAATACCTCCCTGGGCATTAGGAAATCTGATTCTGTCTCGGATGACACTGGCCAGGCACATGCAACCATGCTCCAGTCATTAACCTTTCAGCGAACTGGTGAGTCCAACTTGAGAATGTTTAACAGGTATTCCCAACGCAGGTGGGGAATCACTGCTCACCACAAGCGTCTGTCTGTCCCTCTCCTCTGCTCCTTCTCTTGCTCTCCCAACTGGAAAAACAAAGAAACGAACAAAACTCCTCCCTGGAATCCCTCTAAGCTTCATGTTACTATTCCATCTCTCCCCTTCATTACGCCCGAGCTTGAAAAATAATAATAACTTTAAAAATGCTGATATTGCAATATTAAAAAAAAACACAGAATATTTATTATGTTCAAGCACTTTGATGTGGCTTAATTCATTTAATCCTCCTAACAACTTTATGATATGGGTACTTTTATTATCTCCATTTTATAGCCAGGAAACTGAGGCTTAACACTTGCAGCTACAGGCAAAATCACACTGCTAGTATGTGAGCCAGAATTTAAGCCCAGGCTATAACGACTGCAGGGCAGTTCTTAACCACTTGGTTCAGTGTGTCAATTTCCCATTCTTTCCTAACCTTGTCTTCCCACGGCCCCCAGAATGTTCTCGGTATCAAGGATCTCCAGGTGGCCCAAAGGGGAGCCTCTTGTAATGGACATCTGTTAGGCTTGGGTGCCTAGTATCCATTTCCTCTTCCAGAAAGCATTTCTGCTCCTGTGGAATTACCTCTTCCCACAGGCTGGAATCAAGATCTTGCCTCCTCCTGGCTAAAGAAGAGGGGAATGACGCAGGCTGGAACTTGACCTGTGAGCAGCAAGGTCAAGGAGCCTGGAAGACTTTGGCATTCTGTTCAATCCATCTAAGCAGGTGCCAACAAATTCAGTAATCAAAATAAAAAATATTTTAATGCAATCCTTTTAAAAAGAAAAATTAATGGAAAAATTCCAAAATGAGCAAAATCTCAAAATGTAAAAGAAAGATAAGGTCACTATGACTGAATTTCCCTTTTGCCTTGGGCTCCATTGTGGCTGGGCATGGCACTGCTGACCATTCTCCATTGTAGGGGCCCCCTGTATGTTGCCCTTTAACCCTTTGTACCTGCCTCACTCTCTTTGTTTCCTGATACTGATGGATGCACGAGGTGCTTGGGCTCCGCTTTTTCTCATGTGGTTCTCTGCACACGAAAGGCCCTTTCTCCTCCCACCCTACTTTGCTGACAAACTCACCTTCCTTCACCTCCTTCTCTATGCATCAGCTTCTTCGTCTCTAAAATGGGGGTAATAAATAATACCTAAGTGATAGCCTTGGGAGCATTAAATGAACGTTAATATTTGTACAGCACCTGACTCAGGTGAGCACTCAGGGGCCACATCAATATCATCATCGTCGTCTCACAATACAGCAATCTGCTGCCAAGCCTCCCACCACCCGAAGGTCAGGGGAGCTGCCTGATATTGGCTCAATGAAAAACTCACACCTGCTTCCCTGTCTACATTTCTGACTGCCCAAGTGTCAATTACAGACTTCTCTTCCTCCAGCTGCTCAGTAAATGGAGGTGATGTCTGCGGTTTTGGCTTACAGCTCCCTTCCTCTCCCTATCCACTCTCTCCAGGCCATGTCATAAATGTCCACAGCCTCAAGTGTGCCCTTTTACCTGTGACACATCTGTGCCATCCATATCTCCAGGCCCAAATGCTCACTAGAGGTCTCACCTGTGCCTATATCCCACTACGAATATTACTAATAATAGCGAGTGACTGATGATTGATTGCTAACTGGGTACTCCATACTAAGCGAAGCACATTACCTGGATTACTTCCTTTCACCCTGTCAAAAACCTCATTTTACAGAGAAAATACAAAACGAGAAAAAATAAAACAACAGCGAAACCAGTAGAGTGGTGGAAACAGGATTTGCACCCAGACAATGTGACTCCACAACTGGGAATAGATGCTTCTGCTAAAACAGTTTATCCAAAGTCGTGCCTTTTAGAGAACATTTTTTAAAGTGAGCTGAGGAAAAGATGACACAGCAGTGGTTCTCAATTTTGCCCCCAACCCCAGGGGACATTTTACAATGTCTGGAGGCATTTTGGGCTGTCACAGCCGGGAGGGTGCTACTGCATCGGCTGGGTAGAGGCCAGGGATGCTGCTAAACATCCTACAATGCACAAGTCCCCACAGCAAAGAATTATTTGGTCCAATGTGTCAATAGTGCCAAGGACGAGAAATCCTGATTTATGGCTACAAAGCAAGACAGGGAGAAGCTAGTAAAGGGTGTTGGCTCTGTAGGTGCTGGCTCCCCTACTCACCAGCTGTGTAGAGCCTTCCACCTGCCCACTTCCCGCAACCCTCAAGCCCACTACCCGGCGTCCCCGCCCAGCAAAGACGAAGACTCAGCGGCACCCACACTGCCTTCCCAGCACAAAGCACAAAAAGGAGCTAATTACCTTCCTCCTCAAAACCTTCCCCTTCCCTGCTCTTTATCACGGCTAAGAATACCACCCTCCGCCTCCTCCTTACAGGTGAACACCACTGTGCCCACCTTGCTTGTTCTCACCACTGCCCCCCGACTCTCCCTCCAGCCATCAGTCACCAAGCTGTGTGTCTTCTGGCTCCCAAAAGCCTCTCCTGCTCTTCCTCTCCTTTCCATCTTCACTAACCTACTTCGGGCCAAAATAGCTTCTTATGCTATTTCTTCCCCACTTATGAGGCGGAAGTCACTTTTTATTCATCTACATTGGGATGAATTCATTTCGCCCAGAGCATGAATGTCATGAGGAATTAAACAAGGGACCTTTAAGAGCCCGCCTAATCCCTAGCCTGTGAACCCAGGAGAAGTTCCTGATGGCTTCTGAGTGTTCTGCTCCTTTCCCTCTGGCCCTCTCTGGCAGTGGACAAGGTGGTCCTCCAGGTCCAGGGCTCGTCCCCGCCCGCCTCACTTTAGATCCCGTCCCCTCTCACCCTCAGGACCTGTTCCATTAGGGACCCTGCCCTTCCTCTTCAACCTCTCCCACCCTACTGGGACTTTCCCATCAGGCACAGATGCTTGCTCGCCCACCCTCTTTGAAGGGTCCTCCACCCTTACCTCCCACGAGCTAGACTGCCATGTTTCTGAAAAGGATTGTCTACACTTGCTGTCTCCTACTCACTCTTCAACCCACTGCAATCTGGCTCCCAGTCCCTCCACTCCATTGAGGCTGTTCTAGCAAAAGTTAGCCTTCCAGTTGTCAAATAAAATGGGCACTTGCTTTCCAATCCTTCTTTGATTGGACTTTCAGTGGCATTTGAGAGTGTTGGCCATTCCTTTCTTCTAGGAGTAATTTCTTCCCTTGACCCCTGGTTTTCCTTCCACTTCCCTTCCTGGACCACCCGCCCCCTCCCCAGTCTGCTTTGTGGGCACCCCTTCCTCTGTTGCCTACGGTGTCCCTCAGCGTTCAATCTTGATCCCAGTATCTTCTCACTCTACACATTCCCAGTGGGTGAATTCATCTGCAGCCTGCACCCATAGCTCTAACCACCAGGAGAGGGGGTATAGGGTGATAGTTAAGAGCCTGGACTCCAAAACTCCTCTGTGAACTAAGTGTTTGACCTTGGGCCAATTACTCAACATTCCTGTGCCTCAGTTTCCTGAACTGTAAAATGGTGCAAAGCTTTTTAGACTCATTGCTTTCCATGACCGAACTTGTACCATTTCCTCAGAACATGCTGAACCTTGTAGAGTTACCCAAATATATTACACGCTCCTACTCAGGCTCAGTCTTTGCTCAGGCACGGAGGGGGTGCCTGGTCAATATCTGTGAATAAATGAATGAATGCTGACCTGCTTTGTGTCTCCCCGGAAACAAACCTTGAGACAAGGAATTGGGTGCAGTTAGTTTATTTGGGAGGTGATTGATTCCAGGCAGAGCAAATGAGGGAGTGAGAGAGTGAGGCAGGGAAGAGAGAAGAGGCATAGGGAGTTAATGAGAGAGTTATAACTGGGGGCAACGGGACTCAGTTCCACCGGGGATCCTCTGAAGAACTGTGTTGAAAGCACTTTAGGACTGTTCCCCTGTAGGGATGGGAGGCTGTGACATTTATCCACTGACTGGTTGGAGGCTGCTCTGAGGCTGTTAGGCATTTCCCATCTGGGCAAGATCCCGAAGCCTTGGGGAAAGGCCCCAGGCAGAGAGGAAGAGGGGGACACATGCTTCAGGTGGACAGTTCCTCTGGACAGATGGAATCAAACTGCAGCTGCAGGTGAGCTCAGAGGTGGGTCCAGGGGACAGATTGCTGAGCATCATCAGCACTGTGCTTTTTGCTCTGGCTGACAGGCCTGTGCCCCCTCATCTACCTAGATAAGTCCCACCTCTTCCTTGAAGCTTAGTTTAAGAGCCCCCACTTCTTAGAAGTGGTTTCTAACTCCCTGCTATAGGTTGAATGTTTGTATACCCCCAAAATTCATATGTTGAATTTTATAACCCGCAATGTCATGGATATTAGAGTTGGGGTCTTTGGGAGGTGATTAGGTCATGAGGGTGGAGCCCTCATGAATGGTATTAGTGCCCTTATAAAAGAGACCTCAGAGATCTCCCTTGCCCCCTCCACCACGTGAGGACACAGCAAGAAGACGGTTGTCTATGAACCAGGAAGAGGGCTCTCACCAGACATCGAATCTGTCAGCACCTGCCTCAGAGTTTCCAGCCTCCAGAACTGTGAGAAATAAATGTGTGTTGTTTATGTCACCAAGTTGGGCTTCCCTGGCCCTGGTCTGGGAAGATCCCACATGCCGCGGAGCAACTAAGCCCATGCACCACAACTACTGAGCTCATGTGCCACAACTACTGAAGCCTGCATGCCTAGAGCGCGTGCTCTACAACAAGAGAAGCCATCGCAATGAGAAGTCCACGCACTGCAATGAAGAGTAGCCCTGCTCACAGAAACTAGAGAAAGCCCGTGCACAGCAACAAAAGACCCAACGCAGCCAAAATAAATAAATAAATAATAAATAAATAAATGTATTAAAAAAAAATAAGTCACCGAGTCTATGGCATTCTGTTATAGCAGCCTGAACTAAGATACCCACTCCCTTCTGATTTAGGAAAATTTCTAAATTTTCTGTGACACCCTGGACATACCTCTATAAGAGTAATCACGTCTCTGCTTTCTAAATAGAACTTTCTTGTCTTTCTCAGAGAGCAAGAACAGTTCATCTTTGCAGATCTATTGCCCAGAAGATTTTTGAGCACTTAACCAATGACTTAATGAATTCTAATTCACCTTGCTCAGGGCCCCAATCAGAGTAAGTGGTCAATAAATGCAGGCTCCTTTGCTTTCCCTCCAACTCAGAGAGTTTGCCATCTGACTGAGGAGGGCACGTACCGAGCAAGCATAGAGTGTGATTGATTCGTTCTTTATTTTTTTTTTTAAGATTTATTTTATTATTTATTTATTTTTGGCTGCGTCAGGTCTTAGTTGTGGTGCGCGGGCTTCTCTCTAGCTGTGGCGCATGGGTTCCAGGGCGTGTGGGCTCTGTAGTCTGCAGCACACAGGCTCTCTAGTTGAGGCGCGCGAGCTCAGTAGTTGTGGCACACAGGCTTAGTTGCCCTGAGGCATGTGGGATCTTAGTTCCCTGACCAGGGGTTGAACCTGTGTCCCCTGCATTGTAAGGCAGATTCTTTACCACCGGATCACTAAGGAAGTCCCTGATTCTTCTTTAAATGAACAGAAGTGCTGGGGGAGCATAAAGGAGGGCACAATTAACTGGGACTGTACCAATGAGACTGCAGTTATGTTGTCTGACAGTCTTAATTACTTACAGTTTTAACTTTCCAGAGCCATTAATAGAGCCTCTGGTGCTTCTTCCATTACACTGGGTTTTCCCATTTGAAAGCCTCTCCCCCAAAGCGGAAGATACAGGGAGTTAAGGGACAGATTGAACCTGCTACTCTAACCTGGTTTACCTCTCTCATTCATTGGACTTATCTTTATTGAAGGTCTCCTAGGGGTCAGCATTGTTCTTGGCACCGGGATACAGGCGTGATACAGACAAGCAGCAGTCCTGCCCTAAGGCAGCTTACCCATGCAGGGGGAGACAGATGATAAATAAGCAACCAAATAAACAGGACAAATTAAGCCTTGACAAGGGCTCTAAAGACAAGTAGATCCAATGGTTGGAGAAAGCCCCTTTTGAGGTCTCGACTTCTGAGCTGTGAGCTGAGTTCAACGAACAGCCAAGCAGAGATTCTTCCAGGCAGAGGAACTAGCAGCTGCAAAAAGGGCCTTGGGCAGGACCCTGGACTCCTGGGGCCGAACCAGGAGTTTGTCCCACTGCTTCTGGCCACTGAAAAAGAGTTGCAGAAAAGAGACAAACTGGGTCTAAAACTGACGTCCGGTCCTTACTTAGAGTTGAGCAGCTGGTACCCAACTTTCAGTGCCTGGCAGGCTCATTTCAAGTTTGGTTTTCATTCATGGGTATGTTGTTCCCTCTTCAAGTCAGATTGGGTTTCAAAGGAATTTGAGACACAGCAAAACCACCAAGCTGCATCCTCCAGGTAGAAAACCCCCTAATGTGGCATTTCCGTGGGAAGCCACAATGAATCACTCCCGCTGGCCACCTAGTCCAGGCCTGAATGGACGGAGATTTACTCTGGTTTTCTCAAACTTTGTAAAGCCTCTCCAGACTTTTTTAACAACCCCCCCCCCCCGCCCCCACCCAGTGTCCTGACTCTCAGGTTAAGAGTAAAATAGCAAATTCTGTGAGGTTTGCTGAGTTTCAGATTTCACCAGAAGGGGGTCTGCCATAGCCACTAACCTTTTCCTCTGCAGAGAGCAGTTTCTGAAATGCTGCAAAGAAAAATAATCTCTGGGTGATAAGGAGGTTAATGAAGTTCCGAGGCTTTGTGAAGTAGGTATAGATGCACAGCACACCCTCCACCACTAAAACCCTTCTTTCTCTGATATCTCTTGTGGTAATAAAGACAATCATGGCTATCATTTATCTGAGCATTTACAGTGTGTCAGTCCCTGTCTAAACATTTGGTTTCCAAATCCAACCTAGGAAGGCGGTATGACCACCTCATTTCATATTTGAGTAAACGGAGGCTTGGAGAAGTGAAGTGACTTACCCAAGGTAACACAGTTAGAAAAAAGGCAAAGTCCAGATTCCAACCCGGATCAGGGCCCAAAGTCCATACTGTTACTGTGCATACTATTTCTATACTATCCTGACCCGGAAAGGTCCTAGCCCCTGGCACTGGGCAAATAATGAGGAAATTAGCAAAGCGGAGCCGTGAAAGGGGGCAGCCAGGTAAAGTCATTTATTTTATGAAAAAATAGGGGAAACGGCCAGGAGATTGCAAGTTCATTCTCTGCAGCATGGGAGAGAGGCCAAGGTCCTTTCCTGGTGTCCGGGGACTTACAAAGGCGCCTCCCAAGGCCAAGGTTTTGTCGGGACAAATCCCACCCCTTCTACCTCTGAGCGAGGAGAAAGCAGGCCAGCGGGGGTGTGGGGCCGAAGGGGTAGGATGCCCGACCCCGGCCCAGCTCGCACGCCGTTGTCGAGTGTCCGAGACCCCGCCTGCCCCGCGCGCGGCGTCGGAGAGCCAGCCCAACGCCCCTCCTAAGTGCCGGCGGGCCAAGGGTTAAGCGAGGCGGGAGCCCCCGGCGTGGGGCGGCCCCCGGGCCGGGAATGCTTAGTCAGGATTCCGATTTCCTGTCGAAGTGTTTGGATTTCCTGAAGCCCGCGCCCTCCGCCGCCAAGCGGGATCGTCCGAGCCGCGCGCCTCGCTGCGGCCTCCTCCCCTCGGCACATGGTCGCCCGCCCCTTCCTGCGCCGCGCTCGGCTCCCGCGCCTCGCCGCCGCCGCCGCCGCCGCCACCGCCGCCGGCGGGCACTCTCCGTTCGGGCAGCCCCCGGCCCGCACTTCCCGCCTCGCCGGCTGCTCCGGCCGCCGCCCGCTTTCCGTTCCGAGAGCCGCGATCGGCCGGCTGAGGGGAGCCGGGGCGCGGGCGTCTGCGCTGCCGTCACCGCCGAGGAGCCGGCGCCGAGCCCGCGATGGAATAATGCCCAGCGGCCCGCCCGGTCCCGGTGAGTTGCGGGGCGCCTGGACGGGCTCGGCGGGGCCGCGCGGGGTCGCCCCGGGTCGTCGGCGCCCCCTGCCCGGCCCCCGCGCGAAGAGGCGCCGGCACGGGGCGCCGGGAGGGTCCCGGCTCCGTTCGCGGCCGGGTGCCCGGTGCGCGGGGAGGCGCCGGCCGCGGGCTCCGCAGGGCCGGGCTCAGACGTCCAGGGGGGTCTGCGCCCCCGAGGCGCGGGGTGGGACGGGTGGTGCCGCCCCGGGGGTTTCGCGCACCCTCCCGGAGAGGGGCTGGGGCCCCGCCGTTGCGGCGCCCTCCCGGCCGGAGGCGCGGGCGCCGGCCGTGGCATTGTCTCGGGCGCGGCGGAGGAAAGTTCCCCGCCGTTTCGGGAACGGCCGGCCAGGCCCCGCGGCCCCCGGCCCCCGGCCCGGGCTGGGGCTCGGCGCTGCCAGGCAGGCCCCAGGCCACTTAATTTAAGCGGAACTTGAGGAAAAAATTCCC
Organism: Phocoena phocoena; assembly: GCF_963924675.1. Lineage (NCBI taxonomy): Eukaryota > Metazoa > Chordata > Mammalia > Artiodactyla > Phocoenidae > Phocoena > Phocoena phocoena. The sequence continues at coordinate 70,791,625 of NC_089235.1, read as the reverse complement.
ACTCGGGGTTGGGGTTTGTTCACGGGAAGGTAGGGACGTGGCTTGTGTTTTTCTGCTTGTACCATTTGGGGACCTGCTGCATTTTCTGAGAGCGACATGAAGTTTCAAAGAAAAAAGAAACTCGCTGGCGTCTGGTGTTCTGCGGTTTCCTACATCCCGAGAGTTCTTCTCGGGCATTCCTAAAGCGGTTTCCTTCAATAATTTATTTTTCCACTAGCGCAGGGGGATGGAGAGCCAACTTCAGACCATCCTCAGCGTGACCTCAGCTTTACCTGCACTAATCAGAAAGAACAAGAACTTTCTCCTACTTTTTTACCCGTAGACTCGGTCAGTTTGTCTTAGCAGAATGGGTTCTGGGATGACAGCAGGGCATGGATTGCTGAGAAATGTTTGGGGATTGTAAAACATAATTCAATATTGAGGCCAGTTTTATCTCTCTATCAAACTTCAGCCCAAGGCCTTTCCGTTTTGCAGTTGGAGGAAGATGCAGGAAGAGAAGATGCAGGTCTTCTGGAAGCATCAAATCTTTGAGAATAGTTGTTGCAGTCCCTTCTTGTTATACAGCGGAGGCCTAGAGAGGTGAAGTGACTTATGTAAAGTCACGTGGCCAGGCTTCAGACTCCCCGTCCAGTGCTCATTTCACTAATGTCAGTTTATGGTCTGTCAGCCAGGAAATGTTGGGAAATATGCCTTCTTGGCATTATAACCTTTATCGTTTTAGTGCCCTCTCTTGTTCTGTCTTGTCTGTTATTGCTGCTATTTTTTGAGATATGCAGTTATCTGAAACTGCAAATTTTGAGACAGAGTTAAAAGAAAAAAATTCCCTAACCCCTACTGTTCAGCCACCAAATGGATTTGAAATATAAAATGGGTGGCTTCTTATATAGGAATGACTTTTCTCTATTCCCATTCTTCTGTAAAAAATAGAAACTCCCAGGTCCAAAAAAGGGCAGTATCTTAGTACATAATGTACCGTATGATGTTCTCTAGACATGATTTCCAGCCCTCCTGTATCTTTTGAGCTAGGCAGCCCGTCTATTTTTCTCCCTACGAGAGCTCCGAATGGCTGGTTTTTCATTTTTAGTATGTGATAACATTGGAGACGAAGGACTTTTTCTAAAGCTTGCCATTTGGTGAAGGAAATTGAAATTCTCTCCACCTCCCCACTCCTCACCAGCCACAGTGAGCCAGATTTTGCAAAATCACTCGAAGGCTTGCAGGCCCCCAAATGAGTGTGTGCAGACAAATGGGACCCTCCCTCACCCTTCCTGAGGACCCGCCTCCCTGTGGGCCATCTCCATGCTGCACTCAGGTGGCTGAAGTCTAGAGGAAAGAAGGGAACCTGTATAACCTGGAACATTGTTGTTTCTGCATTTTCCCTCCAAGTTCTCAGTGGAATATGACTGGATCCTGTGGCCGCATTCTCATTTTCCCCTCCTGTGTTTCTTCTTCCCACTTCTTTCCCAGCCACTATATCTGCATGGGTTGGAGAACAGGCCTTTTCTATGGGATGCATGAATGATCCCCATGTTAGCAATAGTAACAGCGATCGCTAGCATTTATTGAGCACTTGCTGTATGCCCTGGATACGTTACCTCCTGAGAAGTCCCAAGGAGGAGAGGGAGCTGCTTCCGGAACCTTTACCAGAAAGGACAGCACTTTTCAGATTCATCTGGAATTTGAGTCATTCTTTCATTTTTCTATCGCACATTTGCTAAGGGGCTCCCCTGTGGAAGGTGCCAGTTGCGCAAAGATGAATAGGACCCTGTGTTCAAGGCCTTCTATTTCCATCCTCATCTTTCAGTGTCAGCCTCGCACTTTCTCTTTCAATGAGTCAGTTCAGCAAACCTGTACTGAGCACCTGCTTCATGCTAAGCATTGTGTGAAGTCCTGGTGATACAACGATGAACAAGATAGGCCCGGTCCCCCCCTCATGGGGCTGGCATTCCATTGGAGAAGCTGGGCAAAAATAAAGAAGCAGGTAACTTCTAACAAATGAAAGATTGTGATTCTTGTTATCAAGGAAGCACACACAAGGGATTGACCCGATGACCAAAGTGAAGTGGGGTGGGGGGTGTGTGTGGGAGTTTTAGTTTTGCCAGGAAAAGGCCTCTCTGAGGCTGAAGAATTGAGAAGCAACTGGCCAGGCAGAGAGGTTGCAGGAGAGAGTGCGTTCCAGGCAGAAGGATTAGAATGTGTGAAGTCCTCTGTGCACAAAAGAGCTTAATGTGTTCCTGGGAGTGAGGGGAGTCAGGGGCGGGATGGGGAAAATGGCACAGCGTGAGGTTTTAGAGGGAGGCAGGGGCAGATCACACCGTGCTGTGGACAGTCCCCCCATCAAGTACAAAGGGAAACTTTGATGAGTTTAGGCTCAGGAGTGGGGTCTGATTGGCATTTTTAGGAGATTACTGCTTTTTTTTTTTTTTTTTTTTTGCGGTACGCGGGCCTCTCACTGTTGTGGCCTCTCCCGTTGCGGAGCACAGGCTCTGGACGTGCAGGCTCAGTGGCCACGGCTCACGGGCCCAGCCGCTCTGCGGCATGTGGGATCTTCCGGGACTGGGGCACGAACCCGTGTCCCCTGCATCGGCAGGCGGACTCTCAACCACTGCGCCACCAGGGAAGCCCTACTGCTTTTTTATAAGAGTGGATCACAGCGGGCTGAGAGTGGAAGCAGGGAGACCAGTTAGTAGGCCACTGCAGTAATAGGAAAGATGAGGGTGGCTTAGATCAGGGTGGAACCTCCATCAGTGCCAGTAGAGGTGGAGAGAAGTGAGTGCAACCTGGTTGGTTGGATCTTGATGAAATTTGGTGATGGATTTAATGAGGTTGGAGCAGGCAGAAGGACTCAAGGATGACTCTTTGGAGACAGGTTCCACGGGGGCCGTTCTGAGCTTGAGATGTCTGCGAGGCATCCAGGTGGAGATTTCAGGCAGACACGACTCTGGACCTCAGAGGAGACTTAGCGACGAGAGGCACCAACGTGGAAATTATCAGCCTGCAGCTGAGCTACCAAAATGCTTACTGGGACGTGTCCTGCTGTTTCATCTCTCTGAGGGTCTGCTGTGTTCTTCCTCTTGCCTGGGACTTTGTTCCTCTCTCCTGGGCTACCTCCTGCTCATCCTGTAAAATATACCTGCATCTTCAACTCCTTGAAGGTGCCTCTAGCTCCCTCTCCCACTCTCAGATCCCTGTGTTTACCGTCACCATAGTGCTCAATTGAAGTTACCTTTTTATAGTATCTTATATGTATGAAAAATTTGCTGCAGGGCCTGACATGTGTAAGTGCTCAACAAATGTTAGCTGCCATTGTCATCACCATCATCATTATTGATGGCAGTGATAGGCATATAAATAAAAATTACATTATATTAGGATCAGTCTAATGATAAATGATGTATTAGTTTCCTCTTGCTGCTGTAACAAATTCCCACAAACTTAGTGGCTTAAAACAACACAAATTTATTCTCTTTCAGTGCTGGAGGTCAGAAGTCTGAAATGAGTCTTGCTGGGCTAACTTCAAGGTGTGCTCAGGACTCTGTTCCTTCTGGAGGTCTAGGGAACAATCTATTTATTCCCTTGCTTCTTCCAGCTTCTAGGGGCCTCCTGCATCCCTTGTCTCTTGACCCCTTCCTCTATCTTCAAAGCCAGCAGTGTTGGTCCTCGTCCTTCTCGTGCTGCCATCTCTCTGGTTCTTTTCTCTCTTCTGCTTTTAAGGACCCTTTTGATTACATCAGGCCACTGTATAATCTAGAATAATCTCCCAGTTTTAAGGTCAACTGATAAGTAACCATAATTCCATCTTCAGCCTTAGCTCCTTGTTGCTGTATAACCCATGTAGCCGAACACATTCACAGGTCCTGGGGGTTAGGACCTTGACATCTTTGCAGGCTGATAGGGGAAGGTGTTATGGGGGTCTGGGGAGAGGCCGCTAACCCAGTGGGCGAGGGGAGGCCAGGGAAATCTTCCTGGAGGTAGCGGTACCCCGGTGGGAGTCAGTCTCTACTTGTAAACTCACTGCCCTCCCAAATGTTCATTCCCTCATTGAGGTTTATTCATTCCTTCGTTCAAGCTCTTCTTGATGCCCGGCTTTATGTGAGGAGTTGGAGTTGAGGATTCATTTCTCTGTGCATCCTTCAGGCTGCAGGCCAGATTGTTCGCTCGGCAACCCAAGGACACTCACTTTTCTCACCCACCTCAGGAATCAGTTAAACTCGTCAACCCATGATCCCCCTCTCCCAGCCCACGTACCCCGTATCCACTCCCAGGAAGGGGTGGGGTCTGAGGGGGTAGGTCCTCTCTTTAAATGTCGGCTGTGGTTGATTTGCGGGCACAGTGTGAATCCCAACACATGTGCCTTTTGTACAGCTAAGACCTTGGGTCCCGAGCCACGGCTAGTGTCCCCAGCCTCAGCCAGCTCTGTCCCCAAAGCAGGCCACTGGCCACAGTAGAGATCAGGAGAAGGCGTGTGATTTGATCAGGACAAATCCATCTGAAGCGTGAGGGGAGAAAAACAACCCAAGGGCCTGGCCTGCCGTGCTTTGTGGCAGGTGGCCCCACCTTCTGAGAATGAGGGAAACGCAGCACGATGTGATGTGTAGTTGCGTCGCTGTGAGGGGGTGATCAAGACCAGCTTTGGGACGCCTCTCCGTTATTGGGAGAAGATGGGCTCCTGCCCCCAGATGCTCCCCAGAAACAGATGGCGTCCCGAGACCTTCAGCACTTTGGGGGGACCCCATCAGCTCTGCTGGCTACCCAAGTGCCGGGTTGCAGAGACCGAGGTCCCTTGCTGCCTGGGCTTTCCCTGCCAGCCCCCATCCCTTGGAAATGCCACCAACTAGCTGGCCTTGTAATATTTTCGGCGTTTCCTCTTCCTCTACCTCTCTAAGTCAGGAAATGCGAAAGTGCACTGAGTTAGAAAAGTGAGCAAGCAACGTCTTTCCAACGGAGGGGTCCCAGGTGGAGTCTGGGTAGACCTGGGATTGGAGAAGTGTGCCCGTCAGCGCTTCCCCCAGATGCGGCAGGGGTTCTGGGGAACCAAGCCTGTCCCGGTCGTCGTGGGCAGGACAGGAAGGAGAGAGGCAAGCCCGTGTGTGGTTTCTGGGCAATGGCTTGTCTGTCCCTCATCAGGGCTCACCATGAGTTTTTCTGGCAAGGCTTCTGCCTTTATAGAACCCTGCCTGTGTAATGATACTGGTGCCTGTTTCATTGTAGTTTCGCATTGAAATAATTATCCTTTCGAGTAGAAACACAGAGAGAGTGCTCCAGTGAAAGACTGTGATATATGCAGCTTGTCCTCAAATGGTTCAGAAAATAATTATATGTATTTTCTGAATACATAAAAATTATATGTGAGTGAGAAAAAAAGGAAAAAGCAAATGGAGTAAAATATTAACCACAGGTGAACGTGGGTAAAGGGATGTGTGTTCCTTGTACTATTCTTACTCTTGAAATTTCCCACGAAAAAGATTTTTGCAAATGGAAGCGGGAAGAAAAAAAGAGGGCTCAACATTCCATTGTGATTGTGACCTTGGTAGATGCAGGATGGCCCAGAGGAAGCCAGAAGATTCTGGGGTCTGCTACTGACCCGCCTTCCCTCCCATCCTCACACTTTCTGTACTGAACTGAAATAATGTAGGAAAAGCGTCCCGCACAAGGAGTCCAGAAATGGGAGCATCAGTTGCTGCTATGCTGTGTGGAAACGTGTTTGCTGCTATGGTTGCCTCCCCTTCAGACTGCGCATCTTGAGGGGGAGGGGTGGGGGGTCAGGGTTACTCCTCTCCTCCCCTTGTGCCTCTCCTCCCTTGGGCACAAGCAAAGGGCAGGCACTGACTGGGCAGGGAGGGGCTGAATCAAGTCCATTGGCTTCTGGTGCCCAACTGTGTTGCCACATTTGTTGGATTTTCTCATCATTGAGTTTTTATTTCTAATGACTCTCCATTTAACTTCTAGAAATTCTCTTTGGTTGTCTTTCAAATCATCCTGGCTTTTAATCCTTGGGTCTTCTTCTTGCGTGAGAATTTCTCATTCTTATTTCATATCTTTGTTTTAAATATACTGACATTCTTTGTTCAGACGGCCCTGTTATGTTAATACTTGAGGAGCCACTTCTCCCATTTCCTGCATCTGATTTGCGGGACATCGTGGCTCATACCCGGGGAGCAGAAGTGGCTTTACAGAGCGGTTTTGTCCTTTAGCCGAGGCTCCAAGAGTTTCCTGAGTCCTGGGCACGTTTCTGTGGTAGCTACTGGGCTCAAGACTTTTAACCCCAGTCCAGTGCTGTCTGTTTGGACCCTTCACCCATACTTACGGCCTCAAAGTTTGCACAGAATCCTTTTTTTCCACCATCCAGACCCTGAGGCAGAACAAGCTTTCTTGCCGTTTCTCTGCATTGGAGAGAGGAGTAGTTCAGGCCCACTTTCAAAAGAGTCTAGGACCCCTTTGGGGTCCTGGCCTTGTAGAGGGATCTCAGCTCTCCTGTCCTGTAGGCACCAACTGGAAACCAGCCGGCTTAATACATTCAGTCTTCTTTTGCAGACGAGGAAGAGAAAGAACATTTACAAAAATGTAAAAATTGCCATTTCGAGAAAAGAAAACCAGAATCCTTATCAGAACACTAGCAATAAGAAGATGTGATTCAGATCCGCAAACACTTGCTGAGCCCCTCCTGTGTGTTCACCCTGCAGAGCCGGGGTTAGGGGACAGGTATGAGCTGGGCCTTAAAATGCCTGTTCATCTTCTCAACCCCCAGTGCAGAGAAGACAGTAAGTATTTAGGAAGGAAGGAATTGTATGCACTGAAAAAGACAAATACTGATGCAGAAGACAGAATAAAATAATGGAAAAGAGCACTGAATTGAGACTCAGAAGTCCTGAGTTCTAGTCCGGAAATTGATATTGACTAGTTACGTGGCCTTTAGGAGCAGTCACTTACCCTCCTTTGGAACCGCCCTTCCTCACCTGTGTCAAGGTGGTGATAACTCTGTCCTGACCCTCCTCCCTGGCAGGTCGCAGTGAGATCATGAATCTGGAAGGCGGGAGCCACAGAGGGTAAGGGGTCTTTCTTCAAGGCGGAAGGGACCACGTATCCTTCAGCGACACCTTGTTTTGGAGACTCCCTCCACCTCGCCGCCTCACCACCGTGGGCACTGGGTTTTCCGGGGAAGAGCTGCAAGCATTTCAGGTCCTCAGAGCTTGTGTAGACTAAGGGGTTGGCGTCCGGGCAGTAGTTGGGCCCCGGGGTGGCTGAATGGGTCCTGTCTCGTGTGATGTTCTTTCCCCTGGAAGTTCCACCCAGACCCCGCAAATGAGGGCTGAGCTGCAGCTGGGAACCCCTTTGGGATGGAGTTTGTGCATCGCGTTGCCTTGGTGATCTTTGACCAGCTGTTCTCTGAGGCTGCTCCTCTGGACGGTGGAACTCATGATCTCTCTGGGGTTTGTCCTTTGGCCAGATCACTCTTTCATGCCTGGGTTGATGTGGTGGGTGTAGGTGGGAGCATTTGTCATGAAGCAACAGGAAAACCACTGGACTTGGAATCAATAACGATAGCTAATATTTATTGTATATTCATATGCGTTGAGCGCTATTTTAAGCAGCTTTCCTACATGAGTTCATTAATCCTCGTACTAACCCTATGAAACACGCACTCTTTTTCTCCCATTTTATGGAGGAGGAAACTGAGACACACACAGACTAACTAACTTTCCCAAGGTCATGTACCTCGTAGGTGGTGAGATTTTAAGCAAGGAGTCTGTGTTCAGTGCCCACACTCTCGACTGTGATGCACTATTGCCTCTGAAGACTTGAATTTGAATTCCACGTCCTAATTCCTCATGTGGCCTTGGGGGAGTCTGGCCCTCACCTTTCTCTTAGCTTTTCTGAGCTGCTTCTTCTGTAAATGTTGAAAAAGCTTGCAGGCTTTTAAAAAAGGTGTTAAATAAAGCAATATATACAGAAAGTGGCCGAGTGCCAGGCACAGAATCGGGTCTAAATAAAAGCGAGTAGGTTCCAAACGGGAGGAAAAAACAAAGAACAAATTCAGTTTGAAGAGTCTCCCCTGCACAAACTTTTCCTCTATAGCCTGCTCTGTGCCAGGCACCTAGGATACAAAGGTGAAAACTCAAGGTCCGTGGGCTACAATATCTTATAGTTGATTAGAAGAGAAAGATGTGAAACTGTTCATAATTTTGAACTGATGTCTGTCCTCACCACAGGAAAGTTATACAGGAATAGCCATGAATGTGCGGGGAAGGAAGAGTGATCCCGGTGGGGTGGTCAGAGGAAGGTTTGGGGAAGAGGTGCTCTATGAACTTACAGTCTGGGATGGGTAGGATCTCAGTACATGGGGAGAGTGGGTATCCACGACTGAGAGTAGCTGGATCATAGTCTTTGTGATAGGAATGTGGTAGTTATTTTTTTGGAGGCCTAAGGGGAACATTTGTTCAAGAAGGAAGGTAAAAACTCTCAGTTACTATACCATGGCATTCGGGGGTCTCTCACTGGAATGCAGGCATCCCTGCTATTTCCTATCCCTCCACTGTCACGGAACTCCTGATCCAGAAAAGCAAACTGTGGTGTTTATGGACCTTCCAGTAATAGCCTTTCGCCAGTTTCCTCTCCTAGGACAGTTACTTCCTCAGAACTAAAATAGAACCGCTGAAGGGTGGAGATGTGGGATATTTGCAGATTAGACTCTGTTTAACGGTGTACTTCGGAGGCGAGCGGGTGAGAAGTTGTAGAAGACACTGTTGGTTGCTTATCCAACACCCTTTCCCCTTCTGCTTTGCTGACAGAACATTGATCTTTAGAAGCCCACCTTCCGGGGCCTTTAAGGGAGGTCAGTTCCAGCCCCAGGGGTGAACCACAGTGGTCTTTTCCCCCTTGGAAGTCATTGGTTTAGGCATGGGCATGTGACACAGCTCTGGTTATAAAATATGCAGGGGAGTTTGCTGGGAGGATGGGGAAATATTTTTCTCCATCTTAAAAGGAGACATTTTGAAAGAAACAGCTTCTCTTCTGCTATTGGACATAGTAGGGTTGACATGTGATACCCGGCACTGTGGCAGCCATCTTGGGGTCATGAGGGGCCTTGCTTAGGGAGAACATGTTGAGTGTGTCTGAGCAGAAAGATGGAAGGAACAAGGCACTGAATACCCTACCCTGAGACGACTTAGAGTTGACTCTTCTGTTACTTGTAGCCCATACCCACCAAAATAATGCTAATACTCAAGGGAATGCCCAGCTCACATGACATCTAGATGATTCTGGGGCTACTATATGCTCCCCTAATCACCCTATGCTGAGCCCACCATCCTGTTTGAAATCACCACTAACTTGTACATGTTTATGCCTTTGCAGTCTTGATATTTTTTCCACCCGAATTGCCCTTTCCCTATCTTCTCCACCAACCAAAAATCCAACTTACTCTTTTTTTTTTTTTTTTTGTGGTACGCGGGCCTCTCACTGTTGTGGCCTCTCCTGTTGCGGAGCACAGGCTCCGGATGCACAGGCTCAGTGGCCATGGCTCACGGGCCCAGCCGCTCCGCGGCACGTGGGATCTTCCCGGACCGGGGCACGAACCCGTGTCCCCTGCACCAGCAGGCGAACTCTCGACCACTGTGCCACCAGGGAAGCCCAACTTACTCTTTCTTAAAAAAATTTTATTGAGGTATAGTTGATTTACAATGTTGTGTTAATTTCTGCTGTATGGCAAAGTGATTCACTTATATATATTCTTTTTCATATTCTTTTCCATTATGGTTTATCACAGGATATTGAATAGAGTTGCCTGTGCTATACATTAGGATCTTGTTGTTTATCCATCCCATGTATAGTTTGCAACTGCTAACCCCAAACTCCGAGTCCTTCTCTCCACGCACCTCACCCCCCACCCCTTGGCAACCATCTCCACGCCCCGCCCCCGCCCCCCCCCCCCCCCCCCCCCCCCCCCCCCCCGGCAACCACAAGTCTGATCTTTACGTCTGTGAGTCTGTTTCTGTTTCGTAGATAGGTTCATTTGTGTCGTATTTTAGATTCCACATAAAAGTGATGTTGGGCTTCCCTGGTCCGGGGAATCCGGACCTGCCAATGCAGGGGACACGGGTTTGAGCCCTGGTCCGGGAAGATCCCACATGCCGCAGAGCAACTAAGCCCATGCACCACAACTGCTGAGCCTGCGCTCTAGAGCCCATGAGCCACAACTACTGAGCCCATGCGTCGCATCTCCTGAAGCACTCGTGCTCTAGAGCCTGTGCTCGCAACAAGAGAAGCCTGCGCACCACAACGAAGGGCAGCCCCCGCTCGCCGCAGCTAGAGAAAGCCTGCACGCAGCAACGAAGACCCAACACAGCCAAAAATAATAAATAAATTTTAAAAAAGTGACGTCATGTAGTATTTGTCTTTCTGACTTACTTTGCTTAGTATGATAATCTCTAGGTCCATCCATGTTGTGCATGGATGGTATTGTTTCATTCTTTTTTATGGCTGAGTAATAGTCCATTGTATAAATGTACCACATCTTCTTTATCTGTTCATCTGTCCATGGACATTTAGGGTGTTTTCGTGCCTTGCCTGTTGTAAATAGTGCTGCTGGGAACATAGAGATGCGTGTATCTTTTCAAATTATAATTTTGTCTGGATATATGCCCAGGCATGGGATTGCTGGACCATACAACTTGCTCTTTAAAGAATGGCCCAAATGCACTTTCTCTGTGAAGCCTTTCCTGATCCTTCTCGTTGTAATCGATTATTTTAGTCTTTGAGCGCCCATAACACCTGTTGCCCCTCCCGTGCTCCCTCCCCACCCACACCCGCATTCTTTATTAGGTGCCTGCTGTGTGCCAGCTGTGGTGGTGGGCGCTGGCATTGTCCTTCCCGAATGCGGGCAGATGTGTGCAGCAGCTTGTGAGCCAGTGTGGTTTGTGTGGTCCCAGGGGAACACAAGGTATCACCAGGTGCTTGTGAAGGGGCACCTGACCCCACTCTGCAGGGAGGGTCAGAGGAGACTTGCTACAGGGAGGAATCCTTGAGCTGAATCTTAAATAATGAATAGGAATTAGCCAGAAAAAGAGTGGAGGGAAGAGAAGGAAGTTCCAGGTGCAGGGAACCACCTCAGCAAGGAGGTAGATGGTGCAAAGAGCACGGTTTGTGCTGGGAACCGAGTGACTCATCATCAGTGAACCTGATATTTCAGATGGGATGCACCGAGGCCCGAGGGGAAGGCAGGAGCCACATCCTGAAGTTTGGACTTGATCTTGAGGCCGTTGAGCCATTGAAGGCTTAAGGCCAGGGAGTGATGTGACCCTTGGCCTTTAGGAAGATGATTCTGGGTGCCCTGGACCAAATGGATTAGGTGGGTGAGGACCAAGACTGGAGGCAGGGAGGCCATTCAGGATGCTCTTGTAGGAGTCTGGCAGCGCGTGCCCAGAAGCTGGAGAGGGAGAATGTATAGGCAGTAGCACTGGCTGGCCTGGGGACTGAGCGGGGGAGGGGCAGTGGGGGGAGGGCGGGCCGTTGAGGACATGGAGCTTTCTGGCTTGTTTCCAAGGCTGAGTCATGTTTGTGTCCCTCAAGACCACAGCCTCCTTGGGCTCCTGGTCCTGCTGTTCTCTGCATCCCTAAATGCTTGGTGCCAGGCTTCATTGGAGGACGGATGAGGAAGGAGCATGTCTGTCCCTCTCTTCTCTCTTCTATTCCCCTCCCGCAACTTCAGCTCTTCGGGTTTTGTTATGGTGGAACGGGAAGTGCAGCCGTGATGTGGTTTTCCTGGTGTCCTTGCTTCCTAGGTCTGAGCCTCGAGAAGAGGGGAGACTCTCTTACTGCCTGTGGCTCACTGCCTTTCTTTGTTACGCCTCCCCGAAACCAAACGGCTTCTGCGGAAGCCTGTCCCAGCATCTCCAGTCCAGCGCCGTCTGTGTGTCCTCAAAGTTCCTGCCTCAGGCCAGGCTTCCGCAGGATCTCCCCTGAGTCATCCAGCCCTTTCCCAACTCACTGCCCCGCCCTTAGTCCATCCTCCAAGCTGCTGCCAGGGGAGTCTCCTTGACTTCACTTTGGGGACAGGCTTCTGCTTAGCAGGCTCTGGTCCCTGCTCCGCTGCCTGGGCAGTCAGATGAGGAAGGATGCAGCCTGGACTTTTCAGCTGCTCCGACCTAGGGGTCAGCCGCGGCTCTCGCTTACTCGCCGTGTGCCCGGGGACAAGTCGTGTACTTTGCTGAACCTACGTTCAGCACACACCCCTACACACACCCCTACCACACCCCTACACACACACACCCACCACAACCCCTATACACACACACCCCTACGCACCCACACCCTTATATACATACCTACCACAGTTCCTACACACACACACCCCTATGCACCCACACACCTAAACACACACCTACCACACACCTACACAACCCCTACACACATACCTATACACATACACACATCCTCCTACACACCCTCACCCCTACACACACAACTACACAACCCCATACACACACACGCACAGACCACACACAGACTTTCTTTCTCCCCTGCATTCTTATTTCTCTCAGTGAGTCCTTAGTGCCCGCCCCACGGTAGACCATATGCTTAATTTGTGTTTGATGAATGAATTATTCCTTCATTCTCTTTTAGCTTAGAGTTTGACGATCTCTTTTTTGATAAATTTGAGAAACTCTTTCAAGTTATCCTTTAAGGGCCGGAAGGAGCGGGGCCCTGGCGCTCGGGAGGAGCTCACATGGAGGAGGAAAGGAAGTCAGGACTGGAGCGCAGGCTTCTGATTCCGCTCTTCCCATTGGCCACCCTGTGCCTCCTGGGTGATCAGGAGCCACCTGCTGGGGCAGGTTGTTGGGGCTCCAGGAGGTACCATCCTGAGAAAGGGTGGGGCCCCATGCACAGCTGTTACATACAACAGCGGATTCGAGGGTTTGCATAAGCAGGGCTGCGTGAGCCAATCAGTGCAGGACACGTGTTTTTCTGAAAGAATCTTAATGGACATAGCATGTGTCTGTGCGGGGTGCTCCCATCCTGGAACAAGCTGAGAGTTGGTTGGAGTAAGCTGAGTTCAGTGATGATTTTTTTTTTGAGCTCAGTTATCTCTTTATTAGGAAAGCACCAACACCACATTCTTGGAAATTACTGGAATTTTATTTGCCTCAGGCTCATGACTTGCAAGCAAAGACATTGTACAAAGGAGGCAAAGATTAAGTACATTTTAGGGAGAAGGAGATGATACACATTGGTAACATAGGTGATAACGTTGCTTAGTTTTTTTGCTCTTGATTAAAAAAAAACTTTTGTTGAAATCGCTATTGAATGTTGCAGTCTATGCAGTGTAATGGACTGGTGATACTTAAAACTTCTTGTTTGAAAGAAGTAACTGCTGAACATTTGCAGGTGGGAATCCTGTTGGAGCTGAAACTAAGTGCTGAGGGTAATGCATCGTCAGAAACAAAGCTTCTGTGGTATAGACGATTGGCTGAGAGTTTGGATCCTGGATTTAGGCTGAATCCTAGCACAGCCCCTTAGCGGCTGATCTTAGAACTTGCTGATCTTGGATCAAGTTCAGAGCCTCTCTGAGCCTTGGTTTTGCTACTTGTCAAATGCAGTGAATAAGACTTCCATCTTACAGGCTTGTGGTGAGAGCTCTATGTAGTAGTCCATGGAGAGCAGTGAGAATGGTGCCTGGCACGTGGAAGTGGAAGTGGAAATGTGAGCTCTCCTGATGATGATCATTAGGGGTTAAATTATGTCCTCCAATAAAGCTGTGTTGAAGTCCTAACCCTGAGTACTTCAGAATGTGGCCTGATACAAAAATAAGGTGTCTACAGAGTTAGTCAAGTTAAAATGAGGTCATTAGGGTGGGCCCTAATCCAATATGACTGGAGTCCTTATAAAAAGGGGAAATTTGTAGACAGAGACCGACACACAGAGAGAGAAGGTAATGTGAAGACACACTGGGAAAAGGCAGCCATGTGCCTGGACGATGTGTCTATAAGCCAAGGATTGCTGGCAACTACCATGGCCTAGGAAGAGGCAAGGGAGGATTCTCCCTAGAGGCATCAGAGAGAGCATGGCCCTGCCCACACCTTCATTTCAGAACTGTGAGAGAATAAATTTCTGTTGTTTTAAGCCACCTAGTTGTTGGTGCTTTGTTATGGCAGCCCTAGCAAATGGTGATGGTGATGGTGATGATGGTGATGATGGTGATGATGATGATGATGGTGTTGATGATGATGATGGTGATGATGATGGTGACGATGGTGATGATGGTGATGATGATGGTGTTGATGATGGTGATGATGGTGAGGGTGATGATGATGGTGATGGTGATGATGATGGTGACGATGGTGATGATGGTGATGGTGATGATGATGGTGATGAAGACGATGGTAACGATGGTGATGGGGGTGATAAAGCATCTGGCCTGAATACTGACCAAAAAGATGGTCCCACGTGTCTGACTACAGATAGGCTTGTGGCATTAATTCAGCAAACAGTGGCATGGTTGTACCTTCCAATTCTGTATTTTAGTGGTGCCTCCAAATGGCACTTGTTGAGAACTTCCTTGGTGTTACACTAGGAGCAGGAGATTAGAGGGTGGTGCTCCCAGGCTAGAGGCTGAGACGGACACTGAAGGAGTAGCTCCTCAGAGATCGAGGTGATGTTCCATCTGCTGCATGAATGTGTTGAGAAGGGGTCCCTAGAGGGGCCCTTTGGGACCGAGGGCAGAGACTTGCCCAGCACAGGGCTGTAGCCACGGCCAGTGCATACCAGGGGTTGGAGAAGTGTTGTTCGATGTGGTGGTTGTCTAGGGCTGGGGAAGCAGATGCAACTTGGGTCTGGAGGAGTGAGAGGGACAGGATTGGGAAGGAGGTTGGCCTTAATCCTGCAGCAGGAAGGTGAGATCCGTGGCTCTGTGCTTTGCGAAGCATCGGGGCTCAGCTATTCCTCCCTCCTCTCTGACCTGTGTCCCGGCCTCCCTGTGCAGTGCATTGAAAGGAAATTCAAACCGGAAAGAAGAAACACCAAGTTTAAAGGATGGAAAAGGTAACAGCCTGAGTCCTTCCGTGTTGTACAGACAGGGTGTTGTGGTAGAAAGAACGTAAACTTGAGCGTGGGATGGTCCTGGGGCAGACTTCTGGGGGGGAACTCCTGCTCTGTCCTTTGCTTGAGACGCTTGGGCAACTTACATTCTCTGAGCCTTAGTTTCCCCACCTTTCCACTTGATCCACTGCAGGGTGGAGATTACAGTGAGATCATGTAGGACAAGGGTGTGGCACCTGAGAGGTCCTGAATAAATGCCGGTTCTTCCCCACTTAACCTTGTTTACACATGGGACTCTGAAAAAGGGCTTCATGCTACTTGTAAAACCCAGTAGTCAGAGGCAGAAAGAGAGAGTTGGCATCCGGAAAGGCCTGCACTTCATGGAGCAAGTACATCATCACTAACAAGAGGGGCTGGGTCCCCCGGAGGAAGGGGTGAGACAGATGCCGGGGCTTCTGGAAGGCCTTGATAACTCTCATTGGCTGCAGTAACCCTGACATCCTCATTGCTCTCCAGTTACTTAAAATATCGCAGAAAAGCAGGTAAAACCTTCTTAGCCCTGGGTGGCTTAAAAATAGCCCCTGGGCACAGAACGGCCAAGCCGTTTTTCCCATGACCCCTTCAGATGACCTGCTGCCCTTTCGCCACCCACTCCTGCCTAGTGATGACTCCCATACATCCTCACCCAGCCACTCTGGCTACAAACCTAGATATTTATTCTCACATATTTATTTGAGTTTCCACTGCATTCCAGCATTATGGTGGGTGGGGTGCTGGGCAACAGCAGTGAACACAACAGAGAAAAATCCTTGTCCTCATGGAGCTTACATTCCACTGGGGAGACATACAACAAACAAACATTTAATACGGATATGAGATGCTTAATGGAGAAAAGCTCACCAGAAAGGAGGCTGGAGAGAGACAAAGGGGTGTGCACTGTCAGATGGGGTGTTCAAGGAAGCTCTCCTTGCTAAGGTGACGTGAGCAAAGACCCAAAGGAACTGAGGGAGTGAGCATGAGGCACTCTGGCGTAAAATGTGTCCCAGACACAGGGAATAGCCATTGCAAAGGCCCTGGGGTAGCTGCATATGTGGCATGTTCAAGGAACCTCCAGGAGGCTAGGGTGGCTGGAGTGGGGTGAGTGATGGAGGCGTCATTGATGAGGGAAAAGGTGATGGGGTCCGGGCGCATGACCTTCGTGGGCACTTTGAGGACTTTTGTTTTTACTCTGAAAAGGAAAGGAATTTCTTGGAGGGTTTTGAGCAGTCGAGTGATATGTTCTTGGCTCACTGTTTCACCAGGATCCTGCTGTCTGCTGTGTAGAGAACAGGTTGAAGGGCAGGGAGATGGTTGGGAGGCTGTGGCAGTAATACCGACAGAAGGTCAAGGTGGCTTTTGGACCAGAGTGGAAGGAATGGGGTGGTAGGATGCTTGGATTCTGGGTTTATGGATTTCCCTTCCATCACTTAGCTCATCCAAACCATCACCCCGCCCCGCTGGTTGTACCTCAGCCATCCCAAGGAGGTTGGGAGGACTTCAGAGGTGCTATTCAGCAAGTCCACTGCGCTCTGAGCTCCTTGAGGACAGGAATGCACCTTCCCTCTCAGGTCTCCCGAGCACCAGCCTGGTGCCTGGCATAAATGGGGGCCATTTGTAATGTTTATTTTCTTTTATTTATTTATTTTTTGCGGTACGCGGGCCCCTCACTGTTGTGGCCTCTCCCGTTGCGGAGCACAGGCTCGGGACGCGCAGGCTCAGCGGCCATGGCTCACGGGCCCAGCCACTCCGTGGCATGTGGGATCTTCCCGGACCGGGACACGAACCCGTGTCCCCTGCATTGGCAGGCGGGCTCTCAACCACTGCGCCACCAGGGAAGCCCCTGTGATGTTTATTTTTTAAATGTTTCTTTTTTTGCCTTTTATACTTCTCAGTATACTTCTCATTTAAAATCTACTAACTTGTGAGTAATGTTCAGGTTACCTATATCATTTGCAGTTTGTGACAGTGTCAGGCAGGAATACTGGTTTTTCACTCCTGGTATAACTTTACATTGGGAGAAACGGTTTATTAAAGCCGTATCCCTGGCCTGTCTCTGCTCCTTTGCTGAGGATGATGACTCATCGGTTGGTGAATCTGGGAAAAGAGATTTGCCTGTCTGTTTTTTTTCTTTTTCTTTTTGGCCATGCTGCGAGGCTTGTGGAATCTTAGTTCCCCAACCAGGGATTGAACCTGCGCCCTAGGCAGTGAAAGTGCCGAGTCATAACCACTGGACCGCCAGGGAATTCTCTGTAATGTTTATTACGTAGGCAATGAGCCTGTCATTCCCTGGTCCCTAAGGTAGGATGTGGAGCCACCTTGGGTGCTCCCAGTATCCCCCCGTGCTTACCCTTATCAAATGTGTCGCACTGGTCCCTCATTGTCGCTTCCCCATGCTGGTCTCTGAGCTCCTAAGGCCAGCACCGTTTTGTCCAGTGTCATGAGCACAGTACAAAGCCCAGTGGCTGCCAGGTGCTCAGGAGGTGCTCCCTGTGAGGGAGTGAAGGCCCCTGGTCCCTTTCATCCCCTGTTCAGAGATGGTGTGACAGCCAGTGTCAGTTTCCATCCCAGGATAATGAAACTGCTGAAAGACTCCCAGCCTACGTGGTGGCCCTCGGGCCTTCTGAGGGGAAAAGCAGACACACAGAGGTGGAGAGGCCTGCTGTTTGAGTCGTCAGTACCCTGAGGGGCCCTTGGGCTGTGGAGTGGTCTCCAGGGCTTGTCTACACGGCACAGCACGTGGACAGCTATGTCAGGAGGCTGGGGCACTTGTTGACGGGCCAGCGTCCTCCTGGGCTGGGAGACCCAGGCCGATTGGGACGGTGTAGCAGGAAGTTCTGGTTGGTTGGGTTTTGCCTGGATAGAGCAGAGAATTGGACAGTCCTGTGTGAGATCACTGTGTATCTCCCATTTCCCAGCTCTCTCACATTGATTCGTTTTGTTTTTTAACCTCAAGGACTTTCACCATTTCCTGTTTATTAATTTTTAAAAATTATACTTTTGTAACAGCTTTATTGAGGTACAGTTCGCATATTATACAATTCACCCGTTTAAAGGGCAGAGTTCAATGGTTCTTAGTGTACTCACAGAGTTGTGCAACCCTGATTACAATCAATTTTAGAATATTTTCATCACCCTGGAAAGAACCCCATCCATACCTGTTAGCATTCACTCCCCACTTCCCCCGCCCAGTCCATACTGAAGCCACTTTCTTTCTGTTTAGTTTATGACATACTGATATTTATTTATTTATTAATTTATTTATTTTTGGCTGCATCGGGTCTTCGTTGCTGTACACAGGCTTTCTCTAGTTGCGGCTACTCTTCGTTGCAGTGTGCGGGCTTCTCACTATAGTGGCTTCTCTTGTTGCAGAGCAGGGGCTCTAGGTGCACGGGCTTCAGTAGTTGTGGCTCACGGGCTCTAGAGCGCAGGCTCAGTAGTTGTGGCGCATGGGCTTAGTTGCTCCGCGGCATGTGGGATCTTCCTGGACCAGGGCTCGAACCCATGTCCCCTGCATTGGCAGGCGGATTCTTAACCACTGCGCCACCAGGGCAGTCCTATATGGCAAACTGATATTTAAAGAAACAGTGCATGATAGCTAAAACTCAACGATACTAAGTAAATACAGGTGGGTCACCAGCATCACAATGATCATAAAATCATAGAATCTTTTTTTTACTTTGATATCATTAACCAACCCTCTCCTTATACAGACGAGAAAACTGAGGTCCAGATAGGGGAAATGATGATTATTATTATTTTTTTAGCGATTCGAGTCAGGCATTTTATTTCTAAAAACCAAAGCTCAAGTGAGGCTGAGCTGATCACTGCAACATGAACCAGCAGGACATTCTCGCTTCGAATTAGAAAGCCAGGCCTCATCTAGAAGGTGCTTGCTCAGATCGTATCTGTTTTTCTGTGTAGTCATAATCATCTGCTCCCGAACGCCCACCAGGCCCCACACCTTTGCTCAGGTAGACCCCTCTGCCTTGAACTCCTGTAACCTTCACCTACGTGATGAACACCTTCTGAACCTGAGCATCTCCCCTTCCAGAAGGCTGTTCCTGACTCAGCCTCACTCCTGGCAGAATTGACCATCTCCTTGTCGTGGCCCCGCTGTACCTTGTACAGGCTTTTGTCCAGGCATCTGTCCGCCTTACTGTTTTGTGACTTCCTGAGAGCAGGTACTGTTAAACTGTGATTTTATTTGGAACCCATGGGATCTAGCATAGGATCTGGCACATAGTAGGTGTTCAGTTGAAGATTTTTTTTGAATGAATTAATGAAACCTTGCATAATTCAATTCAATAGACATTTTACACTAAGGGGACTCGGATGGTGTATTAGTAATAGTGTTAATAGCCTCAGTAACAAATAAGGGTGTACCTTGGGGATATTGCGGGTTTGGTTCCAGACTACCACAATAAAGCAAATGTCACAATAAAGCGAGTCACCCATTTGTTTGGTTTCCCAGCGCATATAAAGTTTATGTTTACACTACACTGTAGTCTGTTAAGGGTGCAATAATAGCATTATGTCTAAAAGAAACCAATGTATATACCTTAATTAAAAAATACTTTATTGCTAAAAAATGCTAACCGTCATCTGAGCCTTCAGCGAGTCGTAATCTTTTTGTCATAGTAACATCAGAGATCACTGATCACAGGTCACCATAACAATAATAATGGAAAAGCTTGAAATACCGTGAGAATTACCAACATGTGACACAGAGACGCAAAGTGAGCAAATGCTGTTGGAGAAATGGCACCCACAGACTTGCTCGGTTCAGGGGTGCCACAAACCTCAATTTGTAGAATACACAATATCTGCAAAGCACGATAAAGTGAAGCACAGTAAAACGAGGTGTGCCTGTGGTCCCTATGATGTTTAATGGCTCAAATACAAGAGATGTTTTTTTTCACTCACGTGAAAGTCCAAAGTGGGTATTGTTAGTTCAGTGGTATCTGTCTTCCACGTGGTGACTCAGAGATCTAGGCTTCTCCACCTTCGTGGCCCTGCTTTGCGGCCCCTAGGGCTTTGTCATTGTCTGCATGCACTGGCAGGAGGGGTAAGTAGCATGCAGGAGGCAGACTCACTTCTTAGAAGCCTTGGCCTGAGATATGGCCAGCAACATTTTTAAAAAAAATTTATTTATTTTATTTATTTTTGGCTGCGTTGGGTCTTGGTTGCTGTGCGCGGGCTTTCTCTAGTTGCGGCAAGCGGGGGCTACTCTTCATTGCGGTGCGTGGTCTTCTTATTGTGGTGGCTTCTCTTGTGGTGGAGCACGGGCTCTAGGCGCATGGGCTTCAGTAGTTGTGGCATGTGGGCTCGGTAATTGTGGCTTGTGGGCTTAGTTGCTCCGTGGCATGTGGGAGCGTCCTGGACCAGGGCTCGAACCCGTGTCCCCTGCATTGGCAGGCAGATTCTGAACCACCGTGCCACCAGGGACGCCCTGGCCAGCAACATTTCGACCCTCATTCCTTGGCTGGAGCTCTGCCATGCGGCCGTGTCCAGCCGCGAGGGAGCCTGGGAAATGTAGTCCAGCTGTGTAGCCAGGAGGAGGAGGAAGCCAAGTTCTGAACACCCAGCAGCCTCTGCTGCACATGGCAAGTGGACCTCAAAACCCTGTCCCGTGAAGCTCTGCTGAAGGAATGGGCACTGTTTGGCCTAGAGAAGCAAGACTCCGGTAAGGTGGTATTTGTGACCGCAGACCATAGTTTGCTAGCCCTTGGTCTAGAGAGGTCTGAAGTCTCTCCCGTCTCGAGATGCTGTGATTCTGTTCATTATGCACTCAGTGTATACAGCAAGGGGCGCAGCTGGGGTTTGGCTCTGCAAGCTGGTGCCAGAGCCTGCCTGCCCAGCCGCTACGCTGTTTGCTCCTCCTTTGAGCCTGGTACCAGTTCTAACGTTATTCTTGCCCCGGAGGGAGATAATTTGATGTTAAGAGGAATGAAAGAAATCACCCTTTGAGCTCCATCGGATGTTCTAGATACATTTTATACATTTTCCTGAATAAGTGCGGCAGTAATCCTAAAGCAACCCAGTGAAGTTGGTATTAGTGACTCAATTTGACAGATGAGGAAACTGAAACTCACAGACGCTTAGACACTCTCCGGATGTCTCTGGCTGGGAAGTGGTTGAGTGGGTATGTCAATTAGGAAACTTCCTGCAACATAGACCAAAACAGGCTTAAATGAAGCCACGAGGAAGCACACTCACATAACTGCACGGGGTGGGGATGGTGTGAGCAGGGGTGCTGTGTCACTGTCCCCACAGGATATCCAGAGCATCCTTGAATTAAGATAATTCAAGAATTGCATAAAGGAATTTTTGTAATTGAGGTAAAATTGACGTAAACCTAACCATTAATCATTTTAAAGCATACGGTGCAGTGGCATTTGGTACAGTCACAGTGTCGTTTGACCGCTCGCTCATCACCCCAAAAGGAGACGCTGAACCCACTGAACAGTCACTCCTCACCAGCCCCCTTTCCTTGTCTCTGAGCCCCTGGCGACATCTCGTGTGCTCTGTGTCTCGAAGGATTTAGCTATTTTGGATGTTTCATGTAAGTGGATTCATACGATATATGACCCTTTGTGTCTGGCTTTTTCCCCTTAGCATAACGATTTTGAAGTTCATCCATGTCAAGGCACGTATCAGTACTTCATTCCTTTTTGGTTTTTGTTTGTTTGTTTGTTTTGGCCGCGTTGGATCTTCATTGCGGTGCGCAGGCTTCTCATTGTGGTGGCTTCTCTTGTTGTGGAGTACGGGCTCTAGGCGCGCGGGCTCAGGCGTCGTGGCGCATGGACTTAGTTGCTCCGCAGCATGTGGGACCTTCCCAGACCAGGGATCGAACCTGCATCCCCTGCACTGGCAGGCGGATTCTTAACCACTGCGCCACCAGGGAAGTCACCGCTTCATTCCTTTCTATGGCTGAAGAATATTCCAGTGTATGGCTAGACCACGTGTTGTTTATCTGTTCATCTGTTGATAGACATTTGGGTTGTCTCCACCTTCTGACTATCGTGAGTAGTGCCCTTGTGAACATTCACATACAAGTGTTTGTTTGAAAATCTGTTTTCAGCTCTTCGGGATATATACCCAGGGATGGCATTGATGAGTCATCTGCTAACTCTGTGTTTAATGTTTTGAGGACCTGCCGACTTTTCCAAAGTGTCTGGACCATTTTACATCTCCCCCAGCAACGTGTGAGGGTTCCAGTTCTCCAAGCCCTCGCCAAGACTTACTTTATGTTTTTTGGTATTACGGCTGATCTGGCGGGTATGACGTGGTATGTCATGGTGGTTTTGATTTGCATTTTTCTAATGACTGAGGCCTTTGAGCATCTTTCCTGTGCTTGTGGGCCACATCAAGGGACCTTTAAGAAGGTGTGGCAGGTGCAGGGAAGCTCCAGCGACAGTGCGGGGGCCCCGGGCACATGGCCCTGGGGCTGCTGTGTCAGTGCACAGTTTAGGGGTGGGGAGGGGACAGTTGCTAGAACCTGGAGACAGCGAGGGCACGAGGAGGGGCCCTGACCAGAGCTGAGGCTTGGGTTGAGGGTGACAGCCAGTTTGCAGTGACCCCCAGACAGGGAGCAGGGGTGGGGGCCAGAGGGGGGCAGCAGGGAGGATGATACCTCACTCTCCCCCTCCTTCCTGTCTCCTGCTAGGGCTCCCTGTTGGCCAAAACCATCCTGTAGCCAGAGGGTAGGGGGCCCTTGCGTTATTAGTCCCTGGAGGCCAATTTGGGGCACAAGGGGATAGTGGAGCATGGGACACGTAGCACAGAATTAGTGTCTATTCCAGGAGCCCCGCTCCATTTTCCTGTAGTTCTTCAGGCCTGTCTTTCTTCATGTGTAGGCCTCTCCCTGAGACTGGTAGTGAGACAGGCCGCATCCACTTTGAGCACCTTTATTATAACGTCCAGAGGAAGAGAGAAGACACCATTTCTTAAACCTCTTCTAGGAGATTGAGAAATAGCTTTCCCAGAAACCTCCAATTTCAAGTCTCCTTGACCCAAGTTGGGTCACATGTCCTTTAGACTGATTACTGGCAAATTGCTGGGAGGGTTTTGGACCAGCTGGGCCCACACCCGGGAGCTGCAGGAGCACATGCTTCCTGGGAGAAGGGCTAACCCGAATGAAGTCAGGAATGAGGAAAGGTGCTGGGTAGAACCCCACGGTGCCCTTCCCTGAGGATTCCTTGGAACATCTGCTAGACTAAAGCTCATGCTTTTTCCACTCCGCCATGTACCATGCCGGGGCGAGACCGGAAGCCTGGACCAGGCCTCCTGGAGGGTTTACGCCCTCGCTGCTGAGTCACGCCGGGCAACATGCCATCTCCAGCTGGTACCAACCGTCTCAGGCCTCCTCAGGGTAGGGTCTCCCAGCCCCTGTCATCCCTCCTCTGGTCCACATCCTTAGTAACGATTCCAGGGAGTGAGGCCCGACTCCACTCCATCAGAACCAGAGGCCCTGAGTTCAACCAGGAGTTCAGGAAATGGGGTTTTTTTTGTAGATTTTGCCACAAAAATCAAAATTTTTAAAACCCACCTGTTGTATGATTCCGTGTATATGAAATCTTCAGAATAGGCAAATCTGTAGAAACAGAAAGGTAGGCTGTTCTTTTGCCAGGAGTGGGTGGAGGTGGAATTGGCGGGGAGTAACTGCTGATAGGTACGGGGTTTCTTTTTGGGGCAAAATGAAAATGTTCTAAAATTGATTGTGGTGATGGTTGCCCAGCTCCGTGAATTATATTGAAACCACTGACCTGTATCCTTTAAATCGGTGAATTGTATGGTATGTGAATTATATCTCATCAAAGCTGTTATAGTGAAAAAGGACACAAAAGCTCGTTCTGCTGCTGTTCTTTTTTTTATTTTTGCGGACACAGGCCTCTCACTATTTTGGCCTCTCCCGTTGCGGAGCACAGGCTCCGGATGCGCAGGCTCAGCGGCCATGGCTCACGGGCCCAACCGCTCCGCGGCACGTGGGATCTTCCCAGACCGGGGCACGAACCCGTGTCCCCTGCATCGGCAGGCGGACTCTCAACAGCTGTGCCACCAGGGAAGCCCTGTTCTTTTTGTTTTATTTAAAGTCAAAATTGATTGCTATTTTATTCCTTAAAATAAAAATTAACTGTGTCTTATACCATGTTTTTTTCCTCTCTCCCTCCCCCTTCCTCCTTTTCTTTCTCCTTCTCTCTTTCTTTTCCCTACTTTCCTTTAGATAAGTACCCAGCTCCCCTTAGTCTTCGTAGGTCCTGTGGACTTGACCCAGCCCATATACTCGTATGGACCCATGAGCGATACCCAGCCAGTGGAATGTTCCAGCCCCTGGCCACAGAGTTGAGTTCAAGGTTGTACACACAGTCAGAGTCAACCCTGAGACTTTTATTGGAACTACGGGGGAAGAGAGGCTTTCCTTCCTCAGGGATTGCTGGGCTGTGACTGCACATAAACCTGAAGGCCAGTGGCCCCCTGGGGGCAGACCTGCCTGAAATACCCCTGTCACCCCTCCAGGAAGGCAGAACCAGCAGACGCAGACTAGGTCCTCTCTGGCCATATCCTTTGAGTGAATCTAGCCGTGCCCGAAGTTACATCCATCCCTGGATTTCTCAGTTTGGTCAGCCCATAATCTCCACCCTCCTCTTTTTTTTTTTTCTAAAGCCAGTAGTTGGGTTTTCTGCCTCGGGAAATTGGCTTCTGCAAATGTGGGCCCTCCATGCTTAAATGATTCAGAGGCCCCCTTTCCACAATAATCCCAGTGCCGTGAGAGGGAACTGGTCTTTCCGCCCTGTCTCTTGTATCAGAGCAAGCCAGGAGAACCGCTTCCACAGAGGAAGCAGCCTGACGCTGGAACGTCCTGACCCAGCACATGGAGTCCTTTGTAAGGGCCCCGGATGGTATCTGGGGACCGCCCAGCAGCCTGTCGTGCCCACAAGAATTGGCCTGCGTTCCTCTGTTGCAGGCCTGCCTGTCTGTGTGTGTGCGTGCAGCTGGACATAGATGTGTACTGGAGCATGGCCTTTGTACATGGCATGGGGTCCCCTCTTTTCTTCTTTCCTTTTTTGATTATATATTGTAAACCACGTGAGTCACACTCATTCAAGATTTTATGTGTTTATAACAAGGGGGAAGGGTACCCACGTCAGCTCAGGCTGCCATGTTGCCAGAGCGAGAAGTGTCTGATGTTCTTCCTGCTCTGTCTCCCTGGTTTCCAGCAAACACAGCAGTTGTGAGACCCGGGTGTTATCCTGATTTTTCCCCTGTGGCACCTGAGGCTCTGAGGATCCAATGGACTTTCCATGAGATGGTTTGTCTCCAAAGCAGATAGAAGAGGCCAAATCTCCTGCTGCTCTGGGGCACGAATATTCCCACCTCAGACTCAGTTCCTTGTGGTTCTTTGTCATTTAACGGAAGTAGAGTTGGGGAAGGTGAGAAGGCTTGATTCTAAGAGAAGTTTGGTTCGTACCAGGCTCCAGAAGATGGTGCTTAGGGTGACCTACATTTGAGACAGTTGCAAAGCAAGAGGCTTGCAGGAATCCATGGCACTGTTTAGCTGGTGTTGACCGGTTGGCAACTGGACTCTGATGGTAAATGAAAGTGTGCTCAAAAGTCTTGGTATGAGGGTGTTTGTTTAGGTGGTCATTCGTTCATTCACTCAACGAACGTTTTCTGAGCCAGGCAGTGTGTTAGCCACAGGGTCCTCTGGTTCCCCCAAAGGCTTCTCTGGAAGAGTGGGGATGGGGTGTGGGGTTGCTTTGTTAACAATTCTGTTGTGCCTGCCTCGGTGATGTTCCCAGGGCGTTCCAATCTGGTGAGCATCCTGGATTCGGTGACTCCAGTGGCAGTGACATGAGCGGTGCAGGGAGTGGACTCAAGCCTGCAGTGAGTCAGCTGCATCTAGGCGTAGCATCCTGCCTGTGTCGCCTTGTCACCTTGGAGACAAACAGCTGTGAAATAGAGAAGATGTAAATCCTCAGTAGAAGGAAAGAGTCTTGACTCTGGAGAAATTTCATTTTGAAGAGAAGTCTTGTAGACATGGGTTGATTCTTCTGGGTTTACAGGCAGTAAAATTCCTAAGAAGCAGAGATGAATTTTCAGAAAGAAGTTTGAGGATTGGGGTTGCCCCAACAGTGGTGTCATGAGGCTTCCTCAGGGTAGGGCTGGAAGGTAGTTTCTTCTCGAGCTTCCTGTTCTGGAGGTAGTGAACTGGGAAAGCTGGTTTAGGTCATGTGAATATTGCCCTGTAGCTTAAAAGGAACCCCCAATTTCTCATTTTGACAACTCATACAGAAGTCTTTCTGATGTTTCCCTTGTTTGTTTTACTCTCATTCTGATCATGTATTTGGTCAACAGGTGTTAACTGAGCACCTGTGAGGCATGTTGCATCATCATGTCACATGACTTTATTATAATGTTGCGTCTTAAACACACATCGCCTCTGCTTTCAGGAATGAGATGAAACCAATGAGTCAGGCCCCTCTCTACAGCCACACCTGCTCTTCCTTTTCTCTGCCAGTCTGTCTTCTTTCTCTTGCAAAGCCATCTTCTTCCAGGAAGCCTTCCTTGATTGAACCTGCCCCTCTGTCACCATTCAGCAAATATTGCTTTGTGCCCACTGCACGTCAGCCTCCTGGCCAGGGGTTTGGGGGTCAAGATCAGAGATTTAGAGGAGAGTAAGTCATGGTTCTTGTCCCGGAGGAACTTCTGATACCGAGCATGGTCATGGGAGCAATGTTAGTCTTTGTATGGGGAGGGTTCCAGTATGTTCCTGCAGTTGTATCAGTGTGGCATTTTGCCCTTATTTCCTATTCTTGGGTATACTTAATGAGATTGTAAGTTAGCTGAGGGAAAGTGTCAGCCCATCAAAAAGTACTGTGTTATTATGCTATGTCTATTATTCATTCAACAGATATATCATTCGTTTACTCTTCAACTATGTATCCAGTCCTAGAAATTGGAACCCTTGTGCACTGTTGGTGGGATTGTTAGATGGTGCAACCTCTGTGGAAAACAGTGTGGTGGTTCTTCAAAAATTAAAAATAGAATTACCGTATGATCCAGCAAATCCGCCTCTGGGTATATATCCAAAAGAATTGGGGTCTCAAAGAGATACTCAAACATCCATGTTCATGGCAGCCTTGTTGACGGTAGGCAAGAGGTGGGAGCGACCCGAATGTCCATCAGTGGATGAATGGATAAACAAAATGTCATATGTACATATCATGGAACAGTATCCAGCCTTAAAAAGGAAGGAGGGACTTCCTTGGTGGCACAGTGGTTAAGAATCCGCCTGCCAGTGCAGGAGACACGGGTTCAGGGCCTGGTCCAGGAAGATCCCACATTGCCGCGGAGCAACTAAGCCTGTGTGCCACAACACTGAGCCACTAAACCTGTACTCTAGAGCCCGCGAGCCACAACTACTGAGCCCACATGCCACAACTACTGAAGTCCGCGTGCCTAGAGCCCGTGCTCCACAACAAGAGAAGCCACCGCAATGAGAAGCCCGCGCACCGCAACCAAGGGTAGCCCCTGCTCGCCGCAATTAGAGAAAGCCCGCGCACAGCAGCGAAGACCCAATGCAGCCAAAAATAAATTTATTAAAAAAAAAAAAAAGGAAGGAAGTTCTGATACATGCTACAACATGGATGAACCTGGAGGACATCATGCTAAGTGAAATAAGCCAGTCGCAAAAAGACAAATACTGTATGATCCCATTTATGTGCAGTATCTAAAGTAGTCAAATTCATAGAAATAAAAAGTAGAATGGTGGTTGCCCGGGGCTGGGGGGAGGAGGTATGTTGTTTAATGGGTGTAGAGTTTCAGTTTTACAAGATGAAATAGTTCTGGAGATCTCCTGTTATAACAATGTGAATATACTTAACACTACTGGACTGTACACTTTAAAATGGTTAAGGTGGTAAATTCTGTGTTATGTGTTTTCTTTTAACCACACAGAACTTAAAAAAAATATATGTATCTGGTCCTTTAGAACAGACATGTTCAAAGTACTGAGAATTTTCTGGTTTACAAACCAGACAGGGTTCCTCACCTCATGGACTTACCTCTGCAGTGAGCACCGACTACGTGCCAGGAATTATACAGCCACCCCCAGAGTTAGCTACTAACCATCCCACTCCCGCAGATGGGGAAGTGGAAACAGAGGTGAAACAACTTGGCCAGATCCCCAGAACAAAAAGCATATCCAGGGGTGGGAGGCCTGAGAATCTGGAGCGGGAGGCCAGCCTGGCCGAGGTTGCAGGAATTCAGACACACTGGGCAGAGCCTGGCTCAGCGTGCTGGCACAGGGCGCCTGGGAGCACGGCTTAGCAGGCTGGACATTGTGACAGAAGTATCAGCGCTGGGTCTTAGACATGGCAGAGGGGTCAGCAAACATTTTTCCATTTTTCAGAAAGCTCTTTCTTAGCCTGTGGCTTAGAACTTAACACTCTGTGTTCTCTGAAGCCCCTCTTCCTGTCTTTTCTGTCTGGTATCCCCTGTTCCTCCCTCAAAACCTGAAGCTGCTTCCACCTCCCTCGTGAAGCCACTCTATGTTCCACATTCTGTACTGATTCTAAACTTTGTGCCAACGTTCATGTTTGCACTATTGATTTCCCTTTCTGCCTTACATCGGAGGAAGGTGCCCAACTTAAGTATTGCATCTGTTGAACTGTTGTAGGAATGGAT
The DNA here is from genome assembly GCF_963924675.1 of Phocoena phocoena. NCBI lineage: Eukaryota > Metazoa > Chordata > Mammalia > Artiodactyla > Phocoenidae > Phocoena > Phocoena phocoena. The sequence goes on along the minus strand of NC_089235.1, from coordinate 70,762,867 downwards.
GGATGGATGGATGGATGGATGAATCTGTCAGAAGAGAGGATAGAGGCATATATTTATTTCATAGTTGTGCAATATATTGGGCAGCATAATTAGATCTTGTTACCTGTGAACTAACAAGTGGGGAATTCCCTCCCTTTATTTATCAGCAGTGCAAATATGCATGGATTCCAAGCCCAAGTTTTCTGAGCCACAGGTAGATGGGAAATTGTGGGGTGAACCCTCATGCAGGGGCAGGTGTGCTTTGATGGATTCTTTGAGCGCTCTGAACGAGATGGTTTAGACTTCTCATTTCTCAAATTTACAGCCTTCTAAGGACTGCTCTGGGCTTTTAGTAGAAGAGATTTGAACATTCTTTAGATATACTTTATTTCCTTTGATTCTGAGATGCCTTTGATTGCAACATGCATTCTTGACATCATCACAGCGTTGGAGGAGAAAACAGAAGCTCTGCCACATTACATTTCATTGATGGGAAGACACACTGTGTTCCAGAAACAGTAAAATGTGAAATAGGGCTGTGTCCACAAAATGGAAGGAATAATGTGATTCCAAAGAGTGTTGTCATATTGGGTTGCCTGGGTGAGTTCATGCTGATTGGACCTACTCCAGGGAGTTAGGAGTGAGCTTGAATGGCAAGGCTGGTCTTGCTGGCTTGTCGTAGGTCTTTTTTTAGTTCTAGCACTAGGAGAAAAATCCATACAGCAGAGACCTCTCTCCAGAGGCTGCCCCTGCTTTGAAAGGTTGGTGGGATTTGAAGGAAAGAAGTCTTTTGGAGCCAGACAGATCCAGGTTCCACTTCCTAGCTGTGAAAACCCTAGCGAGATGCTCATTCTGTCTTAGCCTCAGTTTCCTTCTCTGTAGAATGGAACAATAAGTATACCTGTCTCTTAGAGTTGTTTTGAAGATTAAAGAAGTTATTGCTTGTTTAGTGCCTGATACACATAGGAAGCATGCAATATACGCTAGCTGTACAATTATTTTTTCAGTTATTATTTAACCTATCAGAGCTGTTGTCTCCTCTGTAAGGTGGGAATCATAATAACAGCTGTGCTGTCACTATGAGGGGCTGGGTGAAGAGTTATAGCGCAATCAAAGGTGGCAAAGTGCCTGGTGCCCACACAGGCTCTGCGTGGTGCCTAGTGGGCACTTGGCAGTAGGGACTTCCTTCTAGGGGGGTGAACACCTTTCCACGCAAAACCCTTTCTTTGGGCAGGGTGGAGGCCAGGCCATGGTCGTAGCCTCCCTGACTGTCCCTGGGGCAGTGGCCCGTGGACAACAGGCTGACCAGCTACAGGAACCATGTATATGGTGCTGGCCTTGCTGAGAAGCTTCCAAGTCAGGACCCTGGGCTGCTGACATCCTTTCTAGTTGTGGGTTGTCACTGGTGGGGCACTTGTCCATGACACATGTGCTGTGCGTTAGCACTTCTCTCGTCCTTGTATGACGGCCGCATCTGGGAGTATTAGTTCTCTGGCGCTTCTAACCTGCCCCTTAGTGGCCGAGAGCAAGCTCTCAGGCAGGAAGTCTCAGCGGTTGCTTGCAGTAGGATGCACTTGGACTTTAATGGACTTGTCAGCATCAAGGCGATGTGCGGGGGCACCATCATTGTCTGCTGCCATCTGAATATTCCAGAAGAAGACACAGACTCACAGAAGTGAAGCTCACGGCCCAGAGTCACACAGCAATTAGCGGGGAGAACCAGTGCTGGAACAGAAGTCTTCCCGCTGCAAACAGTGTCCACTTTCCAGAGCTTGGGAAGTTCCCCCAACACCGGACTGCCCGATGCTCCTTCTGTTACGCGGGGAGCACGGGGGCTCTGGCTCACTGTGCCCGCTCGGTGAACACGTGATTGTTTGCAAGGACCTGGATCGTGCTGTTAAAACAGTTGGTAGCACAACAAACCCTAGGTACCTGCAGGTTTCACACTTCACACTTGCAGTTCCTCTCAGGGGACCCCAAAGGAAATGTGTCAGTTCTGGGGTGCCGCCGACTGAGTTGATCCTGCTTCCGTGGGCTTGCGGAGCAGGCAGTGTGGCCAGTGAGCGAGCCTAGCTGGCCCCCAGCACAGCAGCTCTCAGGTTCCTACTTGCTCGTTCTCTTCTCCGCTCGCTGAGACTTGCTGGCACTCACTATACAATTCTCAGAATGCAACTTTTTAAGATGCTGAGGATTTATTATTCACCTTCAGTACGTAGGTTCGTACGGCACCTGGCACTTTTTCTCGTTATCCGTGAGGTTATTTGGTTAAGGTCTGAATCTCTTAAACGTGGGTTCTAAGCAGACACCAGGTCCATTTTGCTAACCATTATTATATCCTTGGCATTTAGCGTAAGAAACATTTTTTCAATAAATGAATGAATGGATGCATTTTTCCAACAGATGCTTCTCATGTATGGGAGGCTGTAGCCAATGGGACGTAGCATGCAGTAGGCACTTACGAGATGTTTGTGAGGCAGGTCCAATAATGTGTTCACAGCCAGGTGAGATCACTTACGAGAGTTCATCCTGTCGTCTCTGTACCTGTCCCCTTACCCCCACCAGACTACGGTCTCAAGCTACCCAGCTTTGCCTTTGCATTGTGACCCAGTGTGCAGTGCACTCAAGAAACAGGATGTAAGACATGGTTACAGTCATCATGAGTTTGTAATCCAGCCAGACAGTGGTTCTGGTCTTTTGGATCGTGGGTCCTTTGCTCTGACCTCTTTGGAGAGGAGAGACCCCAAACCATCTTTGACTGTTATTCTATCCAGCGAGTGAGGCAGGGGATGGTCCGGGCGGAAGTTCAGCAGTGACGTCATTGTTAGGTAGAGCGCCTCAACCGTCCTTGGCTTTCTTGGGGCAGGCTTCTGCAGAGTCTTGTCTGCTTCCTGCTATAGCATACCTTCATTATAACCCTGGGCAGATGGAGGCAGTAGGAACAGCCCATCCCAAGCACTTGCTGGTGGGCAGGGGGACACGGCGAGAGTCCAGACTTACCTGGTCAAAGGCCACAGGTGAATAACTTGGGGCTTCTCAGGGCAGGTAGGGAGGCAGGGCTCGTTGCTTGCTAGTGGATATAGAAACCAAGAGACCTGGTGATTGGTGCGAAATCCCCATGACCAACTCTGGTGGACTCTGCGTTCACCATTCAAGAATTGCCGCAGGAGAGGAGGTTTGACTTACCTGTTTGAAACAATCAGAAGATAATGTATCAACAGAGGAATGGATAAAGAAGAGGTAGTACATATAAACCATGGAATATTACTCAGCCATAAAAAAGAACAAAATAGGGACTTCCCTGGTAGCGCAGTGGTTAAGAATCTGACTGCCAATGCAGGGGACAAGGGTTCGATCCCTGGTCCGGGAAGATCCCACACGTTGTGGAGCAGCTAAGCCCATGGGCCACAACTACTGAAGCCCACGTGCCTAGAGCCCATGCTTCGCAACAAGAGAAGCCACCGCAGTGAGAAGCCCGTGCACTGCAACGAAGAGTATCCCCTGCTCGCTGCAACTAGAGAAAGCCTGTGTGCAGCAACGAAGACCCAATGCAGCCAAAAAGAAATCCATAATTTTTTAAAGAGAACAAAACAATGCCGTTTGCAGCAACATGGATGGACCTAGAGATTGTCATACTGAGTGAAGTAAGTCAGACACAGAAAGACAAATATCATATGATGTCACTTATATGTGGAATCTAAAAAAAGGGTACAGATGAACTTATCTACAAAATAGAAATAGAGTCACAGATGTAGAAAACAAACTTATGGTTACCGGGAGTAAGGTGGGAGGGAGGGACAAATTGGGAGATTGGGATTGACATATACACACTACTATATATGAAATAGATAACTAATATGGGCCTACTGTATAGCACAGGGAACTCTACTCAGTACTCTGTAATGGCCTATATGGGAAAAGGATCTAAAAAAGAGTGGATATATGTATAACTGATTCACTTTGCCATACACCTGGAACTAATACAACATAGTAAATCGACTATACTCCAATAAAAATTAAAAAGAAAATAATACAAATTGGGATGTATTCAGTCAGAATTCATACTGCCTTACCTCGCATAGTAAGTAAAGCTCTGAGCTTTGAAGCCAAGCTGTCCCAAGTTTGAATCCAGAATCTACCTCCACCAAGTAGCCGTGTGACCAAATGGTACATCATTTTTGTGGGCCTCGGTTTTCTTATCTGTAAAATGCAGACAATCACAATTCCTCGCAGGGTTGTGTTGAGGATTGAATGCGATAATGAATGTTTTATACGTAGGATGAGTCTGGCACCTAGAAAGTGATCAGTAGGGGCACTATTATTATTATTGTTGCTATTGTTCTTTGTGCTGTAGGAGTTCAGAAATGGACAGGTTGTTGGGCTGGGAAAGTTGGAGAAAACTTTTTTTTAAAAAAGTTTTTTTATTGGAATATAGTTGATTTACAATGTTATGTTAGTTTCAGGTGTACAACATAGTGAATCAGTTATACATATATCCACTCTTTAAGATTCTTTTCCCATATAACCATTACAGAGTATTGAGTAGAGTTCCCTGTGCTATACAGTAGGTCATTATTAGTTATCTATTTTATATATAGTAGTGTGTATATATCAATCCCAATTTATCCCTCCCCCGCCCTTACCCCTTGGAAACCGTAAGTTTGTTTTTTACATCTGTGACTCTATTTCTATTTTGCAGCTAAGTTTATTTGTACCCTTTTTTAAGATTTTGCATATAAATGATATAGTACGGTATTTGTCTTCCTCTGTCTGACTTACTTCACTTAGCATGACAGTCTCTAGTTCCATTCATGTTGCTGCAAATTGCATTATTTCATTTTTTTCTTTTTTATGGCTGAGTAATATTCCATTGTATATGTACCACATCTTCTTTATCCATTCCTCTGTTGATGGACATTTAGGTTGCTTCCATGTCCTGGCTATTGTAAATAGTGCTGCAATGAACATTGGGTGCATGTGTCTTTTTGAATTATGGTTTTCTCCGGATATATGCCCAGGAGTGGGATTGCTAGGTCAGATTGTAGCTCTTTTTTTAGTTTTTTAAGGGACCTCCATACTGTTCTCCATAGTGGTTGTACCAATTTACATTCCCACCAACAGTGTAAGAGGGTTCCGTTTTCTGGAGAAAGCTTCTTGAAAGAGAAGGCACTTCGAGTGGGGCTAGACAAGCTAAGCTTCTAGTAGACAAGAGGAAGTTTTGCCGAAATATGTATTCAGGCTTTTTTCTTTAGGTCTCTGGTTTTCTAACTACAGCTTCTACAGAACAGGAAAGAATCACATCAGTAAATAGGAAAAGTATTTGCCGTGATGTTATGGGAACAAAGAAAACTGTCCAAGCTGTAGCCAGCTGCTGGTGACTCAAGAGTTCATAACATCCTCTATAAAAGGATACGAATCCCAGCATCCGTGAAGTCACTTCTGTTGAATAAAACTCAACACCTATTTGGTGACTGGCAATAAAGAAGGGCTGATGTACTAAATGATTTATGTCCCTATTCTTGCATGGCACACAGGAATTGCTTTCTGGAATGACATACCGTAAGTCACAGAATAGAATTTCAATGGAAAAAGCAGAAACATGGGTGGATAAAAATTGCGATGTTTGATGATAATGAGTTCTGGTTCACTCTAGCAGGTACTTGCTTTAAATCTTCCATCACTGGTGGCAGGGGGAAATGAGAGGTTATAGAGAAGAGCAAGGGGGTTGGTAGCGCACATTCACTCCTCTGATGTGTATTTATTGAACGTCTAGTTATAGATGATGTGTGTTCCCTGCCCGTATCTTTGAGCCCACCCTGGAAGGCACTGTAGGTGGTGCCTGTTCCCAGGGAGGGCTTCCTGCATCTCTGTCTGATGCCATACCCTGGCTGTGCGTGGCCAGTGAGGCATGAGAGTGGGTGCATAAATGCCCCAGCTTCCTTACCCCAGGGTGGCAATTCGAAGGTGTGTTCCCATCTCTCAGAGGGTCCCCACTGGGGTTGTGCCCCAGGTGCCTAAGTGGTAACCTGCATGACCTCATGACAAGTTCCCTAACCTCTGAGTTTCAGATTCTTGTAGGATGGTTGTGTGGATTAAACAAGACGATAGTGTTACTACCACCATTACTAGTTACTGTTTTGCTCAGTGCTTGAACTACATTATCTAACTAATTCTTAGTGACTGTATGAGGTAGGTACTTTATCCCAATTTTAAAGGTGACGAAACTGAAGTATGAAAGGATAAATAACTCACCAAAGAGCCATAATCTGAGTTCTAACCCAGATGCATTTGTTCTAAGGAGACAACTTTTAATTATAAGCCAAACTGTTAGAGTACAAGGTCTAGCAAGGAAGCTGCTATTATTATTATTAGCAAGTGCCCAGCATGCAGTTGGTGCTCCTTTTATTTGTGCAGTGAAAAAAATAATGAATGTCAATAAAAAAAGCAAAGAAAGAAAGAAAAAAAAAAACAGAAAAGTGAGCACTAGGCCTTGAATGGAGGCAGAATTCTAGATCAATAAATATTTGTGATTAAATGAAAAAAACAAAACAGAACAAATGGGAATTCCCTGGCGGTCCAGTGGTTAGGACTCGGCGCTTTCACTGCCGTGGCCTCAGGTTCAATTCCTGGTCAGGGAACTAAGATCCCATAAGCTGTGAGGTGCTGCCAAAAAAAAAAAAAAAAAAAAAAAAAGGAATGAATGAATGTTAGTTCCTCGAGATTATAAATGTTTTTTGTTGTTGGCTCTGTCTTCCCTGCATATGATAAGTCCAAGACAAATATTCCTTGAATGAATGATTGAATGAATGAATGCAAAGTGAAATTTTTTTTTTTAAGTTACTAGTAGTTCCCTGGTTCTAAGAAAATCATGTTAATTGAAATGCATTATTTATTTGGCTTTTACAAGAACTGGTTCCAGAAAGGACATAGCTTTAAAATCCTAACAGTATTTATCTGTAGGGGATGGGATACTAAAATATTTTATTTTCATGCCTTACTATTTATCGTGATGGACCTGGATTACTTTCATAACTGGAAAGGAAGAATCTCTCTTTGAAAAACAAAAATCAGTTTCAAAGCATAAACGGTTTCAAAGCAGTGTGGGTACAGCACTGACATGTACGCGGATGCTGTCCTAATTTGCGTGAGTTCAGAGTCAAGGAAGCAGGGTGTGCACTGAGTTTGGTGTCACACCTCACACAGCAGTTTCACACACCGTCTCTCTGGGGGTTCACGCCAGTCTAGTGCCGTAGGTCAGGCTAAGATAGTGATCTCGTTTCACAAACAAGGGACCCAACAGCTGAAGAGGCTCACCGACCAGGATACCCTGTCCCTGCAGCCCCTCGTGAAGACCCATTAAAGGAAGTGGGACAAGGGTGGAGGTGGATTGGGGTACCAGGGACTCATGTGATAGCTGTCTCCGAGCATCTTCGAGTTATTTTAAGGAGAGGAAGCCTATCTGCCTGAGTCAGACAACCTGGGTTGGAATCCCAGTTCTGCCACACACTGTCCTGGACACACTATTGCGTATCTCTGAGCATCGATGTTCTCATCTGTAAAGCTGGCCCAGTGTCTTCCTGTGAGAGTCAAATCGGCACCAAGTAGGTGTGTTTTCTGCAAGAGGTGGCTTTGCTGATCGTCATCACATCTGCTCTGTCTGTGTGCAAGGCTTTCATTTTTCCCAACTGTGTTGATACTCATTGGTGTCCGTAAATTAGCGTTCCCACGTGTATGTGTCAGGTTTTGCCAAGTAACAAAAACCTCAGAATTGCGATGGCCTGCTTGATGGCAGGTGTTTATTTTCATGCTCATGGGTCCCGGGTCAGTTGTGGTTTGGCTGATCTAGGTTGGGCTTGGCTGGCTCAGGCTGAACTACAGGTTTGGTTCAGATCTGCTCCACGTGTCTTTATTGCGGGGTCCAGGCTGAAAGGCAGCAGCTGAAAGGGGCTAGGGAGGCATACTCCTCTCATGACACATCACAGGAGGGCAAGGGATAGACTTGGGACCAGCATAGGGTCATTTCCATCCGAATTCCATTGTAAAGAAGTCAGTGGTCCAGTCCAGAATCCAATGCTGCATGGAAAGAACTACCACCCGCTATAGTAGGAAGGACTACAAAGACACATGACCAAGGGCAGGGATGTATAATTCAAATTCAGGTTGAGAGTGAAGAATAGGAGCAGTGATCCAGTCTATATACACTGTCTTAGCTGTGTGCTCGGGTGAAGCAAGGAGAGCAAAGGAAAGGCAAGGTGAGGCATGGGCTGGGAGAGGCATCGCTTATTTATGCCAGTAATGGGGTCTTGTTTCTCGTACGTAGAGTGTGTAAAGTTGTGATCAGAAGGTGAATGTTACGGGGAAATCACGGTCTGTGATTCTGGAGGAGAGCATATGTTTTTGCTTATGCTGGTACCACCCTGTCTCGATGATTCCAGCTTTGTAGTAGGTTTTGAAATTGGGAAATGTGTGTCCTCCACATCATTTTGGCTATCTGAGTTCACTGCATTTCCATATCAATTTTAGGATAAGACTGTCAATTCCCCACCTAACTGAAATGTGTGATTCAAAGTTCGGGCAGATTCAGTCAATCACCGTTGGCATCTAAGGTTGAAGAAGGTGGTTTGATCACTTATCCAACAAATCTTGATTAATATTGTGCTGGACACCATTGTGTGGTTGGTGCTGGGGATGTGAGAAAATCCAAACACAGTCTTTGTATCACGTGGCTTATTATCAAATCAAATCAACATATGTTTATCGGTCTTCACATGAATGAATGCATAGTTAAAAACAGACAAGTTCTGTAGTCTAATCTAGAGGAGTAGGAAGAGTTTCCCTGAGGAAGTAAGATTTAAAGAAGTATAGGAGTTAGCTAGCCAAAGTGAGAGGGGAAGCCTTACAGGCAGAGGGAACAGCATGGGCAAAGGACCTGGGGCAGAAGGACCGTGGAAAGTTGCAGGATCTGAAAGAAGGTCATGTGGCTGCAACAGTGAGCTGGGGTGGACAAGATGAGGTTAGAGAGGAGCGGGGCAAGAGTCAGACTGTGTTCAATCATTTTTATCTGGAAGCACTGAGAAACCATTAAAGAATGTTAAGCTAGAGGTGGAGGGATGACACAGATTTGAGTTTTAAAAGTTTTATTCTGCACATTAACCAGTCGTATTTGGGTCTGGATTTTTTAAAACAAAAAACTTAAAAAGCATTTTTAACGTTTATGAGGCTATTAGAAATTTGAACATTGGATATTTGGTGATATCAAAGAATGATCATCTTTTTAGGTGTGGTAATGGTGTTGCTGTTATATTTTTGTAAAAGACCTTATATAGCGATACATGCTGCACTATTTTTTTTAATAAATTTATTTTATGTATTTTATTTTTGGCTGCGTTGGGTCTTTGTTGCTGTGCGCGGGCTTTCTTGAGTTGCGGCGAGTGGGGGCTACTCTTTGTTGCGGTGCACGGGCTTCTCACTGCTGTGCCTTCTCTTGTTGCGGAGCACGGGCTCTAGGCGCGTGGGCTTCAGTAGTTGTGGCTTGCGGACTCTAGAGCACAGGCTCAGTAGTTGCGGCTCGTGGACTCTAGAGCGCAGGCTCAGTAGTTGTGGCCCACGGGCTTAGTTGCTCCGTGGCATGTGGGATCTTCCCGGACCAGGGCACAAACCTATGTCCCCTGCATTGGCAGGTGGATTCTTAACCACTGCGCCACCAGGGAAGCCCCTGTGCTGTGCTATTAATGACTGAAATAAGACGTCTGGAATTTGCTTCTAAAAACTAACATGGGGAGGGGGAGGGATTAGGGAGTGGATGGGGTAGGACTGATTATGAGTTGATGGTGATTGGGGCTGGGCTGTGGGAATCTCTGTGTTTGTGTCTGTACAGAATTCTGCATAATAAAACATAAAAAAAGAAAAAGATTGTTCTGGCTTCAGTGTAGGGGCGCAGATTTCAGAGGGAGAAAAGGTGATGAGGGGAGACCAATTAGGTGATAGTTGTAGTAGCCCAGGTGAGAATGATGGAGGCTTGATCCAGGGCTGTGTCAGTGGAGATGGAGAGAGAGAGGCAGGTTGAGAGATATTTAGGTTCAAGACACGTGATTTAGGGATGGGGAGATGGTGTGTCAAGTGTGTCCCTAGGTTTCTGTCCGCAGATGGAGGTACCACTCTGAACTGGGGGAAGGACCCAGCAGGTCCCTTGGCTTCTCTTGTTTTCACACCCCCACTTCTGTTTCACCTCCATCCAAAAATATTGAAGCCGTTTCCCTTATGTAAAACCTTTAATCCCAGACTTCCTGTGCTCTGTGCACTCGGCAATTAATTAAGCTTTGGTATGCATGGATTAATTAAAATCCTCTCTCTGGTTCAGAGGGGCTGTCCTGAAATATGTAGATTCATATATATCCACCTTCTTCCTGGGGCTGATTCCCTTGGCTGGGGGAACTCCTCTGCTTCCCCGTGGGCACACAGCTATGGCTGTCTGTCTGTCCTACCTGTCAGCACAATTTAATTTCATGTTTAGGAGCTCAGGTTTAGAGATGTTAATGACTTGTAAATTGCTCTCCAACATAGAGCTAGAAATAGAAAGGCAAGAAGGATTCCTGAGCACTTGCACAGATTTACTGATGGAGATGTCAGCCCCAAAGTGGATTGCTGAAATAGTGGTTTCCCCACTGTTTTCCTTCCCATTCCTGGACAGCCACTGCGGTGTAAGAACATTCCTAAAAGGGGTGCTGGCTTCCACATGAAATCACGTGTTGGTCTGAGACAATGTCTTCTGCCCAGTCCTGCTGGATGACTCTTGTCACCTTTTTTCCTACCTCCCCATCCAGGTAATTTTCTGATGTGACGGCTGAGACATGAGATCTTCAGCCTCCAGGCTCTCCAGTTTTTCATCAAGAGATTCACTATGGAATCGGTGAGTGGTCTTAGCCCATCCTGTCCAGAGAGCCCAGCCTGGGAAATGTGGAGGGATTCTTTTGGGGAGGTTGAAATGCAAAGGTTGATCAGACTTAAGCGCTAGAATCTGACAGAGACACCATGGGTGTGGATATTAGTGGTGAACAGATCTTTGGCATTTGTAGAGCTGCAGACTTTTTGAAGTGTTTCCTGTCACATTACCTATCATCTGTGTGCAGAGGGAAAGGTGGTGGGGTGGTGGTATGAGAATGAAGTAAGGAATGATAACAAAAACAACACTGCCAACAAGAATAGATGCTGTTTTAGCTGAGTGACTCTTTAAAGACATTACTTCATTCATTCCGCCCAAGAATCCTACCAGGAAGGGCTTACCACATTCATTTTACAGATAGAGAACTTGCCCAACTGGATTTGAAACCAGTTTTTCCTGATTCCAGGTCTGCTGCCTTTTTCCTCTTGCAGTGTTGCTTCTTGGTAGAGGTGTGATTTGTCCCATTTTGCAGCTGGGAATACTGGGGCCTGGCATAGGCGCACATGATAGAGTCTAAGGCATCTGACCTCAGTGGGTGGAGATTTGTGTTAGTGGATGATAAAAAACTGGACTGGACAGGAAGCGCCATGAAAACTAGGCAGAGAAAACTTCAAGAGTCCAAGGATCTTAAAGTTGCCAGGGTGACCTGACACAGGGTCCACCTCCTATGACTGGTGTTTCCCAGAAGTCAGCTTAGTGGTGGAAAGATTGTGGGTGCTGGAGGGGTGGTTGAATTCTTACTCTGCCAGCAACTTTCTTTGTGACCTCAGGCAAGTCATTAACCTTCTCTGTTCTGTTTTCTTATCTATGGAATTGGAGTAATAATAGTTATGTTTCAGGTTTTCGTGCAGATTAGAAAAAAAGGTGTACAATAAAGTGTCTTGCCTAAAGCAGGGACATAAAACATTATAATTACTCCAGTTTTTAAAATGAAAGTAATTTTTAGGATAATTAGTTAAGGAAGAGTGTCCTGAATGGGTAGGAGAGGTGAGAGGCTAGAGGCAGGGAGGCCAACCTGAGCGGCTTTGATGTGACCCAGACATGAGTTGATAGGGGACTGTTAACCATCTTCCAGGATAAATGAGACTCTGCCTGCTTATCTTTATAGTTTGATGATTACAGGGTTACCCAAGTCATGTTTTATTTTGTTTTGTTTTATAAATCAAGAATCCAACACGAAAGTGACATTAGTTTTGCAGTTGTCTTTTTATGTGATATTGTTACTAAACCAAACTTGGGTCTGCTCGCCTGACAGGCATCAAGGTCAATCTACTGACACCAGGTTGTAGTGAAGGAAAGTACAGCGTTTATTACAGGGTGCCAAGCAAGAAGAATGGGCAGCTCATGCTCAAGAGATCTGAATTCTCCAGTGGTTTCCAGGGAAGGGTTTTTAAAGACAGTGTGAGGGAGAGGGTCACAGGGTGAGTGATCAGCTTGTGCACAATTCTCTGATTGGTTGTGGTGAGGTAACGGTGATGTTTCAGGAATCTCAAATCACCAACCTTTTGGTTCCCACCAGTCTGGGGTCTATGTGTTGGTGATCAGCATGCAGTTAACTTCCTCTACATGGTGGGGGTTTTAGAATCTGCAAAACAGCTGAAGGATATGACTCAAGATATTACCTATAGCCCCAAGAAGGAACTAAAGGTCCTTGATGTTGTTTTATGTCTAAATTGTTATTATTTTGTCTTGCTTCACTGCTTTCTTTTCATTTTGCATTTTCTCACTTCTCTGGTTAAATTTGTTCTTTGGAACTTGGGGAAGGCCTAGGGGGCTAAAGCTTTTCTAGAAACAAGAGGCGGGGAACACGGGGGTGGGTGTCTGTCCCTGGGAAGGTCCTTCAGGGTCCTCCTCAGTTTCAATATTAATTACAATTGCAACACTGTAGTTGTAGCAGTGCATTATTTAGGATTAGGTTTTGCTATGAATGATGTAGAATCTAAAAGAACATTGGCTTAAACAGAAGGTAGAAGTATATTTCTCTCTTGCTTTGAACCCAAGGTGGTACAGGGCTGCTGCAGCAACTGTGAGAGACCCAGACTTTTCCTCTCTCGTTTTTCTGCCATGTGGACCTCCTTTCCCCCAGGGTCACCTCATGGTCCATTGTGAGTGCTTCTGCGCCAGCCATCACATCTACCAGCAGAAAGAAGGGAAGAAGAAAGGCAGGCCCCTTCTTTTAAGGGTATCTGCTTCTGGGTGTCACACTTGCTGCTTCTGCTTATGTTCTGTTGGCCAGAATTTAGTGCTCTGCCTACATTTAACTGCAAGGAAGGCTGGGAAATGTGATCTTTCTTCTGTAAGACCACGTGCTTACCAAAATTGAGAATTATTGTGATTGAAAAAGAAGAGAACAAAAAACAACAACAAAAAAGAAGAGAACAGATATTGGAGGACAAATCTTTCTTTGCCATGCAAATAGTTATTGAAAGGTTGCTATTAAGAGGGTAGGCTCAGTGGCCAGACTGCTAGTATTGTATTAGAATCTTGAATTCAGGACTCTATAGCTACATGACCTTGGGAAATCTACTAACTTCTGTGCCTCAGTTTCTTTATCTGTAAAATCCTATTTTATACATTCTCGTAAGGGTTGCTTTGAACATTAGATGAGTTAAGGTAAAGCACTTGGACCAGTACCTGGAACGTCATAAGGGCTATGTAAGTGTTAGCTATTACTATAACTACTGCCTCTACTATTAGTAATACGACTTCTATTACCACTATTGCTACTTCTATTTTTACCATTACTGCTGCTTCTACTATTACAGCTACTGCTTCTACTGTCGCTTTCATGCTTCTCCTTCTCCTGTTACTTCTGCTGCTGCTGGTGCTGTCACTACTACTACTCCTATTACTATTACTGCTCTATGACTGTTGTTGCCAGGTACCGCATATACATGTATAAAATTTTATACTCATAGCAAGGTAAGTATTATTTTCCCCATATGAAGATAAGAGAGAGCACAGTAACTTGCCAGATGGCATGCAGCTGGCAGGATAGTGGTTTACCTTTGGGTGGGTCAGGGGATAGTGGCCTGAAGGGAGCATGAAGTAGCTTCTGAGGTTCTGCAGATGTTCTGGGTGCTGGTTGCATGGGTGTCAAAATTCCTTGAATGGTACATTTATGACATAGGCAATTTTATGTGTTTATATTATATTTCAATTAAAACACATCATGGAGCAGGTAGGTGGTAGAACATGAGCGAAACTACACCTGATTCTAAAGCCCGTGCTCTCTTAACTATAACGTAAGGCCCAACACCTTTATCTCTTTTCACTTATTTGTTTGTTTGTTGGCTCTTTCATAACATGTATTGATCAATTGCTTATTACTTATGTGCCAAGAACTGGGCCAGGTTGCTTGGGATACAAAGGTACGAGCAGCACACACAGCCCTATCCTCATGGGGCTTTCTGTCTAGAGGAAAAGGAAAGATAAATGTCATACAGATTGCCAGCTACTGGGTCAGGCTCAGCGTGGGATGCCCTGGGGCCACAGGAGGGACACATAAACTGATCCAGCCATGCATGTCTGATAAAATAATGTCCATCTCACTGATGCCCGTCTCAACCAACTCCTCTGGTAGGGCGGAAGGTCCCCACATCCACGGGTAAGCTGACCGCATGAGGGCTACATCAAAACACATAAAGAAGTTCTTTGCCTTCTCTGCTAACAGGCCTGAGAAGGGGTCAGCTTTTCTTTTCCTTGTTTGTCACTGTGACAGTTGTGACCTCCAGCTGGGTGTCCCGTGGAGCAGACAAGCCCTGAGCTTTGGAGTTCAGTAGACAAGAGAGAAAACACACGGGAGCAGAGGCTCTCTAAACGTATCGGGACATGAGTCCAGGGACCTCTTACTTTGTTCATTTATATATTATGTATCTTCGTTCATAATAACAATGAAGGAATGAAGGAATAAAATCATACCCCACAACGGTGCAGTTGCCATCCCTGGAAAAGTTCAAGTCCAGAGGAATAAAGAACAAGATGTTCCCTTTTTTCACCTCAAATACCACCAGGATGGCAGGGGCAGCAAATGGCAGTGCAGTTGAATTCTGAGCCAGCAGTGGAAATCAGTGGCCCTTATTTTCAGGGGTTTTCTCCATCCGTAGAAATGAACTGACCATAGCTTTAGACCCTCCTAAGCCACGCCCGGAGAAACCCCTTTGACTCCCTCTCCCTGCCTTTGCCTTTGCAAAGGTCACTGCAGACTCCCTATCCTTCTTATGCTGTGGGCTGTCAGCCTGAATTGAATTTCCCTGAGCCCAGCTGATGTCCCTTTTTGGCCGCAGGGCAGGTGTCAGAGGCTGAAGGCAGCACAGGGACAGGAAATGTGTCCCCGGAGCTGAACACAGAAGCGTTGACCTCTGAACTCAGAGCTGCATTTCTGACATTGTTGGAAGGGTTGGAAAGCCTTACGATTTCTGGATGTGAAAGAAAAGGAAATGTGTTTTAGAAAAACAATGTTCAAGTTCAAGTTTATATAAAAGAAAAAGAAATGTGTTTTAGAACAATATTCAATTGTTTAGAACAACAATATTCAAGGGGGGAGGTGAATTATATTCAAAGGGCTGTGAAAGCCCTTTCAATGTAATTGAGGCTGTTTGAAACTCAACTGCTTATTCCATGGCCTCAGTTAGATGCATAAAGGAAAGAAATGACCTACCTAGACCGAGAATTGGGAAATTATGATCCTGGTCTTGTTTCCTTCCCTCCCACCTTCCCTTCATTTTTTTCCTTCCCTCCTTCCAAATTTACTACGAAGCTGCTGTGTGCCACACCCTATGCTGAGTCCTGAGGAAATAGATGAATAGGACTCATTGCAAAGCCTTCCTGAGCTTATCATTTATTCATTTAAAAACAATTATTCATTCTACAAACATTTATTGAGTACCTAATTTGCTCTGGTCTGTTAGTAGAGATAAAAGACGTAGCTCCTTCTCATCCTGAGTTTGTACTTTATTAATATTTTCACTTGCTCACTCAGCAAACACTCTGTGAGCGTCTCCTGTGAGCCAGGAACTGTGCCAGTGGCTGGGATTCCAAGATAAGCAAATATAGCTTCTGTCTTGATGGAGCTAAAAGACCATACAACATTGTATTCATCTCCTAGGGCTGCCGTAACAGAGTACCACAAACCTGGTGGCTCAAAACAGTAGAAATGTGTTGTCTCACAATTCTGGAGGCTGGAAGTCAAAACCCAGGGTATCGGCAGGGTACTAAAGCCTGTAGGGGAAAATTCTTCCTGGCCTCTTCCTAGCTTCTGGGGTTTGCTGGCAATCTTTGATGTTTGTTGCCTAGCAGCTGCGTTGCTTCGGCCTCTGCCTGCGTTGTCCCATGTCCTTCTCCCTCTGTGTCTCTCTTCCTCTCTCTTACAAGGGCACCAGTCTTGGAATAGGGGCCCACCCTACTCCAGTATGATCTCATCTTTAATTTACATCTTAATTACATCTACAAAGATCCTATTTCCAAATAAACTCACATTCATGGGTACACTGGACTAGGACATCAGCATTTTGGGGGGGACACAATTCAACCCATAACGAATATATATATAACCATGTAAAGCACCTACAAGGGCACTGGGTGTGGGTGGATCCTGGGTAAGGATAATTGACCTCCTTCTTCCACTTTCTGTCTGCATCTAAGGGGACTAGGCCTTTAGGGCAGGAACCCTGTGTTGCTCGAGTGAGTGTTTCTGGATTTTTTTGCCTGGGAGGTGAGACATTGTGCACTTACAGGGAGAGTCTTGTGTGGTGCAAGTTGATGGGCAGGGTTCATTCCCACTACTCTTGTTTTTGTTTCATGGGGTTGCCGTTGAGTCTGGGTGAACACCTGCCTTGATCAGGAGGCCCGGACTGGTGGTTAGAGCTGTGGGTTCCTATCCTGCCTCTGCTCTTGCTGGTCCTGTGAGCCTGGGTCCACTTCTTCCCTGTTCTCTGCCTCAGGCATCTCACCGTACCTCCCCCAGGGGTCTTGTGTGGACCAGGTGGGATCAGATGTATAAAGCGTTCGCGAGAGCTCCCGGCCCTCGGTAAGTGTTCCGTGTGAGTTGGTGGCGGTTAGGCCAGGGCACGTAAAACGTCCCCGGGAGAGGGGCTTACCCAGCTCATTCAGCACAGTCCCCTCAATAAAGACTGTTGTTCAGTGTTTAATGCCATTCACCGTCAGAACATTTTTTCCATAATCTTTCCTAAAGACAGTTTTCTGAAATATAGAAAACACTCTTAGCACAAAGACATCCACTGCAGCATTGTTTAAAATGGTAAACAGTGGCAGACAAGACAAAAAGCTGCCTTACAATGAGGAATGAGTTAACAAATTAGGGCAAAATGATTAAAAAAAAAATAGGGTAAAACAATGAAAAGCAATGATGTAGCCATTAATAAGAAAATTATGGTCACTTTTTAAAGGTTATGAGAATGCTCATGATATAAATGTCATGTAAAAAAAAGAAAGTTTTGGACTTCCCTGGTGGCGCAGTGGTTGAGAATCCGCCTGCCAATGCAGGGGACACGGGTTCGAGCCCTGGTCTGGGAAGATCCCACATGCCACGGAGCAACTAAGCCCGTGCGCCACAGCTACTGAGCCTGCGCTCTAGAGCCCGCGAGCCACAACTACTGAGCCTGCGAGCGACAACTACTGAGACCCGCGTGCCTAGAGCCCGTGCTCTGCAACAAAGAGAGGCCACCACAGTGAGAGGCCTGCGCACTGCAATGAAGAGTAGCCCCTGCTCTCGCAACTAGAGAAAGCCCGTAAGCAGCGACAAAGACCCAATGCAGCCAAAAATAAATAAATAAATTTAAAAAAAATAGAAAGTTTTATTTTTGAGGAAGTGACTGCATTTCCCTGTGCCTCAGTTTCCTCATCTTTAAAATGGAGACAATAACAGTACCTTCTATAGAAATAGGATCGAGAATTAAATGAGATGATACATGGGAAGCACGTGATCAGCACCTGGCACATATGAGGTGCTCACTAAATGCTAATTGTTGTTATTATTTATCATTTGGTCTAAATTATGTACAAAATAGTCATAGAAAAATATTTAGAATAAACAACACAGATGAAACACACATTTTCCGTTTTGAATGTCTTATTCAAAGGACTTCATTCTGTGAGTCACTCAGCAAACATTGAGCCTCTCTGTCAAGCACTGTTAGCCCGCAGAGCAGGAGGTTTCAGTGTAGGAGAGGGCATCAGAATCCCATTTGAGGGCTTTTAAAAAAAAACCAAGATGCCTGGAGATGCTGATTTAATCGATGTGTGGTGGTTTCCAGGCATCCACAGTCTTAAAAAAAAAATTCCACAAGTGACATAGATTCTCAGGCACAGTCACTCCCCTGAAGAAGCTTGCAAACCAGATGAGAAGATGGGAACCGCAGCGTAATATAAGGAGAATATAAGTGCTCTAGACTGGGGCTCTTGACTCTGGGTCCCATGCAGAACTCTGTAATATTAAAGATCCCCTTGACTCCACCCCCAGGTGAATGGAATCAGACTCTCCAGGAGGTTCTTTTTTTTTTTTTTTTTTTTTTTTGGCTGTGCCACGGGGCATGCAGGATGCAGGACCAGGGATCGAACCCTTGCCCCCTGCATTGGAAGGGTGGAGTCTTAACCGCTGGACCACCAGGGAAGTCCCCCTCCAGGAGGTTCTGATGATCAGCTAGATGGAGTGTATGCAGCTCCCTCCTCCTGTCCCCAGCCCCTTCCTACCCAAGATGCAACAGCATAGGCTGAGAATCAGTTTTCCCAAAGCCATTTTCTCAAAGCCATGAGGCTGATATATTTCCTCTGGTTGGTACCAGTGAATGCTTTTTAGAAAATTATTTGTTTATGTATTTTAAAATTAAAACATTTTAAAATGTTTTAATTGTGCTAAAATATACATAAACATAAAATGTACTATCTTAATGATTATTAAGTGTATAGTTCATTGGTATTAAGTATATTCCCATTGTTGTGCAATCATCACCACCGTCCATCTCCAGAACTCTTTTCATCTTGCAAAACTAAAACTTTGTACCCACTAAATAACAGCGCCCCCCTTTTCCTGCCTTCCTCCAGCCCCTGGCAACCACCATTCTACTTGCTGTTTCTATGAATTTGACTACTCTAGGTAGCTCACATAAGTGAATCATACAGTATTTGTCATTTTGTGACTAGCTTCTTTCACTTAGCATAATATCCTCAGGATTCATCCATGTTGTAGCATGTGTCAGAATTTCCTTCCTTTTTAAGGCTGGATAATATTCCATTGTATGGATATATACCACATTTTGCTTATCCATCCATCCATTGATGGATACGTAGGTTGCTTCCGTCTGTTGACTATTATGAACAATACTTAGGTTGCTTCCATCTGTTGACTATTATGAACATGCTATGAAATGGGTGTACAGATATGTCAAGACCCTGCTTGGTGTCTTTTGGGTGATGGAATTCTACCCAGAGGTGGAATTGCTGGATCATAATGGTAATTCTATATTTAATTTTTTGAGGAACCACCATACTGTTTCCCACAGTGACTGTACCATTTTACATTCCCATCAACAGTGCACAAGGGTTTCTATTTCTTCACATCTTTGCCAACACTTGTAATTTTCTATTTTTGTAATAGTAGCCATCCTAATGGATGTGCTAGTGAAGGCTTTTAGCTGGGACACATCACTGTCAGCTTCATATTTCATTTATGTTGTGTGGGCCAATTAAGCAATTCCCAAGCATTTATTTAAGCTCTAGGCACTGAGAATAACGGACCTAAATAATACATGGATGGTTCCTGCCTTCAAGCTCTAGGAGTGGGTCAGGGGAAATAGATGTATGACAAGTAATTTTGTCCAATAAGATACATCCTTAGGGAGCATATTATACATGGAATACAGTTTAAAATGGTAGGAGATGTTGGCTGAGTTTAGTGCCTCAGCGTCAACACACGAGATACATCATTTGAGCAGACCTACAGGCCTAAGTTTGGGCTGTCCAACAGAACTTTCAGGATCGCCCAGCAGAACTTTCTGTAATGGTGGAAATGCTCTGTCTGGTGTCTGCTAGCTACGTGTGGCCGTTGAGCACCTGCAATGTGCCTGGTACAACTGAGAAATTGAAGTTTTAAAGTTTATTTAATCTTAATGAATTTTCATTTAAATTGAAATTAGCCAGAAGTGGCCAGTGGCTAGTGGGTTGGGCAGTAGAGTTAATGGAGAGCGTCTGACATGATTCTCAAACTTGAATACTCACGTATTCAAGGGATCTTGAATCCCCAGGATCACCTGGGGATCTAGTTCTAAAGCAGATTCTCAGGGGACTTCCCTGGTGGTCCAATGGGTAACACTCCATGCTCCCAATGCAGGGGGCACAAGTTCGATTCCTGGTCAGGGAACTAGATCCCACACTCATGCTGCAACCAGGAGACTGCATGCCGCAGGGAAGATCCCGCATGCTGCAACTAAGACCCAGAGCAGTCTAAATAAATAAAAATTTAAAAAATAAAATAAAAAAGCAGATTCTTAGGCCCTCCCCCTGTGTTGTGGTCCCTAAAGTGTGTAGTGGGGCAAGGAGTCTGTGTTTGTTTTTTTTTTGTTTTTTTTTTTGTTTTTTTGCGTTACGTGGGCCTCTCACTGTCGTGGCCTCTCCCATTGCGGAGCACAGGCTCTGGACGCGCAGGCTCAGCGGCCATGGCTCACGGGCCCAGCCACTCCGTGGCATGTGGGATCTTCCCGGACCGGGGCACGAACCCGTGTCCCCTGCATCGGCAGGCGGACTCTCAACCACTGCGCCACCAGGGAAGCCCGGAGTCTGTGCTTTAATAGCCACTGCAGGTGATTCTGATGCAGGTGCAGTTTGTGGTTTTCAGACTTTTGTATCAGAATATTTTATTCAGATGAAAGCTTAAGAGAGCTCAGTGTAGAAGACAGACAAGAACAGAGTTCTTTCTGGTTGAAGTAGGGCTGGGACCCAGGGCTCCATACCTATAGGGGGGACATGCTCTATCCTCCCTGGGGGAGGTTTCTTGTAGCACAATTCATACAACCCGGATCTAGCCCAACCTCGTCATTGTATTAATCTGAAACCCTGTGAAATGCAGAGTAAGATTTGGTTTCTAATAACTGTAAGCATGCCAGAACCAATTTAAAACCAATAATTACCTCTGGAGATGCAAATTGAAGCAGAAGTACAATGCCTCAGCTTGGGCTGCTACAACAAAAGTACCGTGGACTGTGTGGTTTAAACAACAGACACTTATTTCTCACCATTCTGGAGGCTGGGAAGTCTAGGATCAGGGCACTGGCAGATTCCATGTCCAGTGAGGGCCTGCTTCTTGGTTCATTGACGGCTGTCTTCCTCATGTCCTCACATAGTGGAAGGGGCAAGGGATCTCTCTGGGTTCTCTTTTATAAGGCACTAATACCATTCATGAGGGCACCACCATCATGACCTAATCACCTCCCAAAGACCCCACTTCCCGATACCATCATATTATGCGTTAGGATTTCAACACATGAATTTTGGGGAGACATAAACATTCAGCCCATAACACACAATTAGTGCGTTAATAGCCATTTTTCCCCTTGCATTGGACATCAACCACCCACCTGGGCATCACATGAGGGGTTGCAGAGCAGTGATTAAGAGGACAGCCCGAGTCTGACCTGGATGTGAATGCCAGCTCCACCCACCCCTGGAACTTAGTGATACTAGGCAGGTTTCTCCATCTGTAAAATGGGTATAACAATATCTACCCCATAGATAACACATGTAAATCCCAGCACCTGGCACTTAGCGTTAATTATTATAACAACAACAACTAACATTTCCTGAGCATTTAACATGAGCCAGGCACTTTACTCTTCTAAGAATTTGTTATTTATCACCTCATTTAATCCTTACAACAGCCTGTGAGGCAGGTACTATTGTAATTTCTGTGGTAAAGGCAAGCTGAAGCTCGTGGAGGTTTGGAAGGTTGAGGCCATGATGCTGGTAAATGGCAGAAGTGGGATTCAATTGCAGGGAGTCTGGCCCTGGACCCCAGAATTTCCACTTTTCCACACTGCGTTATTATCCCTAGGTTCTAAGGAAAGCCTTTTTTTTCTTTTTTTGTGGCATGCGGGATCTTAGTTCCCCGACCAGGGATAGAACCCGCGCCCCCTGAGTTGGAAGCGTGGAGTCTTAACCACTGGACCACCAGGGAAGTCCCAGGAAAGCCTTTTAAGATGAACCCTCCCCCACCCCACTTCCAGATCTCAAAGGTTCAGAATTATTCTCCAAGTCAACTCAGCTTCGAGGAGCTGCATTTGACCCAGCTGCCCACTCCCTCCCTCCAAAAACACTGTTTTCTTTTGGCTCCCAGGGCGCCAAGCTGCTTGGATTTGTCCTTGTGCTTTTGCCCTCTTCCTCTGTCTCTCAGTGGTGCACCCCTCACTCCAGCCAGTCTCGGAACGTTATCAAAGACCGTCTGTATGCTGACTACTTCCAAATGATATCTCCAGCTGAGTCTGTCCTCTGAGTTCCAGACTTGAGTATCCCAAATGCCATACTCATGTTTCCGTTTGGAAGTCTAGCAGGCACCTCGAACTTGGGATATCCAACTTGGATTATTCTCCACATGCCTCCTGCATGAGAACTTGCTATGCCCCTGCTTAAAATGTATCTGTGGCCCCAATCCCCCCTGCCCATTTCACTTAGAATGAAATCCAGATTCCTTACCATGGCCTGCAAAGGCCAGCATGATCTAGCCTCTGCCTGCCCTGCAC
The DNA here is from genome assembly GCF_963924675.1 of Phocoena phocoena. NCBI lineage: Eukaryota > Metazoa > Chordata > Mammalia > Artiodactyla > Phocoenidae > Phocoena > Phocoena phocoena. Next base: position 70,740,202 of record NC_089235.1, on the reverse strand, counting down.
TGTCCGCCCTCACCCCATGCCCTCAACAGACTTCAGCCACTGACCTCTTTCTGTTCTCACACTCAGCAAGTGCTGTCCGGTCTCAGGACTCAGACACATGTTGTTTTTCTGCCTGCAGGACCCCTCTCCCTGCACCTCCATTCCCCGAGCCCCTGCTCTTCACAGGGGTGACAACTTCTTGTCCTGTAGCCTCAGCTAGCATACTATATCCTCAGACAGATCTTTCCTCATCACCCTACTCTCCCTGACTGCACCCTGTAGGTTTTCTTCCCAGCACTTGTAAGAATCTGGAATTATTTGTTTGTTCACAAATAGAGCCCGGCACATAGTAGATGCTCAATAAATACGTATTATTGTTGAATTCAAATCAGTGGCCCCTATTAAGCCGATCATGAGCATAAAATGCCAGTGCTAGGCCTGTAATTTGTAGAATCCTGTCACAGGCGAGGTGGTACTCATATGTGTATACAAGTGATTGAAAATTGGATGGGACCTGGGCTTTTTTATGGACCTTGGTCTCTGTTTTCACATCTCTTCATGCTGGGCCATCCAAACTGTTAGGACTTACAAGGATAATCTTAAGAGAAACAGCAGCCTCGGATACCCAATGCATATTAAAGTTGATTTGATTTTGGTTGAAAATGGAAACTATGAGCTAATGCATTTTACAGATTTGAGCAGAGAACAATTTTCTCTGTTTAAAACAAAAAGCCTGAGATGTAGAACACTTTGTGTGGGTTATCGTAGTGCCAAAAGCTCCTGAAAGGGGTTCTCTGCAAATATTTGGGGTTTGATGCTCATAAACAACCACACAGGTTTTCCTGAGAATCGATAACCGTGGCAACAACAGCATCGCTTCCAAAGTGAGAATGTGCTTGCCAAGCTGAAGCGCAGAGCGACTGCTTTGGCTGAGCCGTGAACCCGAAGATAGAGGTTTACATAGTGACTGCAGACAGGTCATTAACAGGACTGGCTGCAGGGAACTCGCCCCGCTCTCCATTGCCGCTGCCTCTTCAGCAGCCAGCAGCAAGATAATTGACTGCTAGATTCCCGAGCCACAGACCAGGCTCTCCATGTTGCAGCTTCCAGAAACAACTGTCCTACAACTGCCCATCTGTCCACCCAGTAGGCACAGAGCTTATCTTCCCAGAAATGCTAGCAAAATCCCTGAATTGATTGCCACTGGTTCAGCTTGGGTCACTTGTCCCAATCACGGTGGACCACGTGATGGGATATTCAGACTGGACAGGCCAATGTCATGTGACCATCCCCAGAGCTGAGGAGAGGTCAGCACCATGGAAACCAAAGGACCGAGAGATGGCCGCTGGGAGGCCAAAATGCCGAGGCCGCCCCATTAAGCAAGTCACTGGAGGTAGGCGGAGCCAGTAGCCTAAGTTCAAGAACCACTCCTTTAGCGGGTCTTCTAGCGTCTTTGTTCTGCTTTGGCTCTTTTAATTTTTTTTTATTTAATTAATTTAATTTATTTATTTTTGGCTGCGCTGGGTCTTCATTGGTGCGCAGGTGCTTTCTCTAGTTGCGGTGAGCGGGGATTCTTAACCACTGTGCCACCAGGAAGTCCTGCTTTGGCCCTTTAAAATGAACCTCAAGACACGCTCCACCCCGACTTGCTTCTGGGATGGCTCCAGGCCATATTTGTCAGTTGGCCTCCTGTTTCTCGTCTGTACTCTTAACAACGTTGTTCAGCTCATCCCACTGGATCAAAGACAGAGCTTGACTCCCAAACCCCTGCCTTTGACTGCCAGCTTCCTCTGCAATGTGGGTCCAGGCCTCTGTCCTACCCCCAGATCCCACACCCTTTCCATGAGAGCGATCTCCGCCTGGCAGGCGGGAGTGTGATGGGTTGTGAGGCAGATCCAGGCGCAGACAGTGAGGGCTTCCAGGGCCGGCACCGTGACACAGCGGAGGCCCCTGCCCGCGGCTTCCTTGTCCTCGGGTAAGCGTACGGTCTCCCCAATGCCCCAGTCGGCCTGGCCCTGCTCCACCGCGTCTCTACCACTCACCTCTCCTTGTCTGCACTCCAGCCAGACCTGAGTTCTGTTGGTTCCCCGAGGAAGTCTATCCCTGGGGCACTGGTCCCTTCTTCTCCTTTTTCCTTCTTAACTCCCACTCATCCAAGCCTCGGCCCAAAGGGCATTTCCCCAGGGAAGCCTTCCCTGACACCTCCTTGCAACTCAGCTAGCACCTGTGTATAACCTGTGTGTTCTGTGTGTGTGTGTGTAGGTATGTGTGTGCACGTGTGTGTGTGACCGTCTCGCTTTTACTCATGTCAGCCTCTGTCCTTCTCACTAGATTATCATTTCCAGGAGGGTGGGGACCATCCCAGTCTTGCTCACAACTATCCATAGCTTCCAGGACAGTGCAGAGCACATAATAGGCACTCAGTAAATGTTTGTTGAGTGAATGAATGAGCGGGCAATGGGGAGCTATTGAAGGATGTGATGTGAGAGGATGACTTGCCCAGGTTCTTCAGATGGAAACGGACACCACTGTCTCTGAAGTCCACGCCTTCTGACTCCCTCCTCTGTCCAGCAGTGGGGTTCTCTGAGTAGCAGGAGAGGGAAAATGACAATTGGAACACAAAATAGCCAGGTCCTAAACGACTAGTGAGCTGACAGCTTTGATGTTACACCTAAGGTGCTGTCATCATCCCTTCCTTGGAGCGGTTCTGTCTCATGTACAGAGGAGAAAGTGGTTTGCATGTTTATTTTAATTAGAGAAGACCGTCCCTGCTGGTAACTTGAGGTCATTCCATTTCACCTTGGAGTGCCCCATCTGGTTTGAGTCTTCCATCACTCTCGGACCCCATAATTTGGTGATAAATTGACTGATGGGGACCTGGGGGTGGCACACATGGGACGCTGAATTTGCAAGTCATTAGCACATTTAATCTTAGAGGACTCTGGCACCCCCCTCACATGAGTTCAAAATAGAGTTCAGAGTGTGACCTGTATCACAAAGGGCAGTCTTCACCAGCAGGTGGCCAGGCTTGGAGAGGAGCCAGGAGAGCAGGGTCTCTGGGAGAAATACTGTTCTGTATCAGTTGGGCATCCTTCAGTGGCAAGCAGAGGAAAAGAGAAGTCCAAGGCTAGTGCCAGCTTTAGATGCTCCTGGGTCCAGAGATGCCCCTGGGGTCGTTAGGACGCAGTCCCTTCGTCTGGTACAGTACAACACATATAAACATTGAGACTCTCCCTTCTGACACTTCCTTGCTGTGTGACTTTGGGCAAACCACTAACCCCTCTGAGCCTCGGTTTCCTCCTGCACCGAGGATTAAAGGAGCCAGTTAATGAAAGCACTTAGCACAGTGCCTGGCTCTGCTCTCCTAATGGTTCGGGGCTCATAGCCTCCTGGCTACTCGTCCATTTAAAGAGAGTTTCTCTTTCCCCAAAGCAGTCAGGAATACAGACCTGGGTCTCAGGCTCCGTGCTGCAGGCACATGCTTCCCGTGGCTGGAGCTTGGGAAGCACCTCGGGGAAGAGGTCTGAGAAGTAGTGAGCAGCCTGCCTGCCAGACTGGGCAAGGATGGAGTGGAGTGGGGACCAGACTGAGGGTGTTATTTCCAGGTGGAAGATTGAATAAAGAGCCTTGCAGGCCCTTGTGTTGTGAAGGGGATACTAGTAGGAAGAGTGGCAATGAATGTGTGTCGGCCACATACGACAGGTCCACCGGCCCTTCCATGCCCTTGTGCCTTTGCACGTGCTCTTCCCCCTTCCAGGGGTGCCCTGCGTACCCTTCACGCTCCCCATTCATCTGCAAGACCCAGCTGCAAGACCCTTTCCCCTACCATTAATTGCTTCTCCATTTTGGAACAAGCATCTATGGGGTGATGGCCCTGTGTGCTGGAAACACAGAAGAGAATAAATCACAGGGTCTGTGTCCGAATTTAGTTTGATCCTTCGACTCCACTTTGTTTCTCCTCTATCCGAGCAGTTTGTTCATTTATTCAACAAATGTTTATGAAGCACCTTCTCTTTTGCCAGGCATTGCTCTGGGAGCTGTGGATTAAGCAGAGAGAGGAAGAGACAATAAAATCGATAAATGCTATTAACAAACAAGATAATTTCTGATGGTGTATAGTTTAAGAAAATAAATAAGAGATCGGGAGCAGGTTGGGAGGAAGGACCCTGTGGAATGTGACATGAAGGATGACAAGGACCAGTGCAGGGCATTCCAGGTGAGGGGGAATAGCATGTGAAAAGGCCCTGTGGTGGCATGTTCCAAAAATGACAGTAGGAAGCAAGGTGAGGTGTGGGGAAGGGGGGGCGGTTTGGAAAGTGAGGTCAGGGAGATGGGCAGGGGCCGGGAGGGGTAAGACCTTGAGACTGTGTAAGGGGCGCTTAGATTTTATTCTCAGTGCCTTGGGAAGCCATCGTTGCGATTCCTTGTCCAGCCTGGAGCTGGTGCTTTTCATTTTCGCTCGAACACTGATGTGCAGTGTGGTGGCCACTAGTCACGTGCAGCTACCAAGCACTGGAAATGTGGCTGGTCTGAACTGAGACGCCCCAGAAGTATGAAATATACCAGTTTTCAAAGACTTTGTAGGGAAAAAAAGGATGCCAACTGCATCATTAATAATATTTCTATTGATTACATGTTGCATTGATAATATTTTGGATATATTGAGTTAAGTAATATTTATTATTAAAATGAATTTCACCTGTTTCTTTTTACCTCAGTGACCTAAAATTGAAAACTTTTTTTTTTTTTTTTTTTGGCTGTGCCACGTAGCTTGCAGGATCTTAGATACTTGACCAGGGATCGAACCTGGGCCCCCTGCAGTGGAAGCGAGGAGTCCTAACCACTGGACCGCCAGGAAATTACCTAAAATTTAAAACTACATGCAGTCCTATGGTATTAGGTTATATTTCTCTTGGACAGCACTGCCCTAGAAGCGCCTTCAGCCCTTGCTTTTACCTGCCTGGGTTATGATTACCTCTTGCCTTGTCCACGTTCCTCCTTGAGGACTGACTGCCTCTGGTTGGTGGTCTTTTCCCCGGGTGCCGTCTATAGGAGCAGCGTTGGTGCCCACCCCGTGGTCCCAGCCCGCTTGGCCCATACTGGTTCCCAGGTGCTGAGCGCCCAGGACTGCTTCTGGACCCGAGGTTTCTCTGCCTGCTCAGGCTGCATGTAGGTCAGGCCAGAAGTGCTGGGGGTTAACTCCCCAGGCAGCCCGCAGCCAGTGAAGGAAAAGAGTTGGAGAATAAATGCCCCAGCTCCTGCACAGTCTGAGGTGTGTCCCAGCCTCTCCCAGACATCCCCACTAGGGCTGGAGCCTGGTTGTCCCTGGCAGTAACCTCCTCTTTCATGCACCCTTACTGGCTTCCTTCCTGTCTCCGTCTTAGTTCCCCCCGTTCATCCCCCTGGGTTCGTTTCCTTAAATCCTTGTCTCAGACTCTGCTTCTGAGGGATCCCAGCCTGAGACCTGCGGTACCCAACACATAGGTGCTCAGTAGAAGGAAGAGGGGCATCATCTGTCCGGCACCCCACTGGGTGCAGCTGTCGGGGGTGGGATGCAGGTGGCAGGGGCACAGGCTTCCTGGCTAGTCTTCTCCAGCCCCTGGACTTCTGAGCCAGAGCGCTAAGAGCAAGGACATGGGCCAGGCGTGGGGCGTGGTGTCTGGCTGGTCCGAGTGCCTCTAGCGGCCACACCCAGAGGGACAGTTGAGTCAGCACCTGAGTCAGTGAGGACAGAGCTGCCCAGATGTGTGCTGACCTATAGGAGGTCAGTCTGGCAGTGGGGCCCTGGCGTGGCTCGCAGCTGGAAGGGTGGTGGGAGTGTCCAGCACACGCCATGAAGCAGAGAGTTGATAGGCGTGATGCCTTTTTTTTCTAACACCACTTCTGACCCCAGGCAGCTTTCCAATTCTCCGGCAGAAACTGGGTGTCCAACAACTCAATTTTGACACTATGTACCTGGAGTTAGCGCAGACCTCACAGGTTAAGGGCTCAGTCCCATAGGACTGTCCCCACTTCAGATGCCAGTTACAAGTCCCAGGGGCTACTTCTGATTGACCGGCTATAAGTTCGCAAGTTTCCACAACCTCCTCCTCAAGTTTTATAATTCCCTGTAATGACTCACTGAGCTCAGGAAAGCACTTTACTCCCTTTTACCAGTTTATTATAAAGGATGCAACTCAGGAAGAGCCAAATGGAAGAGATGCATAGGGCGAGGTGTGGAGGGCCGAGGGCGGGGCCAGGGTGCGGTGCACAAGCTTCCTTGCCCTCCCAAGGCTCACCTGGCACACTGATGTGTTCACCAACCCGGAAGCCCCGAATCCCGAAGTTCAGGGGTTTTTATGGAGGGTTCATTGCACAGGCATGATTGATCAGCTCTTTGGCCATTGGTGATTGAACCCTGTCCCCAGCCCCCGCCCCTCCCTGGCGATCTTTCTGCGGACTGCCCTGAAGCTATATAGCCCCTTACCTGTGAGTCATCTCATTAGCACACAAAAGACACTCTTAGTACTCTGGATAGCCCAAGGGCGGTGGGAGCTCTGTGCCAGGAACGGGGCAAAGACCAGACATATTTTTTGTGATACCACTGTGGGGATTAACTCGTGAGATCCCTTGGAAGACCGGTGACTGGTGACTTGCCTGGATCACGCTGTGTTCTATGTATTAAATGTGTGTTGGAAGGAGGAAGGGAGGGAGGTGACAGATCTTGCTGTGTAGAACTGCTGCTGTGCATCCATTCTTCAACAAGCCTGCAAAGCACCTACTGTATGTTCGGGCCATGTTCATTCAGGGCCAACATTGTAGCCAGATTGAACCTTCTCAGTTTCCAACCTGTTCGTGGCCACTGCCGGCTTAGAGCTCTGACTTGCTTTTAGGACAAAGACCAACTCCTTGGCATGACATCCAAGGCTTTCTCCAGTGGCCTCTGCCTATCCGCTCTTATCCTGCCGGTCACACGTCCTTCACTCTCATTGCACTGAGCTGTTTGCACTGCCCCGCATCTGATGTGTGTGTCAGGCCTCCACGCGCTTGTACCTGCTGTTCCGTCTGCCTGGAACATCCTTTGCCAGCCATCCTATCAGCTAACTTCTCCTTTGGGAGGCAGCTCGGCATCACCTCCTCCAGGCAGTCCTTCCAGATTCCGTCCTTACCATTGATTGCTCTGTTGCTTCTCTATATCCCCCGTATCTATTTATCCTAGAACTTCGGCCATTCAGCAGATACATATTGGGCACTTATGTTGAAGGGACTGTACAGTTAACTAAGAATCCCTGCTAGTGTCTGTCAGCACTGATGAAGAGCCAGACAATGAGCTAATCACCCTACTGTCTCGTTTAATCCTCACTGCTGCCCTATGAAGTAGGCACTAGTATTAACCCCATTTTTCAGAGGTGGAAACTGAGGATTAGAGAGATTTTAACAGAGACAGTGGTGGAACCAGAATGCACAACCCATCAGACCCCAGAGCTCTTGTACTTCCCTGGAAGACAATATTGTCTTTTCTTGTTCTGCAGTTGTCTGTTTACTCTGCCTCCCTGGATCAGTCCGGGTCCCAGCAGGAAGCAGATGGAACACTCAAAATAGGATAATTCAAGCAGAGTTTAATAAAAGACTCATTTGAGAAGTGTGGGCTAGGGGTAGGGAAACCGCAAGGGATGGTGGGGCCCTCCAGGCTCCGCTGAAGGTCTGAAGGGGCGAGGGAGGGGGTGTCTCTGGGAAGCAGAGGCGGAGAGGCTGTGCGCAGAGGGCCCTCATTAAGACAGCAGCTGGAAGGGCCGGAGCCTGGAGCGGAGGGGAGCACCCGCCTCCTCCATCCCACTGGCCTCCATACCATTGGCCAAACCCAGCTGGAAGGCGGAGGGCCAAGGAGCTTTGAGATGTGTTCAGAACAGATCAGGCCCCTGGGGTCCGGCGCAGGACAGGAAGGGCATTGAGTGGGCCTGGTGGGCCACCTGCATCTGCAGATTAACTGTAGGCTTCTTGAGGGCTCTGCCCTGCCTGGCTCCTACTTAAACCTGTGGGGTCTCACGTCGAAGCCAGCAGGCTGGAGGTGCTCCACGTGTGTGTCCAATGAATGAATAATGAGTGACCAGTCTTTAGTAAAAGGCTCCTTCCGCAGTGTCTGCTTGTCAATCACGTGTGGACTCAAGATTCTGAGGGTGTATGTGTGTGTCTGTCTGTCTGTATCTTCTTTGAAGTTTGCGGTGAGGAAGAGGATGGTCAAGTCCTTCCAATTCTGAAACATCTGATTCTTTATTTTTTTTTTCCCGGTACGCGGGCCCCTTACTGCTGTGGCCTCTCCTGTTGCGGAGCACAGGCTCCGGACGCGCAGGCCCAGGGGCCATGGCTCACGGGTCCAGCCGCTCTGCGGCATGTGGAATCTTCCCGGAACGGGGCATGAACCCGTGTCCCCTGAATCGGCAGGCAGACTCTCAACCACTGCGCCACCAGGGAAGCCCTTAAGTTCTTTTTTTAATTGAAGTATAGTTGATTTACACTATTGTGTTAGTTTCAGGTGTACAGCAAAGTGATTCATATATATATATATATATATGATTTTTTTTCATTACAAGATACTGAATATAGTTTCCTGTGCTACACAGTAAATCCTTGTTGTTTATCTATTTTATATATAGCGGTGTGTATCTGTTAATCCTGTACTCCTAATTTATCCCTCCCCCACCCCTTTTCCTCTTTGGTAACCAAGAGTTTGTTTTCTATGTCTCTGAGCCTGTTTCTGTTTTGTAAATAAGTTCATTTGTATCGTATTTTAGATTCTACATATAAGTGATATCGTATGATATTTGTCTGTCTCTGTCTGACTTACTTTACTTACTGTGATCATCTTCAGGGCCATCCATGTTGCTGCAAGTAGCAGTGTTTCATTCTTTTTTTATGGCTGAGTAATGTTCTATTATATATATTTATATATATATAAAATGGAATATTTTATATATATACACACTGCATTTTCTTTATCCATTCATCTGTTGATAGACACTTAGGTTGCTTCCATGTCTTGGCTATTGTAAATAGTGCTGCGGTGAACACTGGGGAGCATGTATCTTTTTGAATTAGAATTTTTGTCTTTTCCGGATATATGCCCAGGAGTGGGATTGCTGGATCATATGGTAGTTCCATTTTTAGGTTTTTGAGGAACTTCCATGCTCTTCTCCATAGTGACAGCACCAATTTACATTCCCATCAACAGTGTGGGAGGGTTTTCTTTTCTCCACACCCTCTCCAGCATTTATTATCTGTAGACTTTTAGATGATGGCCATCCTGATAGGTGTGAGGTGACACCTCATTGTAGTTTTGATTTGCATCCTGACTTGATTCTTTTCAGTGCTTCTCAGAAAACTTTTCATACCTCTTGCCCCATTTGAACTCGGATGTGAAGGTGGAAAACAGAAGCAAGTAAATGCCACGTTAATCTCACACTGCCTTCAGGCAGCCACAGTTACTGGGATAATTGGGCCTCGTCTGTCAGCCTTTGCCTGAATTCCTGAGATGAGGGAAGAAAAAGCAGCCCCAATGTGGAGTCCACCAAGGTCAGGCTTGGCCCCATGGGAGGTGCTAGCACCCAGGGCAGAGTGACCAGCCCAGGCTGTGGCCATGTTTCTATGCCTTGTGGTTGGGAGGCCCTCTCTGTGCTTCCCAGTTGGAATTATCTGAAGAAGAGCACCCAGCCAGAGAGACAGAGAGAAACAACCTGAATTACTGTAGGATGTGCATTTGGGAACCCGTATTTGCTGGGTTAAAGGACTCAAAAGCAAAAATATAATTCCAAATTGGTTATAATTCTTTTTTTGTTGTTTTTTCCAATTTGTGTGTGGTGTGGCAATGTGTGTGTGTCTCTGAAGAGGTAGGGATGGGGGTAGATTATCTCCCCCCTCCAAGAACAACAGATGAAGTGGAACTTTCTATCTTCCCTTTTTGTTTATTTGTTTCTCAGCTACATCTGCAGGGGTGAAGCTGTAGGCAGCTGATGTTAAAAAGCGGCACTGGCTTTGAGATACACAGACCTGTTCGTTAGGACGTGGGCCACGTATTTAACTTCTCTGTGCCTCAGTTTCCTCATCTGTGAAATGGGGATCATCTTACCTCACAGGGTCGTGTAAGAATTAAAGGAGATATAACAGAGGCAAAGCTCTAGGAATGGTAGGTGGACAGTAATGGCCATTCCCTTCCTTCTCTCTCTCTTTTTTGCTGGTAGAACTCCACTTGCCTGCTCTTTCCGTTACACCTTTCAGAATCTTCTCTAGTGAGACCAGAGGGAGGAGACCTCATTTCTTTCTTTCTCCCTCCCTCCCTCCCTTCTTTTCTTTCTTTTTTGCTTGCATTGCTTGTCTTCTTCCTCCTCTGCTACCCCATTCCCACCTCCAGCCATAGCCAGCACCTACTGGGGCTTTTCTTCCCAGCCAGTTCTCCAGGGCCTCCCTGTCCATGGTCCTAACTACAGTGGGCAACAGCATATTGACAAGGAAAGGTACAGTATAGCCTGAGGACCATAGAATCCAAGGGTTGAGAGCCTGAGACTAAACACTAATCAATAACCGTAACGCATCCCTAGGTCCTTCCCACCTGTCGATCCCTTAGTGCCCACCAGGGAAGGTCTGTGGCTGAGACCAGCAATTTGGAGCAGTTAGGAAACAGGGGCAGTAAAGATGCAAGTCCGGGAGGCAGCCGACCAGAGAGGCTAGGATCCCAAAGCTGACTTTGCTTGAAGAGGGGCTTTGGATGATTCTTTATAGTGGAAGCCTCTTCTGCGTTTTGCCTTGAAGGTAGTCCCAGGTGCTGTACAGACGGGGGCTCTGTGAACAGCTATGCCACTGTCTTTAAGGGGTAAATCACTGTAGCTCTGCTGTCCTCTCTGTATGAGAAGAAGCCAAGATGCATTCAGCTCCTGCCATTTTCCAGGGCTGGGGAATTGGGTTCCTCCCATAGAAGCCAGACCCCACGGCCCAGGGTAGGATTCAGACTCGGGTCAGGGTGCCTTTCATGTCTGTGCTGCTTCCCCAGCAGGAACCAGGTAGCGATGAAGCCAATTCTTTGAGTGGGACAAAACCTGCAATTTATTGAAGTCAACAGGTATATATGCTTGTTAAAAAGCAATTATGCTGAAATAATATAGACCAGAAGCTTGACCCTAACTTAATGCCCTTTGCATTCTGAGGAGGAGACTGCATTACGTGGGAACATGATTTCAGACCTTTGCAGTCTCGAGGTTGGTAATAGGACGATCCAAGGTTTAAACACTAGAACATAAACTACTGCCCAGATCAGATCCATCCCAGATCCATGGTGGATCGATGTCTCGTCTCTCTGGAGGCCTTCAGCTGTGGTGTGGTCGAAAGAGAAGTGGACCTGGAGCCAGAAGAAGTGGAGTCAAGTACAGATGCAAGCACTTCGGAGCTGCCGGGTGGGAGGAAGGTTTATTATCCTCCCTGCAGTTATGCTGTCTCTCCAGGGTTGTGTTGAGGATGAAATGAGAAATATTTGAAAGCAACAAATATTTTGAAAGTCCCTTGCCTGCTACATTGTAAGTGCTAATGACCATATTAATTTCCATCCTGCTTTAATTTGCTTAGCTTCTACCCACTTAAGATTGGTTTATGTTAGTCTGCCTCTGTTCACGAATATATATGTGTTGGGATCAACCTTGGCAAAGGTTGTCTCAAGGGACAGAGGTACCATAGGGTTCCTGAATGTGGGACCATTTTCTGGCTAGAAGAGTTGGTCCCTTTTTAGAATCATAGAATGTGAAAGATGGCCTGGGCCAAATCTTCCTTGTGTGTGTGTAAATGAGTATTTTTGTATGTGTTTATACTCTACTGTATTCCTCAGAGAATAGGGCAAATTACATGATAGAATAGATGACCCCGTGGAAAGATATATGCATAAAATGCGTAAAATTCAGGACGCAGATATGCTGGAATAGCAAGACTAAGTGTGGTGGTATAGCTGTGTATACCACAGGACCTGTAGATTTGAGACTGCAGATTTCTCCCTGAGCTTTTATACGTATATTATTATACATGCAGTCCTTCTGTGAACATTATTATATTTGTCTTTTGGTGAACATATGTATGCATTTCTGTTGGGTTTATACCTAGGAGTGGAATTGCTGGCTCATATTATTCTTTGACTTTAATTGACATCATCAGAGCAAATAATAATTATAAAAATAGTTTCATGGAAAACAAGGAAGATTCGCATTTCAGTTCTTTGGATTGAATGAACATTTATGGAACACTGATGTCTTCTCGCATATATTAGCTTATTTAAATTCACAACAACCTCGGATATTGTTGTCTTTAGCCAATTGCAGAGATGAGGAAATTTGAGCCTTTTGGCTAATGTTCATACAGCTTGTGTATAGTAGTGTCAGGATTTGATCCCAGGTCTTTTGTTTGTTTGTTTGTTTGTTTTCTTTGGTACGCGGGCCTCTCACTGTTGTGGCCTCTCCCGTTGCGGAGCACAGGCTCCGGACGCGCAGGCTCAGCAGCCATGGCTCACGGGCCTAGCCGCTCCGCGGCATGTGGGATCTTCCCGGACCGGGGCACGAATCCGTGTCCCCTGTATCGTCAGGCGGACTCCCAACCACTGCGCCACCAGGGAAGCCCTGTTTGGATTTTTAAAAAAATATATTTATTTATTTGGCTGTACCAGCTCTTAGTTGTGGCACGTGGGATCTTTAGTTGCGGCACGTGGGATCTTTAGTTGTGGCATGTGGGATCTAGTTCCCAGGGATTGAACCTGGGCCCCCTGCACTGGGAGTGCGGAGTCTTAACCGCTGGACCATCAGGGACTCCCCAATCCCAGGTCTTTTGAATGCTGGTCTGTGTTCAGGTTGGCCATGCTGCTTTTCTTGAGAAGTTGGCATCTTTGGGCACCAATACTTTCTGTTTTACGTTATTTTTACACACAAGAGAGAATTCTCTCTCTTCTTCTTTTTTTTTTTTTTTGCAGTACGTGGGCCTCTCACTGTTGTGGCCTCTCCCGTTGCGGAGCACAGGCTCCGGACACGCAGGCTCAGTGGCCATGGCTCACGGGCCCAGCCGCTCCACGGCATGTGGGATCTTCCCGGACCGGGGCACGAACCCGTGTCCCCTGCACCGGCAGGTGGACTCTCAACCACTGCGCCACCAGGGAAGCCCTCTCTCTTCTGTTTTATGTTATTTTACTGATTGAAAACCCTTCCAAAAGACCTGCACGTGGCATGGTGCCTAGACTATAGCATCATGTCTCAAACAAAGGTTCATCATTTTGCATATCACTTCATATTGAGACTGGAGTCAGTTGAGCAGAATGTTTGCCCTCACTAGCAGACACAGGTATTTGGAATTGCTTTCTTGCGGGGGGTGTGCGTTAGCAAATTTCTGCAGTTTTTTGTTGGTGTTTTTTTTTTTTTTTTTCTTCTTTGGAAAGAAGTAGCCCCTTCACACTGTTTCTGGCATAACTGCTCCCTTCAGATTGCTGAGGGCTTAAAAACCGGCTCACCAAACCTGTTAGAACTGAGTGTAAAGTAAGAGAAACAAGGTCGAAGAGAGAGCTGAGGGGGCTCCTGTGATTAAATGCGTGAATTCTGATGCATGGACTTTGTAGAAATGAATTTGGCTCCCTGGGGATCTGTGTGCTTTACTTCCTGATTCCTAGGTTCTAGAAGAGATGAGATGGTGTGTGTGTGTCCACATGCATACGTGTATACTCTTTTTGGCTGCGCCCCGTGTCTTACAGTATCTTACCCCACCAGGGATCGGAACCTGGGACCCTGGCAGTGGAATCACGGAGTCCTAACCACTGGACCTCCAGGGAATTCCCACATGTATACTCTTTTTAAAAAAAAAATATTATTTATTTTATTTTATTTATTTTTGGCTGCGTTGGGTCTGCATTGCTGCACGCGGGCTTTCTCTAGTTGCGGCGAGCGGGGGCTACTCTTTGTTGCGGTGCGTGGGCTTCTCATTGCGGTGGCTTCTCTTGTCGCGGAGCACGGGCTCTAGGTGCACGGGCTTCAGTCGTTGTGGCACGTGGGCTCAGTAGTTGTGACGCACGGGCTTAGCTGCTCTGCGACATGTGGCATCTTCCAGGACCCAGGCTCCAACCCGTGTCCCCTGCATTGGCAAGGCGGATTCTTAACCACTGACACCAGGGAAGTCCCACATGTATACTCTTAGAAAAGGAAAAAGTAGGGTAAAAATTCCACCCACATCTGGAGGAAGGATAGTAATAAATTGTAATCTGAATTAATCTAAATTAATCTGAATACTCTCTCTTCTCACTTACTTGCACACATACACAGACACATAGCCTATAACACAAGATAACAAATTAAAATTAAAACCCTTTATCCTCATAAAGAGTATTTGGGTTACCAGCTCTAGCCTTCCATAGTGTGTAGAATATCAGATATATTAAGCTACAGAAAAAAAAACTGTGGAAAAATCTTTCCTTCCTCCAAATGTTTTATCCTCACTTATGTCATTGTGGCTTGAATTCTTAAGAACCCTAATAAGAAGGAAGGATAATCAAAGAAAACCCATTCTTGACCCCAAAATACTGTACCAGCCTGCTGTTGCATTATAAATAATATAATCCACTAGTAAGTATCACATCTATGCCTTGTAAACAAACAGCGAAACTGCAATTCTTTGTCAAGTGTGGAAAGACCACTACCATTTGTCTTTCTGGCAGGAAAAATAATTCTGGAATTTTAAATGATTGCTCTGGAAAGACTGGGCAGAGCATTGATTTTAAAACAGAGAAGTCTTTGATCTTTATCATCTTATTTCCTGTTTAGAATCTGTTCTGTCTCTTCTCTCTTAACCAAATTGTGCAAAGGTTGTGTAAATAAATTTGCTTCTTCAGAAATCCAGTCTGTGGAAGCCTAATGGCTCTTCTGTGGCTGTATTTATGAAGCAATTCCTGAGATGAAATTTAAGTTCTTATAATATGTAATGCCTGTACTTGGTAAATTGAAACCAGTCTCTTCACTGATTCTATAACTCTGCAAAATAGGCCTTGGTGACTGTCTCCAGGATAATTCAGTGGAACCTCTAAGCCTCTGAATATAGAGTCTAAAACACAGAGGACAAAATGACTCTGGTAGAATCCTTAGAATTTGACCACTTCAGAGATTAGCTGTTTTTATACATTCTTAGTTAGTTAAGTATGTCCATAGGTCCAGTGTATAAACTAGGATTATATTTCAACTGCATATAAAGAAAAATCCCAACAAAATTAGCAATTAGGGTTTTTTCCCCTCTTTCTCCCAGACCAAAGAAGTCTGGAGATAGTCCAAAGACAGATGGTGCCTCCATGGTTATCCGGCACCCAAGCTGTTTCTGTCTCTGTGGTTGAGCCATCCTTATCATATTATCTCAGGATCCAAAATGGCTGCTGGAGTGTCAGCCATCACCTCCGCATTACAAGCAGCAGGATGGAAGAAGAGGGGAGGGATAACAGGGGTCCTCCTCTAGCAGAAGTAGTTCCTTTCAAAACATTTCCTCAAAGGTCTACATAGTACTTCAGCTTACATCTCACTGGCTACACTTAAGCACACAGCTATACCATCTTATAGTGGAGGCTGGAAGATGAGTCTTTTGGCTGAATACATTGCTGCCCTGAATCAAATGGGGCTCTCTTATTGAAGAGAGGGAGACTGGATAGAGGGGACGTAACCAGTAGTCCCTGACACATCCAGCAAGGTACTATTTGTACAAAGAGTGTAGTATAGTGGAGAGGGCTTGAACTTTGAATTCAGACAGTCTTGTGTTTGAACCTTAGTTCCTCCACTTACTAGGTGCAGGACCACTTCTTTCAGCCTCAGTTTTCTATCCATAAAACACCAGGAGAGTAATACCTACTTTGTAGAGTTGCTGTAAGGTTTAAACAAAACCATGTGCATAAGTTGCCTTGTACTTGATAGGTACTAAATGGTGGCCATTATAGTTGTTATTATAAATGGGTAGGTTGTGCCTTCTACCTGCATCAGCATAGTGAGTATTTTTAAAATTGAGATATAATTCACATAGCATAAAATTTACCCTTTTAAGGTGTCCACTTCAGTGAGTTTTAGTGTATTCACAAAGTTGTGTAACCATCACCATGATCTAATTCCAAAACATTTTCACCACTCCCCCAAATCCCATATCCACAGGGTCACTCCTTTTTCCCTTCCCCCAGCCCCTGTCAACCACTAGTCAGCTTTCAGTCTCTATGGATTTGCCTTTTCTGGACATTTTGTGTAAATGGAATCATATAATTTGTGACCTTTTGTGTCTTTCACTTAGCATACTGTGTTTTCAGTTTTAATCCATGTTGTAGCATGTATCAGTACTTTATTCCTTTTTTTGTGGCTGAATAACATTCCATTGCATGAATACACCACAATTTGTTTATCCATTTGTCTGTTGGACATTTGGGTTGTTTCCACTATTTGACTATTATGAGTAATGCTGCTGTGAACATTCGTGTACAAGTTTTTGCGTGAATGTGTGTTTTCATTTCTGCTGGGTGTATATACCTAAGAGAGGAATTGCTGGGTCATATGGTAACATTATGCTTGACCTTTTGAGGAACAGCCTGATTGTTTTCCAAAGCTGCTGCGCTAGTTTACATTCCAACTAACAATGTATGAGGTTTCCAATTTTTCCACATCCTCTCCAACTCTTGTTACCTTCCAACTTTTTTATTATAGCCATACCTGGTGGCTGTGAAGTGGTGTCTCGTGGTGTTGATTTGCATTTCCCTGATGACTAATGATATTGAGCACTATTTCATGTGCTTATTTTCCTGCTTTATATCTTTTTTGGAGAAATGTCCATTTGAGTCCTTTGTCCATTTAAAAATTAGTTATTTGTCTTCTCATTGTTGAATTTTAAGAGTTTATGGGACTTCCCTGGTGGCGCAGTGGTTAAGAATCCGCCTGCCAGTGCAGGGGACACGGGTTTGAGTCCTGTTCTGGGAAGATCCCGTATGCCACGGAGGAACTAAGCCCGTGCGCCGCAACTACTGAGCCTGTGCTCTAGAGCCCGCGAGCCACAACTGCTGAGCCCACGTGCTGCAACTACTGAAGTCTGTGCGCCTAGAGCCTGTTCTCTGCAACAAGAGAAGCCACCGCAGTGAGAAGCCCATGCACTGCAACAAAGAGTAGCTCCCGTTCACCACAACTAGAGAAAGCCTGTGCACAGCAACGAAGACCCAGTGCAGCCCAAAAAATAAAAATAGAAACAAAACAAAAAAGTTTATATATTTGGATACTAGACTCTTATCAGATATATAATTTGCAAATATTTCCTCCCATTCTGTTATGTGTATTACCTAATTTGCTCTTTTTAACAATCCTTTGAAGTGGATATTAGTGTCCCCATTTTACAGATGAGGAAGCTGAGGCTCTGAGGCAGTGAATAACTTGTCCAGGGTAACACATCTACTAACTGTGAAGATGGCACTGGAACCCAGGAAAAGATTAGCCAGGGCTCTTTTTGTTTTATTGGTAGAAAACCATCTCAGGCCAGCTTACGCTAAAAAAGAAGTATAGCTGCTCATATACCTGGGAAGTCCAGGACTGGCAGCTGGCATGGGAGAGATTCTGTAGTCCACTGATGCAAGTGATGTCGCCAGGACTCTTCCTGTCTCCCCCTCCCTCCGTCTCTTGCTGTCTTTTGGTTAGCATCATTCTTAGGCAAGCTCTCTCATGTGTGGAAAAGGTGGTCATCAGCAACTAAAGGCTTCCTAAGTCCTTTGAGCTAGACCTAGAGAAGAGACACGTTGCTCTTCACCCTAGCTTCCATATCAGACCCCCATAAAGCTCCCTGATTGACCTTGCTTGAGTTTAATGCCTATCGGAATACCCATCGATGCTGCTTTCAGGAGTCTGGGATACTCCAGACAGCCTGGTCCAGCCCTTTGGTTGGAAACGTTGCAACATATGATTGACAGTCTCTGGAGAATCATGTGGTGTTAAGGAGAGGGTCATTCCTAAAAGAAGGGGATTTGTGAGGCAGACAGAAAACGCAATCAGTGTCCTACACGGTCTGTCTTGAACTACTAAGTTCAAGATGCTGAAATTTGTTGCGGGCAAATGAAAGTTAATTCCCAAAACCAAATAGTAGGGGAAAAGTCAATTTATTCACAAAAGTAAAACAAAAGATAATTGAAAATAATCATCTCCACATCCAATCAACAGTGAGTTCTCTGCTTTCCACTTAAACATAGCAATTTTATAAATGGGTTTGTATAATACCTCTAAACCTCTAAGACCACAGCAAAAAGACTAATTTTTCAAAAGCAATAAACAAAATAAAGAACAGGGAACAGAAGCTAAACGCTTCTGGCAGAAGCTTAGTAGCAATTGTAGAGTTTTTTGTTTTTTTTTAATGAGAGCCCCTAGTGTGATTTGGAATGTTCACATTTGAGAAAGATGTTAACCCAGTAGCATATGTTAGGAAGAAAACTCTGCCGTGGGTGAGCAATTTTCTTTTTTCAAATAGAGCGATGCCCTACATTTGACATAATTACAGGAAAATTCTATTATAATACAGCTCATTGTTATGTGGGTTCAGATACATTGCAGGTGAAATCATATTTTTGGAAAGCGACAGCTGGGTACTGTGATAGATTCCTATAACACAGGGTGCCTATAACAGCGGCCCCCAGCCCAGGACTAATGACCTCCAGACCGTTCTTGGCTTACAAGTAGATCTTAAGGCAGAGCTGGTGTTTGGGGTTGGTTGTAACACTGATATAAAAAAAGAATTCATCAAATTATAGGGTATTGTTGCCCTAGGACCTCAGAGAGCTTCTGCCCCAGACTCCTGGGAAATGAGGCCAAAGGAGGTGAGCTGATTTGGCCGAGGAAAAGGAGCTGACCTCCCTGGCAATGCCATGTGTTCCTTCTCAGTGCTAAAGTCACAAAGCTGTCATTTATCAAATTTTTCTTCTTGAGTAATGTTTCAGATGATAGGCAGCTTTGAAAAGTACTCATGACAATAGGTCCAACCGCGCTTTGGGTAAATCAGAGAGAGAGTCATCATATATGAAAGGACCTTTTTTTTGGACTTCACATTCATAGGTCACATAGTTGAAAGACACATTTATTTTCTGTCTGAATTCTTTGAGCATTTTGGCAGTTGTGCTGCAGACTTGTATCTCTGTCTATATCTGAGGACAGGGGCTGTATCTTAGGTGTCTTTTTGGCCCCTGAAGAGTCTAGCATAGGACCTGTTTCGAAGACAAATAATGGTATTAGTAGCTAACATTTATTGATCATTTACTATATACCGGCACTGTGCTATAGCATCTTGCATGGATTTTCTCATTTATTCCTCACAGCAACCTTAGGAGAGAGAGAGATCTCCTCACCATCCTCCTTTTAAAGGATGACCTCCTTTGAAACTGACATTAGGTAACTGCTAAGGTTAGCAATCCCTGTTAAGTGGCAGGGCTGGGATTTGAACCCAGGTAATCTGAATCCAGATCACACATTCTTAACCTCTGGAAGGATTATAGTGCTGTTCAGTAACTGTGAATGGAACTGAACTGATGGGTTCCAACCTAATACCTCTGCGCCCACTGGGGAATGTCCTCAGGGACTCGGGAGACAGTGGTCTTATCTCTGAAAATGTCCAAACAAGGAAAGGGAGAGTAAAGTGGGTGTGGCAGAAGGAGAAATCTCATCTATGCTCGGTGCTGTAGGGCTGCCCTGGGTTGGGGGAGGGGAGGGTCGTTTACTAAAACATCACGACTGACTCCCAATGTTCAGGTTACAAAACATCTCTCTCCTTATTTCTTGTATAAGGGGCTAACCTTTTATAAACCTTTTATAAAGGGGCTCTTAAGGAAGGGCAAAGGGTGGGTGGGGAGGACTTAGAAGGTCCATCCACTGACACTGATTGCCCTCAAGCTCCCTGGCTTAGCTGGTTTTTGGAGAGCAGGAAAGAAGAGGAAGAGGCAAGACAGTGATAACGGGGGTGGGTGTGACTCCGGTCTCATGCTGTACTCGCAGTCTCCTTGCTCAAAGTTAGGGGAAATCAGTTAACTGGTCCTATGCCAAATTTTATGTAGTTACAGTTTTTTTTAAAATAAATTTATTTATTTTATTTATTATTTACTTTTGGCTGCGTTGGGTCTTCGTTGCGGTGCGCGAGCTTCTCATTGCGGTGGCTTCTCTTGTTGCACAGCATGGACTCTAGGCGCGCGGGCTTCAGTAGTTGCAGCA
The DNA here is from genome assembly GCF_963924675.1 of Phocoena phocoena. Classification (NCBI taxonomy): domain Eukaryota; kingdom Metazoa; phylum Chordata; class Mammalia; order Artiodactyla; family Phocoenidae; genus Phocoena; species Phocoena phocoena. Next base: position 70,720,001 of record NC_089235.1, on the reverse strand, counting down.
CAAGGGCTCAGTAGTTGTGGCTCGCGGGCTCTAGAGCGCAGGCTCAGCAGTTGTGGTGCACGGGCTTAGTTGCTCCGCGGCATATGTGGGATCTTCCCGGACCAGGGCTTGAGCCCGTGTCCCCTGCGTGGGCAGGCGGATTCTCAACCACTGTGCCACCAGGGAAGCCCTGTAGTTACAGTTTTAAATGGTAAGCAAATGTCTACAGGCATTCCTTGGTACCGTGATGCAAAGACCAACACAATCCGTTCTTAAATGGGAGTTTCAGATACTTTTCTTACAGCAAGGTCTTTAATCCCTTCCTTGAAATGTAACTGGTGAGGGTGGAGGAGTGGGGCAACACTTGGGAACCAGCACACCTGGGGTCTGGCCCTGATTTCCCACAATTTGGCCAGGGAATGCTGGGCAAGTCATTTAACCACTGGAGAATCTGCTTCCTTGTTGGAAAAGTGAAAGGGTTGGTAACCATATTATTCCTGAAATTCTTTCAACTCTGTTAACAGTTTATGATGATGTCAGATGATTGAAGAGACTCTAAGAACCAGAATTCCTCTTTCTAGTTCTCCTCTCCCAATTTCTCTTACACCCCTCCCACAATTTAAATGCTTATTCATTCATTCATTTTTCCCTCCATCTGTTCAATAAAGTATCTCTTAAGCACCAGGGTTTCTGGGACTATAACAGCAAGTGGAAAACCCCCTGGTCTCAATGACCTCACAGTCTAGTTGGAGAAATATAAATATTTGGAAAATAGTGCCTTGGAAAATGGTGCCATGGAAAAGGGTCGTAAAAGAGGCATGTTCTCAGTCATGAGCTGTACAGACTTGGGCCTGAGTAAGTGTGAGCCACTAAACTGAAACTAAGACAAATTCATCAAAAAGAAGAAAAAGAAAAGAAACCTGGATGTTCTCTAAGTGTTTCTTATTTTTCAGAATCCCGTATAACACCACAATTTTTCTTCACTGGACGTTGTTTTACTTACATTAGAAAAGATGTAGCTCATAAAAGAGAGCTGGCTCAATCCAAAACACATTTATTGGGTATCCACAGGGAACCTGTAGTAGGCAGTGCCTTCCGTGGGGAAGGAAAAGCCTGCAGGGTTTGGTTTCAGACAGGCTGTGAATAGCAGTTCTCTGTTTATTAACTGTTGTGCTTGAGGAGATTGGGCACGTCCCTGAGTTCTCAACAGACAGGGTGGTCCCTCACGAGGCTATTGGGGGAGATTTCAGGAGTTGGTGCTTGTAAAATGCCAAGCCTGGGGCCCTAGCAATCTCTTGTCCCTCCCTTAGTTCTGCAGAGATGTAGGTGATACAGATAAGCATACAATTTAGTCTCCCTGTGCCCTCAAGGATTGACAGTCCGGGGATTCTGTAGTGCTGGAAACTCAGTAGGAAGGTGGACTTCTGAGCCAAGCCCCACCACTAACAGAGTTATTTGTCTCTGGGTGGGCGGGGGTGGGGTGGGGTGGGTGGGTTTCTCATCTCTCCATGTGTAGGGAGTCTGAAGTCCCTCCCAGTGATGCAGTAACCTTCACACAAAGTAAGAGAGGCTACATTGCAAACAGCCCTGTAAGATTAATCCCAACTGGAGGAATGGGGCAATAGGAGTGCTCTCCAGACCAGCCAAGCCTGCATTTGAGTTGGGCTTGTAATGAGTTCCCCAGTAGGAAAAGAGAGAACACATCGGCTCCAACAGAAAGTCATCCTAGAGCTGTGGACCCATTGTCCGGAGGCTGATCACACGGCTGTGAAATCGGACCAGTCAGTCTGGCTCCACCACTTGCCAAGGTGACCTCTAAGCTCCAGGTTTCCCCCAGGTATAAAATGGGGATAATACCAGCTCCCACTTTACATGGTTGCTGTGAGTGTGAAGTGAGGGCAGGCCTGCTGCCGTGCAGAATCGTGCAGGGCATATAGGAAGCACAACAATTGTTAGTTGATATTATTTTCTTACAGGTTAGAGCAGACATATATTCCTGAGTTCTTTCAGTTGATATTTACACCAGGATTCTGAGTCTTCTGGGTCCCCGGCACTCTGCCTGACTTTTCTTCCTTATCTCCCTGAGAAGGAACAGTCAGGGAACAGAGAGTTAGTTCTTTGTCTTCAAACAAACCATATTCTCCTCTTTACTTACTGAGAACACTCCAGTGGTTTTACTTGGAATATTTAAGTAAAGTATATTGGAGACTAGAATAGGCTCTTTTTTTTATTACATGAAATAGTATGAGCGTACTTGGGATGCACTCATATAAGGCACATGAGCGAAGCAGTCTGCAGTGTAGGTCGAATATGGCAACGTGAGCCTGACAGTAAAACACGTGGAATCCAATGCATCCCTCCCTCCTCCTGCCCTCCGCAGTGCTTTCCTTTCTTCCCGCACTTTGTTAAGATGACAGAAAACAAATTAATAAGGTATCGGGTGAAGTAAGGAAGTAACAGTACTTTCTGTGGTTGTCTCAGTTGGGAAAGACATCTAACGAAGTAGCACTATGAGAGGTATCATCGAGAGCCTGATTTTTGCAGGCAGTAGAAAAAGCCCTGGATTTCGTCTGCTGGGCTCTGGGACATTAACTTGCAGTGAGATCACCTTGTGTCTTGGTTTCCATTATTGTAATGCTCCCACGTCATGACTGTTACGTGGATGAATTCAGACACTGCCTATATAACAACGAGGGCAGTGCCTGGCCCAGGATGGGAGCTCAGAAAGTACGGGCTTGGCCAAAATGTTCGATCGTAACATCTTATGGAAGAACCCGAACAAATTTTTTGGCCAACCCAATACTATCCTACACCTCAGTATCCTCGGGCTTCTCTCCGGTAAGTTTAGGATAATCATACTTACCTCCTAAAGTTGGCATGAAGTTTAAAGAAGGATATGTGTGTCCAAAATGCTATACTTAGCAAAGCATCAGGTATATTGCAGTTCTCAGTCAATTTTTTTTTGGGGGGGTGAGGAATATCAGAATTTTTATCTCTAGATAAGGCTTTCAATATTCCCATAATACCTGAAAAGTATTGTCCACTTACGATGTCTCAGACCCTGTTAAGCACTTCATGGGCTTTAGCTCATAGACTCCTGGGAGCACTAAGAGATAGTTACTAACATTGCCCCCACTTTGCAGATGTGAAAACCGAGACTCAGAGACATGAATTACTTTAACGAAGTCTAATAGCTGCTATCTGGTAGAGATGTGAGGCCAAGTCTCCCTCTTGAGAATCAGCCTGTAACTCATGCTATTATGAAACAAATGCCCTGTTCTGTCCTCTAGAAGTTGCCTTGATCAGAATATCCTTCTTTACAGGAACTGTGTTCCATGAAAATAAGGCTTTAATTTTATGGCCTCCATTCAGTTCTGATCCTGATTAGTATTCATCCTATTTGATTCTAGATACTGTTTATTTACTTCCAAAATCCATCACTCATGGATCTGACCTCACAAGGGATACTTAAAAGAATAAGCAAGGTCTCTAAAGACGGTTCCCAAATCTGAGATCCCAGACTTTGGGAATTACTATGCAGTCTCCCCTTGGCCCTCTCCTTTCCTCCTCCAGGTGACTAATTTAGGGAGATATCTGAGTCTTGGAATGAAAAAAGACGTATTTATAGTCATACTTCACATAAAAAGGGAGTTCAAAGGGAACTAACATTGGCTGATTATTCAAACTGCTTTATCCATATCTTCTCACTTTATTTCACGTCAACACAACCTGTAGTGTAGTAGTTTTATTATTACACTAATTTTGCAGATGAGAAAACAAGGCTAATAAGTGACAGAGTAGAGATTCAAACCCAGGTCCCAGTTAACACAAAGCGTATTCTCTCCCCACACCACCCGTTGTCCCTGTCCCATGAAGGCACTGGGAGCCTTGGAGGAATGCTGTAATTCCATCCCATCAGCTTGGGCCGCTGCCTAGCACCGTGGATCAGAGCACCGGTAGCTCCTCTTGGTTTCTCGTGCCCAGAGAGCACTTCACACCCCCTCCCCACTCTGCCACCCCCCCGGTGCATTGTCAGCTATCTTGTAAAGGCACCTCCTTGGTCCTTAGGCAGATGGATGAGTGGAGCCTGCAACTGGGAACCTAACTCAGACAATCCCTGATGACTGTGGGGTCAGTAGTGCCATTGCTGACCAGGGAAATAAACCATCACTATTCTTACCGCCGCTTTTCAAGGAGAAGAAAAGTATTCTGTAAGGACCATTCTCACCTTGGTCAGCAGTGCTCAGAGTAAACAGGCATGATGAGTCCAAGGGTGCCGAAGGGTGTCTGACGGAAATGATGATGACAACAAAGGGGAAGCGTGCTTTAGCCAGAGCCGGGTGCGCACAAGTACGCATACACGTGTGTACGAGTATGTGTGTGTATTTTTCCTGGCTCCGGAAGGGATGCTGTGTATTTCTGAGCAGCTCTGCACAAAGGAATCCAGCATTTAAGTTTTGCCCGCATCAGATTCTGTTCGCAAAAGGTAGCCAGGAATGGTTTTTGGGGCATGGTTTCAAATTTAAAAAGGATTATGGCCGGGCTTCCCTGGTGGCGCAGTGGTTGCGAGTCCGCCTGCCAATGCAGGGGACGCGGGTTCATGCCCCGGTCCGGGAAGATCCCACATGCCGCGGAGCTGCTGGGCCCGTGAGCCATGGCCGCTGAGCCTGCGCGTCCAGAGCCTGTGCTCCGCAACAGGAGAGGCCACAACAGTGAGAGGCCCGCGTACCGCTAAATAAATAAATAAATAAGGATTATGGCCCATGAACCCTAGAAATGGTGGGTGGAGGTGTGAACCTTTGAAATTCTAATTGCAGCCCAGTCTAAGGAGGTATATATTTACCCGGGCACAATATCTCATTGTCCACATACTCCTTTCTTGGCCGGAGGAGGAGCAGATACATAACATAATCTTCAAATGAAACTGAAACAACAATTGGTGGCAGCAGTTTGGACTCTGGTGAGTTCCGTCAAGAAAGAAATCCCCGCTGTTGACCATCGCAGTTAGCTTAGCTTGTCCTAACAATCTTTATTCCTTGCGTCTGTAGAGCTGAGGGGATGCACAGACTCAGCTCCAGCTGGGAGGGATCTGTGTGGTCATTTTGACACACCCACCCCTTTATTTTACAAGTGACGGCACCAAGGCCCAAGGTGACAGCATCAGTTATTAGGAGAGAAAGCTCTGGAATCCAGGCCTCCTGGAGTTAAGGCAGTTATTCACCGACTCTAGGCTTTTCGTAATGGCTCATATTTATCGAGTGTCTACTCTAAGCCATACCTATGGGATGGAAGCAGCTACCAGCCCAGCGGAGGTGACAGGCATTCGATGACAACTTGGAATAGAGGGAAGAGTAGAAATAATGTGAAATCAAAGTCTAAATTGATTTCCAGCCTAGAGGAAGGCCTTCCTGGAATGGATGGAAGTCTAAGTGCTGGGTGTTGGGCTCTCAACTGCTGCATGGGGTAGCATGCGGTTACGGAGGCTCAGAGAGCTTGATTAGCCCAAGCTAGTAGCGGCCATATTTGCTCCAGTCACAGAACCTTCTAGATGCAGGATGGCCCAGTTAGTACATGGAAAAAGAGGTAGGATTTTCTTCTGGTGGCTCATACGCCAGTCTGTCAACAACAGCACATGAGCAAGTGACCTCCAGGTGCAGGTCTTTTTTTAAAAAAATATTTACTTATTATTTTTGGCTGCGTCGGGTCTTAGTTGCGGCGCGCAGGCTCTTTGCTGTGGCGTGGGGGCTTCTCTCTAGTTGTGGCGCATGGGCTCCAGGGCACCTGGGCTCAGTAATTGCTGAGCGCAGGCTTAGTTGCCTACGTGGTCCCTTCCCCGACCAGGGATCGAACCCGTGTCCTCTGCTTTGGAAGGCGGATTCTTAACCCCTGGACCAGCAGGGAAGCCCCCGGGTGCAGGTCTTAAATGGCCTGCAGTGGCCATTTGGCTGTCTCCCCAGAACCTCAGCCTTGGTGTGTCCCAAACCAAACTTTTAAAGTGTGAATGAGGAGAAGGAGGGTGCCTGTTTGCTTCTTTACTTATTTTTTAGAATGCCTCTCAGAACTCATGTCTCAACACCTCACTTTGGCAAGGAAGAGTCTTTATTGGTGTGTGCTGCCTTACCAAGGCCTTCCTTTCATTAGCTGAAAGGCTTTGCCTTCCTAACAGAAATGAACAGTTCTCTGAAGGCACAGTGCAGGTTCAGGACAGCCAGCACAGGCAGACAAAACAGCTGGAACTCTCACAGTGGCTTTCCTGTGCACAAAGCACTTTTTCTCATCCGTTATCATTTAACAGCCTCATGGGGTTGGTGCCCTCATCTTTCCCCTTCTTGGGAGGCAACTGAAGGCCAAGATCGCAGAGCCAACAGCACGAGGCAGCCCCTCATTCTCTTTTCTGCTCAAGATGTCACCTTGTCAGAGATGCCTTCTCTGAACACTCCTTATACCATAGCACCTGCATCACTTTGTTACTCTATATGTGCTCCACTTTATACTACATAAGTATTGCTTGTCTGTTTCCCTACTAAAAGGTAAGGTCAGGAGAGTAGCTCATTGTCATTGTGGAATCTCCAGGGCACATACTAGAGCCTTAGTAAATAGTTATTGACGGTGAGCGAGGAGATGCGTTTGCATTCGACAATCCCCCCCAGGCCCAATGCTAAGACAGGTCAACAAGGTCCCTCCCCGCCTTGAGGCACCCCGTTGTAGTTTGCAGAAGGCTGTCAGACAACAAGACAACCGTACAAGATGGCAGGAACTCAATCCCAGGAGAGGCCCCGGGGCCAGCCTTCTGCCGGGGGCGGCGGGGGTGGGGGTGGGGAGCATTTGGGAGCTGAGTTTACCGGGCGGCTCCCATTGGCTCCAATTACAGGAGCCAATCCTGAGGCGCTTCCTAAGGGCCTAGCTTTTCTTTTTTTCAAAACCAATTTCATCCACAATCAATGGTGAGAAATTAAATGGATCCTCTGGATTACGTGGATTGAGCAAAATAGCCATCTGCCAGGGCCGAGGAATGAGCAATCTGTTGGTAATTTTTCCGCTGAAATTTGGCATCTGCTTGGCGTTTTACACCATTTGCACCTCGGGAAATACCTTTTACACCCCTGACCCTCGTCTGGCCTTCAGATTTAAAAAAAAAAAAAATGCAAATGAAAGATTAGAAAATTATAAAAAAGAAAGAACCCTTCATGTGTCTTCACTTAGCATTTTAGCGACTTAAGCAAACTGCACAAAACTAGCCTTCCAAAGGCGGTGAGCGCCCTGAAAGGGAGTGAGGGCCAGAGCCGGCGAGCGGGCAGCTGCAAGCCCGGGCGCCGGGCCGGCTCCTCGCTGCGGCCGCGCGGGCCGCCCCGTGCCCCTGTCGCCGGGCCCGCGGCTCTCGCAGCAGGAGGCGGCTCTCCGGGCCTCGCTTCCTGCACCCACACGGGGCTAAAAAAGAACGCGCACAACTTTTTTTGGTCCCCCTTCTTGCGAAACGCTCGCGTAACGAGCTCGCCGGAGTAACTGCTCCGGGGGCTGCCCGTGGACGCGGGCTTCCGCTGCCCCGCGCGGCCCCCGCCCGGGAGCGGGCGTCGGAACGGGGCCCGGGCGTCGGCGCGGGGGCGCCGGCCGGGGGCGGGGCCGGGGCCGGCGGGGCGGGGTGGGGCGGGGCGGGGGCCGCGGCGCGGGTTGGGGGGCCGGTGGCGCGTGCGCAGAGCACTTCCTTGTTTGTCCCCGTGACTGTAGCGGGAGCGCCGCCCGCCTCCCGCCAGCCCGCCAGCAGGAGTGTTGTGCTCAGTCGGTGTCCGCGCCGCCGCCTGTCAGATCGTGTGAGAAGGCAGCGCCTGCCGCCCCGACCTGCCCAGCCCGGGCCCCCGCGCAGCGCCGCGCAGCGCCGCGTCCCCTCCCCCGCCGCCGCCGGCATGAGCAGAGGGAGGCGGGTCCCCGAGAGTCCCCTGCCTCGCGCGCCGCTCAGAGTTTGAAGGGCCCCGCGCCGAGCGCCGCCGCCGCCTGCTTCGGCCGCCAGCCCTTTCTCCTGCCGCCGCCGCTGCCGCCGGGATCTCGAGCCGCTCCAGGCCGGGCGGCGGGTGGCGGGCTGCGCGCGGGGCGTTCATGAGCCGCCGGCCGGCCCGCGGCCCCGGGAGCCTGCGCCGTGACTCACCCCTCGCCCCCGCTTGTGTCTCGCCCTCCCCGGCAGGATGCCGGACCAGATCTCCGTCTCCGAGTTTATCGCCGAGACCACCGAGGACTACAACTCGCCCACCACGTCCAGCTTCACCACGCGGCTGCACAACTGCAGGAACACCGTGACGCTGCTGGAGGAGGTAGGTCGGGGCCGGTGCCCTCCGCGCATCCCCCCCTCCTCCCCCCCCGGCGCCCGGCCCCCAGCCGGGGACCCCGGCCCGCCCGCTGGGATGCCTCGCTGCCTCCCCTCGCGGCCGCCGCCTCGCAGTTGGATTGTTTCGATTTCCGAGCCGGGGAGGATGGGGATGTTGGGGCCTGGGGAGCCACACCCCCTCCGGGACCCCCTCCGCCCACCGCGCTCCCAGGTGATCGGGGGACTTCGGATGTGCAGCCCCCGCCCCATTTCCCCCGGAGCTGGAGGTGGGGAGAGAACTGAGCGGGCTCTGGACAGCCCGAGGCAGAAGAAGAGGCGAGTCCTCTCCCTCTCTTGCTCCCTTCCTGGGTGCCAAGCAGGCTTCTAGGCGCTTTCCACATCCTTGTGACCCTCTCATAACCCGCGAAGTAGGTGGTGTCAGGCCACCGAGGGCAGAGGGAGGCGAAGCCCTGTGGCCAAGGTCACTAGTAGGGGACTGGGCGATGGTCAGTGAATGCAGCTCTCCAAGGCCCGGCTTGGCCAGGCAGGCTTCGCTGCATAGGCGAGGGCCGGTGGAAAAATCCCAAAGGAATGAGAGGGGGCTCAGGCCGGGACTGCCTCCACCCCAGGATTCCTCCCTTCTAGTCCTAAAGCCCTGGGTGGAAAGAGATATCTGTGCAGACTGGTCCTCACCCTCCTCCCCTGGCTAGATGGTTTGGTAGGGTCTGAGGCTGCTGCGCCAGCAGGATCTGCCCACAGGGAACTCCTAAGCTGTGAATGCAGACCCGAGGCTGATGCTGCCTGGAAGAGCTGGCTAGACAGGAAGAAGGGAGGCCTGAGACTGCAGAAAGAACAGCTCCTCTTATCTGGGTCCTCCGGGGAAAGGTTGTGGGTGCCCAGGGCAGAGCCAAGGGTGTAGCAGTTTCCTTTAAAATTTTAAGTGAATTAGTGATCAGGCAGAGTGGGTAGGTAAGGAGGAACCCACAAGCCCAGGAGCTGCAGAAGCCTCCGAACCTCCATAAAAATAGGCATTTGTCCTGGAACTCTGCCCCATCTGTAAGTGCTCTAAAGCACCACTACCCTCCAAAGAAGCCAAACCTATTTCAACTGAAAAAGACAGCATTGGGGGAAGTTAGGAAGGCAGATCGTTTTCCCTGCCTAGATTATTATTGTGTGGTTGGTTTACTTGAGGTTTGGGAAGCTCTTTCTGATTTAAGCTCACCATGGCTCCCCCTCTGTAACATTAAGAAGCTTGGGCTTCTGCGGGCAAACTGCTCTTGATGCAGGCTTTGATACTCGCTCTGGGTCAGGTTATAAGCAGAACTGGTGTTCAGAAGCCAAGGGGCCCTAAATTTTAGGAGGGGAGACGTTCCTGCTAGTGCTGGGTCCTGTTTTGCTGGCCTGATGTTGCATATTAGTCTGAATGTTTTATGCCAGTTGAGGTTGCTTCTGGAGTCTCTCTGAAGTTAATGTTGGGTTATTGAACTGAATTTTGAAATTCAGCTGGAGAAATACCATCTAACTAGATGTGTTGGAAAGCCAGAGGTAAATGGCTGTCTTCTTTGTTTTGTTTTTGTTTTTGTCAACTGCCTGTCTGTTGCACTAGCCTGATGTTTGGTGTCTGGGATTAAACGGACTTGCCAGGCATTCAACCCTATGACAAGTCTGTCCTTCACATGATTGTGATAAATTGAAACATGCTGATATGGGAGCATTTTTCATCCTTCTTCTGTACTAGTTGTATATGCTTCTAAGGGCTGTGACATCGGTTAGACTGAGCGGTTATTTTCCTTCTAGAGAAGTTCTTCAGTGCCTGCTAATAGAGCTGTCAATTGCTTTAACTTTCCCTTTCTGCACAGTCAGATAGAGTCACTGTATTCTGTTTGTGTGGGGTGTGATAAGGGTAAGTATATAGTTGGGGATGCTGTTTGTAGGGGTATGTGCCCACATTTTGCGGCCACACCAGAGGATAGGGCTAATGTTTTAAAGTTACATGCAGCTGCCCTTGATCTTCGTTTGAGGTTACTAAATTTAACAGCAAATACAGCAGATACATTTTTTTTTGGCGAGGAATATTGTTTTGCAAGGTTAGATAGAAAAACAGACCTGGTGATAATACAAACGTGGTCACCTATGAACTTGAGAAGGACTTGGAACCAGGCTGGAAGTTCAAAAGTGTCATGTTGGAGTATGTTGATATGTTCTCAAAAATATCACAATGAATGTTTCATAGAGAGCGGCACAATAATTTTGTAACTGTTTTTCTAAACTCAAGTGCAGTCCTGGTCAAGAAGTCATTGCCTCCAGTCTGCATCTGTTAACTGTTGAATTGTATTCCATGACGTTGGACTCGTGAATGATTGCCTTTAGCATAAATGTGAAATATGCCCTTTAGTTTCTTAATTGATAATCACCACAGTTGAATTTTTAATCCCCCCCCACCCAAGCTTACCTATGTGGAAGAAGTACATTAGTATAAATGTCTTGAGTGGATCACAATTCAGTTCTTAAAAATTATGGGGCTTAGGACTTCCCTGGTGGCGCAGTCGTTAAGAATCCACCTGCCAGTGCAGGGGACACAGGTTCGAGCCCTGGTCCGGGAAGATATCACATGCTGCGGAGCAACTAAGCCCGTGCGCCACAACTACTGAGCCTGAGCTCTAGAGTCCACGAGCCACAACTACTGAGCCTCAGCTACTGAAGCCTGTGCACCTAGAGCTCGTTGCTTTGTAAGAAAAGCCACTGCAATGAGAAGCCCGTGCACTGCAACAAAGAGTAGACCCTGCTTGCTGCAACCAGGGAAAAGCCCGCATGCAGCAATGAAGACCCAACACAGCCAAAAATTAAATTAATTAATCAAAAAAAAATTATGGGGCTTAAGGTTGTTATCCTCAAAATATAAGGAAAAGTTTTGGGCCAGACCACGAAATCTTGTTGGCCTAGGCTTCATGAGTGAGATATATGGAAACTTTAAGAGCACTGTTTGTGTTATCTTGTGGTTATTCCTAGGGATAGAACTTTTGGGTACTTTTTTGGTGATGTGGAAACTCAGGAACAGGAATTAATTAGGGCAGCTTAGAATTTTTTTTTAAAATCTTTTTCTGGTTCTGCTAATTGTCTTCCTATTTACCTGTGAGCTTTTTTGCTCTTTGGATTCCTAAGTCTCACCTAAAAGATTGTATTCGATCTCCTAGCTTGGAACCCCAAATTAGCCCACACTCTCCCTTTTGCTGCGTCCCGTCGGCAAAGAGTTCTGTGCTTTGCAGATGTTGGCGCTTTTACTTTCATCTCTCTGTGATGTGCACTCAAGGAGCTGGGTCAGAAATATTTGGTAAAAAAGGAAAAGCGTTTACTTCTGGGCTTCACCTTTGGGGGCAAAGGGTCCCACATGACTCTAGAAGTCATGGCGTGGCTGGCACACAATGAGTGGCTGCTTTTGAGAGGCAAGAGCGGACGGGCTGCCAAGGTTTCATGCTGGTGTGTGAGTGTTTTCCAAGCAAAAAGCCAGTGTTTTGCTTATTCAGCAACCAGAACACACTGATGTGTGCCATTTGACTTGTGACTGTTTGGAAATTATGAGTAAATGACTAGGAGAAGGCAGAGCTTTCCCAAGAAGGTAGCAAGCAGGCACATTCCAGGACCACTGTCCGGGGAGAGAGTAGGATAGACTCCATTTAAAGGCTTAGATCGGTCCATACTTAGTGCTTGGTGATGGGGAGAGTCCAGTATGATACACGAAGGTCGGCTTGGTTATTTAGTATTGACCCAGCACTTTTACCTTGGGTGACGGTGGAGGAGGCATGTTCTGCCCATTTATTGAGCAGCTGCTCTGTACCAGGCGCACTGAAGACACACGGCACGCGTGATCACACTTAACCCTCATACAGGCTTTATGAAGGAGGGACAGTTGTTACCTCCATTTTACAGAGAAGAAAACTGAGATGAAGTGATTTGTCTCCAAGGTCAAATGGCTAGTAAGTAAGTGAGTTAGGAAATCCTAAACAGTTAAGACAAAAAGTAGACGTTCTAAATGTCTACAAAGACATATTCCAGGGGTTTTGTAGGGAACATAGGAGGCTTCACTTTTTTTTTTTTTTAATAAATTTATATATTAGGCTGTGTTGGGTCTTTGTTGCTGCGCACGGGCTTTCTCTAGTTGTGGCTCGCGGGCTCTAGAGCGCAGGCTCAGTAGTTGTGGCGCGTGGGCTTAGCTGCTCCACGGCATGTGGGATCTTCCCGGACCAGGGCTCGAACCTGTGTCTCCTGCATTGGCAGGCGGATTCTTAACCACTGCGGCACCAGGGAAGCCCCAAGGAGGCTTCACTTTTATTGTCCCTTCTCATTTTGGTCTCATGAAACAGAGGTACCTAAGTTCCTAGGTGGCTTGGTTTTTCTTCATGTTCACGTTCCAGGGAGTTCTTCCAGGTAATCCCTAAATGCACTAATTTTTCTCCGCTGTGCTTTCACAGATTTGCGTGTGGTTTTTCAGATTCAAATGTGGGAACTTACTTGGCATCATCCAGGAACAGCATTCACTCAGCATATTTTGGGGGAGCGCTTGCTGTGTACAGCCTAGTGGAGGTATGGGGGGCCGTGCTACCTGGATTAGGTTATGGAGAATCTGATGGTCTTGGAGAGAGAGCTCAGTGGGGCCATCTCTCTTAACAAGGTAGAAAGGGGCAGCTCGTAGGTGGGGGAAAATAACATAGGGCATTATCCTGTGACACAAGCTGAATCACTCGTCCAGTCAATATACAGATTGTCCATACACGTGGCCTGAAGTGTGCTGGACCCTGGGCATGCTAAGATGAACAGCCCTGCCCTCAACAGTCTAAAAGTTTTGTTAAGGGGGTTTTCAGTCAAGTGTGGGTCTTGCATCAGAGGCTGGCTTGTATTAGCATGGGCAGATGCGGTGTTCAGTCCTTTCTGAAGGCATAGAAATGTTTGGCTAAATGAAGAAATGAATGAAAGTGTGGAATGGAGGTTCCTTATCAAGGCCTGTTCCAAAATAACAGTAGTTACCAGCTGTTAGTGCTCTTACTGTGTGCCAGCCCCATGCACTATTATTTCATGCTGACGTTTACCCTACTGTTATCATTGACCTCATCTTGTGATAGCTAAGTCTTTTGCCCAACATCACACAAACGGTAAGTAGTGGATTTGGGAATTAATCCCATATCTATAGTGTTTCCATGCATGCCAGTCAGACTTCATCTGTATGTGTTTCCTCCCACCCCATGTAAGTTTTCATTTTTATCCATGTTCTTTGGGGCATCTTCTTCCATGCTCATGACTAGAGGTCATTGTCAATCTTAGATAAATGCTTTTAAGTCCTCAAGTGTTGTTCTAGGGAATCTCACATGTAGGACCTGTATGGCCAGGGCTTGGAGTCTGACCTTGTTCATCAGCTCCCAGTGTTCTAGAATGCAATTGCATTGCTTCTCTTAAATTTTAAAAGCTGGCAAACTTAATAGGAAGTGCTCCTTTATATAGTGGCTGCTAAACTTGGTTGTAGTCTTAAAAAAAACAAGTCTCAGGAAGGGTTTAGATAATATCAAAGTTGGTCCTTTGCATTGCTTAAGGTTAAGAATATGTGCTTACCTTGTCCCTGAACTCTTGAAGATAAAACAACAAAAGGTGAACAGGTCTTCCCCGATGCCACTGTCCCATGCAAAATTCTGGGCTCTGTGGCTCAGCCCTCAGTCCTGAGGTACTTAGGGTGAGTTTTCTCTGGACATAACCAGCAAAGGCCAGTGAGTGAAGGATACATTTGCCTATAGAAGCAAGGAGAGAAGGACACTTCCTTTATGTACCAGAACTCATCCTCTTTCTAAAATGAGGCTCAAACCTGTTAGCCGGCTAGTCCAAGCTAATGCTGTTTGCCTTTTATATACATCTTTAGGGTTTAAAAACCATTGTACACTTCTACCATCTAATAAAATCCCTGTCTGATAGCATTCTTATCATTTTTTTACATATGAATAAACCAAGGCTCAGAGAGGTAAAATGTGTTCCCCAAGGTCACACAGTATTGAATGCTCTGAGTGCAGGATCTCTGGATCTGAAAGCCTTTCTGTTTCATCTCTAGTTCACTCTTTTGTGCTTCCTGTCTGCTAGTTTTTTTGTTTGTTTGTTTTTTGTCTTGCAGATGTCTACTGATTATTTTTCTTATCTCCACTTGATTTCTAGTGCCAGAGACAGAGAGAGAGAGACAAAGATAGTTTGGGGTAGAGAAGAAGAAGAAGGGAAAGTTGTTTTTCTTTCTTCTTAAGAGACCTCTTGTTGGACCTCTCTTGAAATCTCTGTCTTTTGTAGTCAGAGACAGCACTGCCAGCGGTCCTCCCTGGGCTCGACAGAAGTGGAAAAGGCCCTGTGGCTTCCAGCTCCACCCTGGCATACTTGGTCTGGGACTGTTGACTAACCTGTCTTTGCCTGTGAGCTGCCTGCAGCCCTGGCTGAAGAACCGAGACTCTGGATTGGAGTGCTGCAGGGCTCTCCCGGCTGGCTGCCTTCAGGCTTCCTGCCCATCACAGCCCTGCCTTTGGGCTGGGTGCTGGGGAACTCTGGACATCAGAGCTGAAGGGGCCTCGGAGAAAATCTAGTCTGGTGCTTGCCAGCCTAGGAGCCTGGTCTCTGAGGGGCCCACGGAAGTTGCCATGTGGGTCCAGCAGCCACTGGCAGTAGCCCAGGAAAATTAATAGACACCTCTCATAGCGTGGGTCAGCATATTTCTCCTGCCAGTTGTCTTGGATTTTGGCTGAAATACATCCGCTTGGTGGTGGAGCACTGATTATCTCCTGCTGGTCAGATACTTGGATTGCCAGTTATAGATTCCTAACATTGGGAAGCAAAATGTTCTCTCATTCTTGTTTTTGGTTTTGCTAGAAGCAGCTTCGAGTTTTGTATTCCGGTGGGAGGAAGCTCACGAAGGAAAAGGACCCGCACAGATCGAGTTTAGTAACGTTGCTTTCACAGGTGGAAACGGAGACCTAAAGATGGCAAGGAAATTAGGCAGGGATTTGAATTCCAGTCTCCTGACTCCTAGCCCAGGCTGTTTGCACTCTGCTCTCCCAAAGGGCTATGGAGGCTGGTTGTACACGGGGCGGGGGGTGGGGGTGGGGGGGGATGGGCGGGACCCTGTGGCTCTTGCGATGATGCCTTTTCCAGTGTCGTTCCCTAGAACTTGCTTCCAGGTAGAAGGAGTGGTGAATGAACCTGAACTTGGGAACCTGATCTTGCCAGCCGCTATGCTGTTAAGTCCTGCTCTCACATGACCTGCTGTGCGAAGCTGCAGCGGCAGTCCCTGATGTGGGGCTGGGAGGCTATCATTAGAAGCATTTGTGGTGTTGGATGTTCAGACGTTACCCAGACCTTTGTCTTTACGTCTGGGAGTCAAGGGAGCCTCAGGGAGGTGGTTTCCATTTATGTAACCTAGTCATTTGGGGACTAGAGGCAGACCTTGGCCTCAGCCATTCCCACATGTATTATTTAAACGCGAGTAAGTGATGGGAGCCGGATGGGGATCACTTTGCAGCTCAGCCTCGGTTTCCTCATTCGATGAATAAATGGCATTGTTTCGAGTATTAAAGGAGATAATGCAAGCGCGGCGCTCATCAGGTGACTGCATTACTGGTAAAATGTGGCCCTGTGAATGCCAAGGCCTGACCTGTCTCATTAGTCAGGCTTCCTCCCGTGGCGCGGGGAGGAAGGAGGTGAAAGGCATTCCTTGATGGGGAGCCGGGCAGAGCTCTTTCCACTGTGGATCAGCGGCATCATTTGGGTCGAGGAGGACAAAGTTCCCTTGCCGAGGTTAATTGCAGCCCTGTTATCTTCTAGTGTGTGTCAGGCAAGTCACTGAACCTTCGGGTGTCTTAGTGCCCTCATGGGGATAGTACCTGCCTCTTAGTGAGTCAGTGTACGTGAAGTGCATGGAGCCGTGCCCGGCATGGTTGGTGCTCTCTAAATGCTTGGTCTTACCGTCACTCTTGTTGCTGTTTATTATCAATTGGGTTGGACCCTTGAATGTGTGACCGAGAGGATGAGACTCGGTAGAGTCATTTTGGACGGATGCGTGATGAGGTCAGTGACAGAGCCAGCTGTGTGCCTGGGAGGAGCTGGAGGGTGGAGGCGCAGATGGGACTAGAGGGAGGACTAGGGCAGCACTAAACACATTGACCACGGGGGCGGTCACGGTCAAAGCCAACTTGATCTGAAATAGACTGTCAACTCCGTTTTACTCTATACTCAGCCCTTGGCGGTACTGCTGGGAAGTAAGGGAAGCAGTGGCCAGAGCTGTCCCCTCGGACCCAGGCCGGTCTGATGGGCTCTGCCGGCGCAGCCTTGCTGTCCGTGCTTCCTGGTGTCACTGCTGACTCTTTGTTTCCTTCCCCCGACCTCCTTCTGCCGCATCCCCTCCATTGGTGCGTCAAAGCTGGGGCAGTGCTGCCCCTTTTGGTTTTTGCTGGGGCTTTGGGGTAATGAGCCGCGTTCTCTGTTAAATAATAAATGCAGGTATTTGGTTTTGGTCATTTGTGGGGAGGTGCTGGGGAAAGCATTTATGTGTTGGCCCTGACTGGGACCCGAGCGTGGCAGCTTGGTTGTTTGCTTTACTGATTACAGCTTGAAGCACTGAGACCACAAGGAATTCTATTTTGGTTTGGAGGCAGGCGCCTTCACAGAAAAGGATCTACCCTTGAATTTGCATTTCTGTGTGCCTCATAACTTCTTTTTATTATTGTTATTATTTTTTAAATTTTTGGCTGCATTGGGTCTTCATTGCTGTGCACAGGCTTTCTCTAGTTGCGGCGAGTGGGGACTACTCTTCGTTGCGGTGCGTGGGCTTCTCATTGCAGTAGCTTCTCTAGTTGCGGAGCACTAGGGTCTAGGCGCGTGGGCTTCAGTAGTTGTGGTGCACGCGCTTAGTTGCTCCACGGCAACTAAGGCCAGGGCTCGAACCCGTGTCCCCTGTATTGGCAGGCGGATTCTTAACCACTGTGCCACCAGGGAAGCCCCATAACTTCTTTTCAGTGTCAGTAAGATGAATTTTCGTTATTTGTGGGGCAGGAGTTACGTCAGACCTGGAGGCCCTTGACCCCGCTTGGTCTTAACAGAATCTGGGAGTTTACAGTGGGTTCTTCCCACCCAGAGCCCCTTCTGAGCAGCCCTGTATCATGGTGCTGTTTGTGGTCACTTATGTAAGAACTGAATTTTAACGCCAAGGCTATGGTATAATTTTCCCAAAAGAACTGGAATATGTGTGCCTTTGGTAAGACAGCACCCAATTTAGCCACCCAGAGGCTAGGAAAACAAAATCAGAGCCTCTTGCCCCAGGGAGGTAGAGCCCCAAAGATGATTGCATTGCATGTAGCAACTATTACAGAAAGCAGAGTCCATCCAGACCATCCCTTTCCCTGCCAGATGTGATTTGGATGGAGAAAAAGATAAGTTCTTCCAAGCTCTTTCTGTTATTAATAGAGCCTGTATACCTTGTATTTCTGTAGCGTTGTGCTCAGGGGCTAGGGCAAGCACGGCCGTGTCCCCAGTGCCCTGTATTATTAGGGAATATACTTGACAGAGCTGGAAAAGGCCTTAGAGACCGTCTCCTGCTTTCTGTGGACGAGGAAGCTGAGACCCAGAAAGCCCAAGTGTGTTAGGCTCTTTTGTTGGAAGTAACAGACTCTGCCTCCCCCCAAGAAAACAAAATACAGCTAGTTCAGGCAAAATGAGGGTTTATTATAAGGGCTCCCGGGGGGGTATTTTATGGAACGTGGGGAGCAAGAATGGTAGGAAGTGAGGATATTCTCTTGAGCAGACGGTAGAGATTGGCAGCCCTGGCTCTAGTGCCTCCCACCAGCTTAGTCTGTATGCCTGGCTGGGATACCTGGGACGGGGGGTCGGGTCAGCCAGCTGGGGTCAGGAGACCACTGCTAGTGCAGTCAGCTTTGGTGGGTTGGTGGGGCTATCGGATGGGAGGGAGTCCCTCTTCAGCAGGGACTGGGCGTGATGGTGGTCCTCAGAGACAGCTAAGGGAGTAGGGAAGCACCCCCTCTACCCCAGATCACAAGGGCGATGGGACGAGGATCTGGTCTTCTGGTCCCGCCGTCAGCATCCTTCAGTGGAGTGAGAGCCACACGGAGATGACAGTGCCTCCCTCCCAGGGTTGTCAGGAGGACCAGCCGCAGCCCTGTGCCTCGCCCCAGCGGTCCTGGGGGTGTCAGCTTCTCTGCCCTTCCCTCTGCAAGTCTCGCCTCCCCGTGACCCCCCTGCTCTGTATTCATTTGGGACATTTGAAGGGCTGCGGTCAGGGCACCGTGCTGCCGTGGTCAAGAAAGACCAACATTCCACACAGGGTGTGGGTGGAGGAGAAACACCCCACTGCCGTTTAAACCCATGGTGATGACATGGTGCTCAGAAGTAATCTCCCATAGATACCCAGGGCGGATGGAAGATTCAGCAGGGCAGCTGGGCTCTGCTGGGGAAATGTGCTGCTTTGATTGGCTGTCTCCCAGTGTCGAGTAACAGAAGCTGCTTAAACGTCTGACGAGGGCCCGCGGCTTTCTTTCCATTTAAGTGAATTCACTGAGCAGTTACACACAAAATAAAACTTGAGCGTCTTTGCTGTTTTCAAATGTGGGGAGTCTTCTTTCATGTTTCATTAATCATCTTTTAAAATGTAGCCCATTTCCTTTTCCTTGTCATGCTTATTCACATTAATGACACTTACATAAAATTAGATACTCCTTATTTCCACGAAGTGCAAATCAAAATAAGCGTTCACTGCTGGCCTAGCAGCTGCTGCTGCTTTAATAGTAGTAATACTTTTCATAGCAATGCAAGTGAATGCACCGCCTCCCGGTAAATAAAATGGTGCCAAGTCAAAGAGCGTGGTCACTGTCTCAAGGCTTCTGCATTTTGCGTAAAAGAGTTTGAACAAATTCTGAATCCGCCAGCGCTACAATTAAGCACCTTCTCTACGCTGGGCACTCTGCTGGATGCCTTACACACATCATGCCACTTAATTCAGTCCTTCCAGCAGCTCTGTGGGGTGGGCACTGTTGCCCGTTTTACAGATGACAGGCTTGGCTTAGAAAGGATTCAGACCAGTCCATGCTCTTTCTTTTTCTTTTTTTTTTTTTCAGTCCATGCTCTTTCTACCTCAGACTCGTCCTAAAGAAAAAATGCTTTATATTGTGAATGGAGTGTTAATGAAGTAGAACAATCAGGAAATAGGCTTCAGCTGAAGCATGAGACATTCCGGTTAGAGTTGAATAAGAACTTCCTGACAAGATATTAAATACCACTGGGTGGTCATGGAAATCACATTTTTTCCCCTCCAGTTGGCTAATTAACTAAATTATATACTTATTCATGGTCATACATGTATTCACTTTTAGTAGATTGTAAGTACCTTGAGGCCAGGGATACTCTCTCCCCCTGCCCCCTTTTCTTTTACCTACTGTCACTCAGAAATATGACTAAAATAGTGAAGGGTAGAGTGAAATTGCATTTGATTTATAGTTGTTGAGGGTAGGTCTGGTAAAAGTTTTCCAAATGCTGCTGTCTACCTCTCTGGACTTCAGTTGTATGCCTACCAATTACGTAGAGCAGAAAAAACCCTCGATTGCTAAATTTCCTGGAGGTCTTGCCACATTCATGGCAGACCTGGATCCCAGCTGACTTTTTGGTCTGGGATTTTTGGTGTCTGCAACCTGCAGTCTTTCAGTGGGCTAGCAATTTCAGGAACAGTGACAGCTCTCACTTTTTGAGTCCCAGCTCTGTCCTGAGTACAGAAATAACTGTCTGTGTTATTTTTAACCCTCGAGTCACCCAGCTAATAAATAATGGAGCCGGGAATCACACCCAGGTCTGTTGGGCTCTGCAGCCAAACCCTTCCTACATCCAACCAGCCTGACTTTGCTGTGATTTAGCTGCAAAGTGCAAGGGAAAGGAAGAGAGTCAGGTTAGTGTTTACTTTCTTAGTGGAAACAAACACACAAACAAGACCTGCATATTCCAGTGGAAGAGAAAGCATTTTCCCCTCTGGCTTTGTTTCCTTAAAGTTGAATGGGAGGCGTTTAAATTTGGATAATTTATATGCATTGTCTGGGGCAGCCAGTTTGTGATATGGTATCAGAGGGATTACCAAGAGAATAGGTATTTTCAAAAAGAGTTCATCTCTGATTTTCCTTTACAAACGGTAAGGAGTGAATCGTGATTTTACGAGCAGTTGTGCTCTGGGTTTACTCTCCAACTTTTCTGTACTCTGTTATAACTGCTTATGAATACGTAGTGTCTCATTTCATCCACGACACTTTTTAAGGCAACAAAGCTACCATTTCCTCATTTGACAGATGAGGAAACGGAGGCTCAGAAAGTTGAAATGACTTGTCAGAGGTCACAGGACTGAAGAAGTAGCGTGCTGAAGCTCCAGGACAGTTCTGCCATCCAGTCTCGTGTGTTGTGTCCCACCCCACTGCCCTGTGGAAAGCTCACCATCTGAAAGAGGTGGATCTATGGGATGTTTTGTCAGGCGATTTTTTACTTAAAGAATACCTTCTGACTTAAAAAAAAGAACATGGATTTTATTATTGGACTATTTTGTAATGCTTTGCATTCTTGGATTCCCCCCCCCCACCCCCACACACAAATAGCTTTTGTAGTCTCTTTTTTCCTTAGTAGCTCAGTTACTTTGGGCATGTTTCTGTTTTAGTTTGTTGGTTTGTTTGTGACTTTCACACATGCAGAAGTAGAGAAACCAGTAGGAACTTCCACCTACCAGCTTCGACAGTGATCTGCTTTGGCCACTCTTGTTTTTATCCCTACCGCCCCACCTTGATTTTTGAAGCAATTCCAGAAATTCTTTCATTTCATCCATACATATTTTAGTGTGTATCTCTGAAAGATACGGACTTGAAAAACAACAGCCACGCTGAACCACAATAAATATAATGATCACATCAAAAAACGAACATTTTCTCAATATAACATTAAATATTCAGTCAGTGTTCAAATTTCCCCAGCTATCTTTTTTTTTCTAATGATTTGTTCAAACCAGGATCCAAATGCAATCCATAGGTTCAACTTGACATGTATGTAAAATGTCTTTAATCTGTGGGTACCCCGTCTTTTGTTTTCTTTGTAATTTATTTGTGGACGAAAAGAGTTGTTTGTCCCATAGAGTTTCCCATAGTCTGGATAGCATTGCTTGTGTCTCTGGTGTCATTCAACAGGTGCTACGGTCTTCTTTTTTTTTTTTTTTTTTTTAATTTTTATTGGGGTATAGTTGCTTTATAGTGTTGTGTTAGGCTACAATCTATTCTTTTTTAAAAGAAATAAATTTATTTTATATTTATTTTTGGCTGCCTTGGATCTTTGTTGCTGCGTGCAGGCTTCCTCTAGTTGCAGCGAGCGGGGTCTCCTCTTCCTTGCGGTGCGTGGGCTTCTCGTTGCAGTGGCTTCTCTTGTTGCGGAGCACGGGCTCTAGGTGTGTGGGCTTCAGTAGTTGTGGCTCGCAGGCTCTAGAGCACAGGCTCAGTAATTGTAGCACACGGGCTTAGTTGCTCCACAGCATGTGGGATCTTCCCAGGCCAGGGCTCGAACCCATGTCGCCTGCATTGGCAGGTGGATTCTTAACCACTGTGCCACCAGGGAAACCCTGCAATCTACTCTTTCTTTAAAAAAAAAGTTTTATTGAAGTATAGTTGATTTACAATGTTGTGTTCATGAACCACTTTCAAAGTCTCTATTTCAAGCATCCCATTCTCTGGGTGCCTCGCCAGTACCTACTGGTCCGTCTCACATCCACTAATTTGCAGACCCTACCAGGTCTTTGACCACGTCAGGGCCTCCAGTCCACCGATGCTGCTCTGCGACCCATCCGCTGCTCTTCGCCCCCTCATAGCTTCATTCCCCTTTTTACCCCGTGACTGGTCAGGTGTGCAGTCTCCCTGCCATACACTCTCATCCCTCTTGTCCCTCTCCTTGTATTGTGTCCACCTTCCAAAGCCACAACACTGACCGGAAGCACCTTTGCCTCTACTTTGAGACTACACCCGAGTAGTTGAATGTGGCTGGAGAACAGCAGCCGGATTTGCCAACCTGTCACATCTTAAATTTATGAACCTCAGGTGGGTCCTAGCACCGCAGGGAAAATCTACTCTTTGTCTTATTTATGTTGTTCTTCCACTCTTCAGGAGGACTGTTTCCTACCTCTTCTTTCTATTCGAACCCCCATTACTCTCCCCTTTTCACTGTCAGCGGATGGCATTGTTCTCATTTCATTGAGCAAACAGAAGCAATCAGAAGAGCACTTCCTTATGCTCCAGCCACTGAATCTACCCCCTGACCTGGGTCTGAATCCATATACATGGCTTTTTCTCCCATGACAGTGGCTGAGCCATCCTCATCCTGTCCTCAGTCCCTTTATCTTGAGCCCTGGATCTCAGCCCCTTTCCTTCACCTACTCAAGAGCCTTCCTCCTGCAGTGATCCTTCCCTCTCTCTTGCATCATCAGCCCTTCCCTTTCCACTGCATCGTTCCCATGAACATATAAACGTACCATAGTACCTTTAATCGCTCATCTCTCTGCTCCCTTTCATAGCAAAACTCTTTAAAAGAGTTGTCTCTATTCACTCCCTCCAATTTCTCATTTTCCATTCTCTTGAATCTACCTCAGCCGACTTTCATCGTTATTATTCCACTGAAACTGCTCTTGCCAGTGCAATGGCAATGATGGTTCCTGTCCTGCAATCTATTCTTAACATACTTTTGTTCCCAATAATTTTTTCATATTGAGCATAAAAGGAATGTATTCCCTTTGTAGAAAACTAGTAGGAAGAGCATAAAAAAGAAAACTGAAAAGTTATCCATAATCCTGGCAGCTAGGGATAACCACTCCTGTCTCTTTGGGCTTTCCTTTCAGATTCATCTACATCCCGCTTACCTTCATTTAAAGCGTTGTGAGCATTTCCCCATATCATTAAAAAGTCTTCAGTAACATTTTATAAGGCACGTCATTATGTTAATGGCATTTCCCTCCTTCCCTTAAGTTACCCCTGACTGAGGAGTTTGTGTTTTTACAGTCAGGCTCAGCAGAAACAGAGCAGTGAATGTGTGAATGCATCTGTCATTATCCGCCCTAGTGTTGCTAGATTCCTAGGAGGGGAATTATTGGGTCGAAAGCCAGGTGTATTCATAAATTTCTGAAATGGTTGTCATATAGCCAGATTCCCCCAGAAGGATGGCTCGTGTGACATTACCTGCCCCCCAAGCCCTGGGCAGCCTGTGAATGAGCTTTTTGCCCACACAGGGACAGCACCGAGTGAGACCTTGACTTTTAAGTTTCTCCAGAGGGAAAGCTCGGACTTCGGGTGTGCTGTTGCCCTCTCCCGTGTGTTGGTGCACCAGAAGTTACTGTGAGTGTGGAGGGGAAGAGGAGCTAGCGTGGGTGTTCTTGCACTGTTTGCGGAGTGGAGTGGATGGAGGGCCGAGAGCCCATGCCATCTCGGTGTCACGGGGAAGTGGGCAGCTCCACCCTGTCAGCCCTCCAGTCCTTAGTGGTGACTTCTTTGCCTTCTGTAGCCTCCCTGCCCAAATCCCCGCTCACCGTGGAAATAAGTTTGTGAGGGCTTGAGCCTCGTGGCTTCAGGAATACAGAAATCGCATTCGCTAAGGAAAGGGGGCACGTGTAGGAAACAGACGTGGAGTCCGTTGGACTCCTTGCCAGGGTGTCACCCGGCCTGGGTAGCTCCTCTCCTTTCTCCTTTGCTGCCTGGATGGTTTCCCTTCCCCTGTTAGCTCCACAGGCCATTTCTCCAGCTGAGAAACTCCTTTGGATCAGTGAGTATCTCTTGTAGACCCAAGTACTGCCACATCCTTGACACGTGGTTGTGAATTAGCTAGTTGGACTGTTTCCAACCTACCACTTGGCTGAGAAGTAGCTGCCGGGGGTGTGTGTTTTAGAGCGAGGGGGCTCCTCTAGAAGTTGGGTGGGCTTGATGGGGTACCGGGGCCGGGGCCTTGGGAGTAACCTGAGGGGAGGAAGGTGCCAAGAGCACCTTGTCCTGTCTGAGAGTTGGCACATAATGTTTTTTAAGAAGCCAAGTTGTATTTCAGATGTCCTTGAGTTGTGTCTGGCCTGGTGAGCCCCATCACTTTGTCATGTGAATTGTTACATGATGGGCTCATAAGGTTTTCCAGGGTTAACCTGGAAACCCCACCACTAGTGTTTGCGTGGGCTGGTGTTTTCCCAGCTCTGAAGGTTTCAGAGAGGCCCGTAAGTCTGAGTTGCCTCTGAATGTGTTGGGCCTCTCCTTCCCCAGGGAATCCAAGCAGTGGCTTTCTGGAGCATTTTTCCCATGGGATTTTATCAGTAGCTTAGCGTAGACTTCTTCAAGTCCGGGTTGGCTCTCGGTACAACGTTCTGGGCTCCATGCTGAGTACTTTACCTGCGGCATCTTACAGAATCCTCAGAGCATCTGGAAAGTGAGCAGTATTCACTTCATTTTACAGGTGATAAGATTGAGCACAGAGAAATAGGGTGGCTTGACCAAGGTGTGCAGTCAGTGGGGGAAGCTGGAGGTTGTGTGTCTGAGGCCCACGGTCTTTTCATGACTGGTGTCATCCTCCCCCGTAGCCTTCTTCATCCTTCTTGCCCCTTTAAGTCTTCTTGTTTCCTCTTAGGGCTCAGGACATTCTCCTCCTTACCCCGCATGGTGATTGTCCTGGCTCAGGACTGATATCTTCCCTACCAGAGGCTGCTTTCAGCTGACTCTCCTGGAAGACAGTCTCGGCGAGGCTGTTCCCTTACGGGTGTTGAAGCCTGATGATGCATTGCAGCGGCTTGCCTGTCCCACAGCTGTGTGGACCTCCTGCAGTGCACGATGCCCTGACCCAGCAGAATGTGGCCTTTCAGGCGCCTTGCGGAGGCGGTTGGGAGGTAGTTGAGGTGTTGAGCATGGGGATCCGCTTACGCCTTACGGTGTAGCTTCCTGTCTCTCCCCATATATCAGTCCAGTGAACCCTTAGGAAAAATGCCAAGTTCCCTGAGTCTCTTAGTTTGAATCCCTGGTTTCTCACTGCCCCCTTTTCTTTTGTTTGTTAATAAATTGTTACATAAACAAATGCTTTCCTCTTTCCCTTTTTGTTTCCAAGAATCTCCTAGAGCCTGTTAGTGAACCCTTGGTGCCTGAGCCCTGGTTACCTGGTATATGTCTGGTATTGGGCTGGGCAGTTAACATGTTGCATAATTTAATCTTGGCATCAACCTTAGGACGTGGATTCTCAGGTGTCCGTGTTGCAGCTTGTGGAAACAGAGACTCAGAGGGGTGCCGGGCTCTTGACATGTATTTTATCATTTGATCCTCACAACAGATCTATGATGTAGGTAATACCTGAATTTTCGGATGAGGAGCCTGGGGCTGGGCAGTGGGTAGTTTCCTGGCTCACGTTGTGCTGCTG
The DNA here is from genome assembly GCF_963924675.1 of Phocoena phocoena. Classification (NCBI taxonomy): domain Eukaryota; kingdom Metazoa; phylum Chordata; class Mammalia; order Artiodactyla; family Phocoenidae; genus Phocoena; species Phocoena phocoena. The sequence continues at coordinate 70,694,269 of NC_089235.1, read as the reverse complement.
AAGGGAAAGAACCACGGTTCAGGCTGAGATCTGTCTAGTCTCCAGGTCTCTGCTCTTAACCCGCTGTGCATTGCAGCTCTTACCCAAGATCCCACAACTGCTGCTTGGTCACGTCTCCTCCAACGCTGGACACTGGGCGCTTCCCGAGACTTACTCTCGCAAGCGTGAGTAATGGGCAGGAGCTTGACCTTGTGACCCAAGATCATACATCCATTTGGGGTGGCCCTCCTGTTGCCCTGCGCCTACCCAGGCATGCTGTGGGTAGTGGGTGTGCTTTACTCTGGAGCTGTGGGTTGGGAGTTCGGTGTCGAATTCGCTTCCTGCAATGACGCGTCGTGTCACTTGACTTAGTGACTTAGTTTGATCTGTTAGCACCCCCAGAACCTTTTGGCCTCGCTCAGTCACACTAACTATTGGTTAGAGCAAAGCAAAACACAAACCCAGTCCGGAACAACCCCCTCTAAAAAGAAAAAAAGAAATGCAAGCCTGGGATTCTACTAGGTAGCCTTCTGGAAATGTCTTCAGCATCCATTGCCATGCTTGGCAGTCTTTAGAAGCATTCAGGAGCCATTATAGTTTTATAATAGCCACAACTTATTAAGCTTTCCTTTGGAGCCTAGTACTGTGCTAAGTTCTTCACAGACTTCTCATTCTTAAGACAGCTTTGCAAGAGTTTCTGCACTTCATAGGAGAGAAGAGATGCACAGAGAAGATCAGTACATGCTCCAGTTTCACAGCTGGTTTATGGTAGAGCTAAGTTTCAACCCAGATGTGTTCAACTCCTCGGTGTCACACCACTGCCTTAGGCTTTATAGCTTGTTAAAGAAAAGTAGGGCTTCCCTGGTGGCGCAGTGGTTGAGAGTCCGCCTGCCGATGCAGGGGACACGGGTTCATGCCCCGGTCCGGGAAGATCCCACATGCCGTGGAGCGGCTGGGCCCGTGAGCCATGGCCGCTGGGCCTGCGCGTCCGGAGCCTGTGCTCCGCAATGGGAGAGGCCACAACAGTGAGAGGCCCGCGTACCGCAAAAAAAAAAAAAGAAAAGTAGAAATGGAATGAAAATCTGTAAATTTGTAGTTAAAAAATATACACACACACACACATTTTCTGCATTGAAGACAAGAATATGAATACTGCAAATATTCTTCATCAGATATTCAATTTCTGCTCGTGCCCTTTCCCCTAGAAAGGTTATAGTAGGAAGGGAGAGGGACTTGTGCCACACCCAGCACTAATTGTTACCCAGGGTGAGTTAATTTCTGTTTATTTCTGAAGCAGCAGTGGGTACTCCCTGAGGGCCTAACCCTGTTTGACTCTCTTATAGGATAAACTGCTATGTCAGTCCCTCTACTACTCCTCATTCCCTGGCTTTTCATTCCCTGGGAAGTTCCCCTTTGCCTTGTAGCCACCCGTTCTTCTCACGACTGTGTGGGATGCTTGGAAAACAGGGACTCATTTGGGGTTATTCCCTCCTCTAGCCACTCATCTGAGCCTGTTCTTTGTGTGGAGACACTGGTTTTGAGCCTGTCGTATTACTGTTTTGAGGACAGGACATGGTCTTACTGATTTGTTAACCTCCAAAGCCTGGGAGCCAGTAGGATGAACCCTATTTGAATGAACAAATGAACACATCCACACAGTGAGGGGCCTTGAAGAATTTAGGCAAAGGTGACCCTGGCTCTGTGTGGAACATTGAGGTTAAGGAGAGTGTGGGAGAAGTGTTGTCTGTAGCATGGACCAGACAATGGGGAAGAGGTGTAAGACTTGTAAGAGGTCAAGGTGCAAAATGTCATCTTGGCATTTCGGAGGCGGAAGGAGCCTTAGAGATCTCGGAGATCAACCACTGCATTTTCCAGACCATTGGGATTTCTCATCAGCCCTAAGTGTGCAGCCACTGCCCACTTCAGGACACGGAACCAGACAAATCCCTTTAAATTAGTGCTTTTATTGATTTCAGCACTTACTGATCATGGCCTTGTGTTTTAAGTAATTGACTTTGTTTTGTGTTTGAGCCCTGAGGTGGTTTTGGCAGGAAGGAAAAACAACTCTAAAAATTCTAGAATCTAATCAAATAGCACACTGCCTTCAGGTGGGCGAGAACTGCCGGGGGCTGGACCTTGTGACAGCCCTGCTCACCAGCTCTGCCCTACCTTTCCCCCACTTACCACGTTGCCCCGTGGCCCCTTTCGCTCTATTCGAGATGACCTTCGCTGACTCTTACAACTTGCTCTCCACCAGGACCTAAATTATCTGGCCCTGTCTTTTCCACGGCACGGTCCTTTAACAGCTGAGAAGTTTCCCAGCATCTTACATCTGTGGAGCACTTTACAGTTTACAAAGAACTTTGGTGTCTTTTTTCTCCCTTTGAGAGGTATTGATAAAGTAACGATAGCTCAGAAAAATTAACTTGCTTGAAATCTCACAAAGGGTGAGTGTTGATTCCTGGTGAGCTGACTCTTGTCCCGTGGCTTTTTCTACAGCATAGACCATCTTTTTCCGTTAAAAGTCTCCCTGAGGAAGAGTCGCTCTGTGTTTGTTCAGCTTGTCTCGCATTCCTTGGACTTGAGGACTCATTGCCCACTGTCTCCTCGGGCGCTCCCGACTGCTGCACGGCCCGGGTGTGGGGGGGTGAGGTGCCCAGTAGTGCTCGGGTGCCCCCTACCCCCACCCCAGGGAGTTTGATTGTCAGGCCATCCCCCCCAGTTTGGGCTCAAGCACTTAGCAGAGCCCAGCGACAGCTGGCCTGGGCTGGGGAGTGGGGGGGATTGCCAGGGAGGTCTGTGGCATGTCGGAGCCACAAGCTGGCCAGAGCGGCTGCAGGAGGTCAGCGCTGGCGTGGCAGGGAAGTGGCGATCGCTGTCCTTGGTTTGCAGCTGGGGTAACCCAGCCTCAGAGCTGTCGCGCAGTCAGGAGGTGATGGAACCGGGGCCACTGCTGCCCAGCACGTACATTGTCCACCACACCCCCTTGCAGGCTTCTAATAGCAGGAGTGAAGAAGTTCCACAAAACTATGCATGGCCAGCCAGAGTCCGTGCAGATAGTACAGAAAGTTGGCCAGGTGGCTGTGGGCACTCCAGCTGTCGGAGGTGACGTCCTTGGAGGAGTGCCTGCTCTTTATTTACCTGGCACGCATCTTCGGTTGCTGCTCCTGGCTACTGTGTGGAGCGCTTCCTTTAGGCGGGTGCTTTCATCGTAGCCTTTAGTGTTTTTAAGGCACTTGCTGTGTGTTAGATGCCATCGACTGCATCCACTCAAACCCCACAGCCACCATTTACGGTAGGTACTGTTCCTTACCTCCTTTCTAACTGTGCTATTCGGGGAAAGTTACTTAGCTTCTCTGTGCCTTGGACACCTGCTCCCAGCGTCACCGGAGTATTTATACTGTCCTACTGCGTGAGGCTGTTCTGAGGGTGAGTGAGCGGCTGTGAGTGAAGCATCACGAGCACCTTAGGTAGTCTTATCCCCCAGTGCCTCAGTGTGTGATGTAGGGTAAGCCACTCTGCCCCTCTGAGCCTGTTTCTTCATCTGTAAAATGTGCACAACAGGTATTGAAAGGATTTTGTGAGGCTGGAACGAGATAATGGCTCTTAGGCACCTTATGGTCTACATCAGTACATGGTAAATACTCGATACAAATGGCAGCTGTAAACACCATTCCCATGGGGAACTGGTTGTCACTCTTATGTGTAGAGTAGATTATAGGATCAATGGGTCCTGTTAGCAAGGCTGGCCCCTGGCCACTCTCTGTTCAAACTTTAGAAAAGAGAATGTTTTGGTGAAAGGGAGAGATTTCAGGTTGGTGGAGGAGGAAAGTTCAAAGATTATTATAAAAACCAAAGGAAATGCAAGAAAACAGGTATGATGGAAGCTCCTTGAGAAGTTGTGGGTAAGGTTCTGCCAGCCTGTAGTACTTTAATTTTTCATGTGGTGGAAGGAAACCTCCCCACCACCATCTCCATACCCACCCAGCTTTCATTTCCTGAGAGGATATATCTGTCTTAGTTCAGGCTGCTAAAACAAAATAGACATGGTGCCTTATAAACAAGAGAAACTTCTTTCTCACAGTTATGGGGAGGCTAGAAGTCTAAAATTGCTTGCCATCATGGTCGGGTTCTGGTGAGAACCCTCTTTTGGGTTGCAGACAGCTGTCTTTCCTCTGTGTCCTCATGTGGCAGACGGGGTGAGGGCTCTCTCTGGGTCTCTTTCATAAGGGCACTAATCCCATTCAGGAGGGCTCCACCTCCTAAAGGCTCCACCTCCTAATACTGTCTCACTGGGAGGTTAGGGTTTCATCATATGAATTTTGAGGGCATGTAAATATTCAGTCCATTGCAATAAAAATTTTTTTCTGTTAATTATCATGGACATGTTAGTACTTGATTATTTGGGAAGGACCAGCATGTTTAATTAGTATTCAGAATTTATAATTTTAACAGGGGTTCTCTTTGGAGTGTATTCATTTTTATTACCCTGTGGAGACTTATTTCTGAAAAAGCAATGTGTTCTGTTGATTATCAGTGAGGAATCAGAGGCAAGTGGTTGGTGGTACAGGAGGTGAACCCACTTGCTGTTACACATGGGACTTATATCAAGATTGATATTCCTATAATCTGTTTGAAGCATGCACCATTCATTTGGGGTTAAGATGATAGTTGTAATAAGTAGATGCTAAATCAAACTTTAAAAAGTCATTCAACTTGGAAAACATATGAACATCTTTTAAAATATTTTGGAATCACTCCATCCTTTTACCACCCTGTGCCATTATTTTCTTGCTTTGACTGGCCGAGCCTTCCCTTATTTGCGTTTATAGGTTCTGGAGTGAGGTTGTCTGAGTCTGACTGTTTAGCTGTTTCTCATTGTCCCTATTGTAGAGGTTCTCAAAGTATGGTCTTGGGGACTCTGGGGTTCCCAAGACTCTTGCAGGGACTCTTTGAGGTCAAAACTATTTTCGTAAAAATACCAGGGCACTAGTTGCCATATCACTCTTGCTCTCTCATACGTATCCAGAGTTGTTTTCCAGTGGCTACATGATGTGCGATGGTTTCATCTTCTGACACCTAGTTAAATGTGTGTTCTTGAGTTTGGAAAGTTTCTCAGTTTTAATTTCTCTTGCAGCCAATATCAATAGATAAAACCCACTTTAAAATGGGAACAACCTCTTTGGGGTGTTCTGATTTTGTAAGAATGTAAAGAGGTCCTGAGAACCACTGCTCAGTTGGGCAGAATCCTCCACAGCAGGCCACCTCTTGGGTCACTGGCCAGCCAGTGGAGGAGCCTCGGAGGGAGGCGTGTGCCCCCGGTCTGAGGGGCCCACCCTGGGTGAAGAGCGTCAGGGTCTTTTCTTCCAGCGAGGGGACACCGGATGTGTCCTGTACAGACCGCCAAGCCTGTTCCCTTTTCTTTTATGCCAGGGACCTTATATTTCTGTAAATGCAGTGGTCTCATCTTGTCTCTTCTGAGGCGCGGCATCCTTTTTGTGATACAAGTAATTTCAATGAACACACAAAGAATTCGAGAACAAAAGGACAAGGGTGTAGCGGAGTTGGGTCCTTTCTGGCAGCTGTCTTGCAAGGGTGGTTTTCAGAATGGAAATAAATTAGGAATTGTGGAGTTAGTGCTTTGCTTCAGAAATTCAGTGCCACATCCATGAGATGAAACATTGGGCATTGCAGTTTTTCTGGTGATTTTCATCACAGAACTTCAGAATTCTTGTGAAGAATTCTGTGTGACTCTCTCCTGGTCTGCGTGGTGGAATTTTAATGGCACCAACTGCTCCTTCAGAGCCTCTTCCCATTTTCCCTCCTTCCTGTCAGTGGTTTGCCGTGAGACCACCGCTCCACTCCCTTTTTCCTGGCCTGAAACTCTCCTTCCTCTGACAGGTATTAGAGTCGTAGACCGCAGAGGAGGGCAGCATTAAGTGTCAGCCTCCGTCTGATAAGAAGGAAAGATGCATCAGGATCTGTCTCTAAACAGTTCCCAAGCCCGTGGGCAAGGCAAACATCAAGGCACCCGGCGCCCTCCATTTTTGTTACTGATTTACAGGCTTGTCTTTGTCTAGACTAGAACTAGACTGAAAATCTACACAATGACTGTGTCTTGCTGGTTTTCTGCTTGTACTGGGTACTCAGTGCCTAATTAAAGAGCCTGTGTGACCCATTAAATATTCATTGAATTACTGTATCAGTCATTCCTCAGCCTCTTTCTGCAAGCGGGAGTCAGCCTGAGATTTAGGTGAGCCTTCTCCGAGTGATACATTCATTCAGTAGTAGGGGCCTCAGAGAAACAGACTGCTGGTAGCAGGACCGCACGTCTCCTCTCCCGCCCCAGGCAGTTCTTCTCTGACCCCAGACTTGCATACTTCGGTCAGCCAAACAAGGGCCGTGCAGGTGCTGAGCTCAGCTTTCTTGGAGAGGGCAGTCTAGTGATGTATGTTGTTCATCTGACGTGCCCCGTGGAAATCTCACCATCTTACGCTGAGAAATCATCGCTGTATTCCTCCCAGCCACGTTTAGAACTCCTCTCAGGGAGAATACTGGGATATATCTAGTTACTTGACGAGTGCATTTTAGGGCTTCATTTACATTTGTGCCCTGAGCACTTGTCTGGCTGGCATACCCTTGTTTGGGGTCAGTTC